>NC_090928.1:391229480-391530418 GCF_040938575.1 Ambystoma mexicanum | reverse complement strand
TTTGGAAATTACAAAATGACATTAAAAATTACAAAGAAGAAAGAACATATCCGTACTTCGTACCAGGTTTTTACAACCAAGCCAATCAGAACATTCAACAAAACAAACGCAACCCAGGAAGACCACAAAAGAAGTTTGTCACCTTCTCGAACAGTTCGAACAGTAGTGGATCTAACAGTGACACAGGTTCTACCAACTCCGGAGCATCTACCTCAAACCAACAACAGGTTTTTCAAGGGTGGGGACAACGAGGATGACCAAGACAATACCAACAACATCCAATGAGAACGCGCCAATGGATGCCGCCAGGGAACCAAACTTGGTAATACCCATTTTCAATTTGAGTGAGCATATACTCACCCACGACGAAATAAGCGTTTTAAGTAAAGGCTTAAGTTTCATCCCCACTACTCCCGCGAACAGATTTCAAACGGAGGTAGAACTACGAAAATGTTTCCGTACAATCAGGCTCAAATACTTTTTCATGGATAAACCAGAAAAAGACCCACCTCTCTCTACAGGACTAAGACCCCCCTCCACCTTCACACCGCTATCACACATGGTGTGCCCAGAATTTCTGGCATACGAAAACCGAATCCTTCTAGAAACAAGCCAACTGTTCGACAAAAACATCAGATACCCGGACAACTTGAACAAAAATGAACGCCTGGCTCTCAACAATCTGGAAAACAACCTCGATTTCCTCATCAAACCCGCGGACAAAGGTGTGGGAATAGTTCTTTGGGCAAAAACACTCTACAATAAGGAAGTTCAGATACACCTCAGCAATGCTAAATTCTACCGACGGATACCTTCTGACCCAACAACAAGACTTCTCACTGAAATCGAAAGTCTGATTTGTCACGCTTGGCAAGAAGGCTGGATCAACGATGATGAGAAACTATTTCTGATAAACCACAACCCTATTTTGCCAGCTTTCTATTTATTACCTAAGAGCCACAAAAATGCAATAAACCCACCCAGCCAACCCATAGTGGCCGGCATAGGGTCGATCCTAGAGCCTTTATCTATTTATATTGATTTTTTCTGCGACCATTCATTGGACAAATGCGCTCGTACGTACAAGACACCACATCCACAATAAAAAAACTAGACATACTGTTTGTGGGTCACAATGACTTTTGGGTCACTCTTGACGTCGAATCATTGTACACGAGTATTCCCCAACGTGAATGCATTGTTGTTTTAGCCACCTACCTTAACCTAAGAACCAACATGGAACCACCAACTAACTTTCTACTAGAATGTATCCGGATCGCCCTAACTGAGAACTACTTTTTTTTTTAAAAAACTTTTTTCCAACAATGTCACGGTACCTCAATGGGAGCAACTTTTGCACCAGATATAGCTAACCTCTTTATGGACTCGTTTGAAGCTAAATCTATCTACAGCACAGATAACCCTTTCCAAGACCAGATAGGTTTCTGGGTACGCTACATCGACGATGTACTCATGACGTGGAAAGGAAACGAAGCCGAACTACAACAGTTCTTCACATGGCTTAATAGCAAAGACATCTGCATAAGGTTCACCATACAATCTGATAAAGTCTCCATACCGTTTCTAGATTTTACTGTATACAAAACCTCTACCAACACTTTGGCCACCACTTTATATCGTAAACCTTCAGCCAAGAACACTCTCCTCGAGTTTTGCAGTTTTCATCCGGCAGCACTTAAAGACAACCTTCCCTTTGGCCAGTTTCTACGCCTCAGGTGAAATTGCACTACCCGAGATGACTACGACGCAACCAGCAAAGACCTTTCCCTACGACTCAAAGAAAGAGGATACCCGAGCCATATCATCCGCCAAGCAAGAAAAAGAGCCAAAAACAGAAGCACAGAATCATCTCTCTCTCCAACACCGCGTGACTTGTGCAAAGACAAAATGACTTGCGTCACTACCTTCTCTCCCTTGAGTAACCAAATCAAGAAAAACATCCTATGTCACTGGAGTATTCTACACACAGAAACTTTTAAGCAAACCAAGCCTCGCTTTGCCTTCAAATGAAGCAGAAATTTGAAAGACAGATTAGTTAACACCTACACGGAACCCACTAAATCCACCGAAAGCCAGACCACCCTGTGGAACCTGCCACCAGTCAAAGGCCATCACAAATGCGGATCCTGCTCTATTTGTTGTTTAACCAAAGATATGAAATCTATCGAATTAAATGGCAAAACTTGGACTTTCAATACATTTTCAAACTGCAAAAGTAAATGGACAGTCTATGCCATTCAATACCCATGCAAACTACTCTACATCGGCAAGAGCAAACCAGAGGTACGACAGCGTATCTGTGAACACCGTTCATGTATCAAGAACGGAATCCCAGATAAACCAATGGTAGCACATTTCCAAAAGGAAAAGCACATGCACAACGACATGTTTTGGTTCGTTTTACAAATTGCTAAAAATCCTTTTAGAGGAGGTGATAGAGACCTATCACTGCGCGAGTTGGAACAACAATGGATTTATCGCTTGAACTCAGTCAAACAAGGCCTCAATGTCGCCATTGAATGGAACCTGTTTTTCAAATAACCTTACAATACCCTCCCTAACCCCAATACAACCTCAATGCCATCATCTTGGCACATTATAATCTCAATCTTTTTCTTGCTGTCTCTATTGTGCAAACTGTTTACTAAAGGTTGATAAATGTTCTCTCATGTAAAAAATTACGACTTTTTATCACTCTTGAATATATGCGTATATGTGCCACTCTATTTGCTAATTATATACAAATATTCCATTCGCTATCAAATAACAATCTGTTAATTATGAGGAAGTTTGTTGGTACATGTTGATGTGACCCACGTCTACACTATGCCTTCCGCCAATTCAATTGCTTTGTAATTGCCTGTATATCTCCTTCTGCAATCAAATGCGATTTTTTCATAGTGTAAGCCAGAGTGACACATTTGTTTCACCTAACATATACAAAGCACAGTGATAACGCACATTAATTCAGGCCATGTCCTACCGATTCACCACGCATGCGAGCCCTATTCACTGATAGCGTCCCCTCCCGTACATCCGCATACCTAAGCAGGTAGTGTTCCATTATGCGCATGCGCGCGCAGCATGATGAGGTTTTCCCTTCATTACCTCCGCATTCGCAACAGCTCTCCATCACAAACACACAGCGCCGCTGGAGCAACGCAGTACTAAACCTTTAGGTAAGTTTTCCGACTAATACCGGCAACGCACCTTGTCTAGCCAGCTGCTGCACATAGTGTCTCTGTGTAGTCTTAATTAAAAATATTTTGGGCTAATGATTCACATCGGTTAAGTCCACTTCTGCCAAGCAACCACACTAGCTATTTGATAGTTTGGTATCGCTATATTCTACAAACCACGACTCTCGACGCTCATTAATGGAGTCATCACAGACAGCTATTAAACACGCTAAACCAACCACGAGCCACAGCTAGCCTTAAAACCTGCATAGTCACTATTCAATTACCATCACGGCATTTTGAACAGTCTTTCAAATAGTCAATTTCTTCTTTCTCCAACACACTTTTTGGGCACTTAACTTTGAAGGCATCATCTCACTTGTTTTGCCGCCTCAGTCCAAAACCTTACTAATTGGGTCTTTTACTCCGAACCAGTGCCCGTATTTCCTTGATCACTGGCCAGAACGGCATTCAATCCTTTACTCCAGGCCCACTCCCGGACCTGAGCATATCTACAACTAAGGTATGCCACCCTCTTATTAATCTCTATAAATATTGAACAAACTCAATTTAAGGTAACTAATTGTTACCAACTTTCTCCTGTAGACCAAAGCTACAGCCCCGGCAACAACGCAGGCTCTACATATTACTTACCAGTTTAACCACTGATATTCCAAGGTAGACCCTGATAACGCAGGTTTCTTTTAGGTCACAACACTTTTCCAACATATGTGTTCTAAAAAACATTATCTCTCCATCTAGGCACCCCCCTTTCTGAACCACGTCCTGATGAAAGTCCGGACTCTTCACCAAAACAAACACCTCTACTTCCACGTGAAGGCTGACTCCATCCTGGACTGGAAACATAATTTTGTGTCGATAATGAATGCTACTATTTTTTAAGTAGTATTGAATCTCTGGCACAATCTGTTACTAACCCTCACCCATTTCAACTGTGATGTTTGAAACAGCTTAAATTATGTGCTAAGCCTACTTTGGCTTAAATGAATCCTCACTAGGTTCTACCTTTTCTTTATGAACCTATGGTGTTTACATGTGTGTACAAATCTATGAATAAATACATTTTATATGAAAACTTTTTCTTTGTGACCCTCTATAGCAAGCATTTGCTAAAACTAGCTCCCTGCACCTCTTTGCCTACCTCCCATACACAGTTAAACAGAGGTAGCTTATGAATGTTCTCTTTCTACTTAGCTCTAGAATTACCACAGTTATCCAAGTAACAGATGGAGCGATCAAAGGAACCATAACTGATTTAATGAGCCATTCGCACACTGTACCGGCCGTGTGTACTGCCACGTGCATGGCTTAATCTTTGAGACAAGCATTTGCTACTGGCAGGATCAACCAGGTAGCTGCACCTGCTGGAGGGTGGCAACGGGGGAGCCGCGCGCCCGCCTCGGAGCCGACCTTCGCGCCCTGCTGGGGGGCCGTCTCGTGGAGGACCCGAGCGTCGGGCCCTGGGGCGGACAGGTCGGTCACGCGGGCGCCGGTGGCCTGGCCCGCTCCGCCACGCCACACGGGGTGGGTGGGTGGATGGGTGGTCGGGAGAGGCCGGGCCCAGGCACAACTTGGAGCGGTAGGGGGTTCGCCTGCAACGCCGCCACCGGAGCAGCGACGCAGGGGGTCGGCACCCCACGGAACATGTGTTCCGAGCTGCTGGAGAAACGTGCTCGGTGGAGCAGGGGCTGTGTTGTGGCTTGCGGTAGGCACACCCGCGCTGGGGCTAGCTAACGCCACCTGACCCCCTCCACTCTGATTTGACCACTGGGGAGCTGCCGGGCTGATCGACCTCCAATTGGCTCGGAGGGAAGAGCCGCCCATGCGGGGGCAGGGGCCCTCCCCAAAGACTGGGGCATAACACGGTCCCAGGGCGGGTGGAAGCGAATTGCTTGAAACAGCCGAGGCTGGCCAAGCCGTCCAACCCTAGACGGACCAAGTGCGCCAAATCGATCCCATGGAGTGCTCAGAAAAGAGTGCCCCCAGCAGGCCAGTCTCTGCTGGGGCTGCACGCGGGGCACAGCCCCCCGGCCGGCCGGGCCCAGGGAGGTGCTCTGGTTTCGCTGCAGAGCCCGGGTCAGGCAGCGAGCAGCGAGAATACACTGAAGGACGCACAGACAGGTCCCTCTCCCCCCTGTCTATAGTAATCCGCAGGAAGGTGACTGAGCTCTCTTGCAATCTGCGCGCCCACAGCGACAGGGGGACCTGTCGGCGAAAGCGTCCGGGCTCCTTATAGACCCAACTGTAGACGAATTTCAAATTGACACCCATCCGGACTTCCAGAGCAGCTCGGAGAGTGGCCATCTGGTAGGGCCATGCATTCCAATGGGCCTGGACAAGGAAGTGCCTGTGGGGCCCCAAACCCGCCTGGCAAAGGACCTTAGGACTGGGTAGGTGCACAAGGGCATGGGCCAGCACTGACAGGGCCATCCTCGAGCTCTGGCCAGGCCACCTTGGAGCTTCTCCCGCCACATTAGAGCTTCTCCCTGCAGGGAGGGACGGGGACCCCGCCAGGGCGCATCCCCGGGACCGCCGTCAGGGTTTTGGGCTACGGTCAACCCAGACGTGAGACAGGCGCCCAGGGCCGGTGGGGGGGGGCAGCAGCCCCACCCCAGCCCCCACTGGAGCTTTAGCACAGCCCCCCCCCCTTTAGAACCGTTTCCCTCTGGGGACGGACGGGAACCCCGCTGAGCGTGGGGACCTTTGTAGAACCCAAGGCTGGGTTGCAGCAGCCCCCGGCCACCTCCCCGGAGCTCCGGCCAGGCCAATTTAGAGCTTTCCCCCGCTGCATTAGAGCTTCTCCCTCCGGGGAGGGACGGGTACCCCGCCGGGGCTCCCCAGGACCGCCGCCGGGTGTTAGGGAGAATTCTCCTTCTAGGGCTAATTTCCCTCACCTAGTGAGTCCCCCAGCAACTTTGCTGGATTTCTGGAGTTTATTTTTTCCACCTGGTAAGAATGTACATCCTTTTTCCACGCTTACATGGGTTTTGGCCTATGTGCTTTTACTCATTGTGTGACCTTGGGCACTGGAGCACACTGCTCCAAGTGCCCCTGTTCTTGTATGGGTTACACAGCACCTTTAGTGTAGTAACCCAGGGTTGTCTTCCCTCTGACTCCATTTCGCTGGGGCCGACTACTGTCCCCCAGAGAAAGGTAAAGTTTCATTTTCTTTGCATAGTCATTTTTACCACAGACCCAGTACACCCATTTTACATGGAGTACTGGAAAGGGCTAATCTGTACCCTTTTTCTATCTGTACCTCCCTGAGCATTGTTTTGCTCTTTTAACATTTAGACGTGGCAGTGGTATCGGCCCTAATTTTTCTACCGCGATTATATTAGATAAACCTGGTACTGTTCTTGGCTATTATATTAGCCTCGAACATAAACCCGCTTGACCAAATTGTCTTTGTTTTGGCTCCAGTTGTGTTTATTCGCCATTTCTTTTTGTTAAAGTCCTTGTGTTTTACTTTGCGCTGCAAACTAGGTTCATCTTCTTTGTTCAGCGTCTTTTGGCGGGCTTCTGCAGAGAAGCCCTCCTCTTGGCACCTGGGTGTTTAGGTAGACTGAATGTGGGGAAGGGGTGTAGTCACCCCCTGCACAGGGTATCCTAGGAAACCCAAGTCGCACATTGCCATGATTGGCTGAGGTGGTTGTCCCGGCTGGACAACCCCCCTGCTGCGTGATTGACAGCCAGGCTGTGTGAATGGGGGGTTTTGAGCATAAAAGGCAGGTCTCTTGGCCTAGAAGTCAGAGTCGCCTCTGGAACTACAAGGAACAGAAGAGAAACAGAAAGAATGACGGCTGCTGCAACTACCCTGTCCCGGTGAAGCCCTGCTGCAGTCCTGAGCTATCTTCCCTTCAACGACTAAGAGGAGATCCAGTCCGGAGTCTTTTTCCCTTGAGCCTGGTGGGGATAACCAGCTCATCTTCTTCAGCCAGAGATCTCCACCATGGTTGAAATCGCTGCACGCTGCTGTAGAGGTCCGGATAGCCACCTGCTGAGCCTCTTCTGTTTTTTAAGGAGCACACCTTTTCGTTGTCGCTGCTGCCGGCTTCATCCCTGTGTGGTGCATACCCCCTTCAGACGTCCTCCTTCACAACGAAGCTCCAGGAATCGTGGGTCTGCAGGAAACCAACAGGAACTGCCAGGGCACCAGCTGCATCGTTGGAATAAGGTACTGTGTTCTACTCGAGGAACCTGGGTGAATCCCTTTTCTTCATCCTCAAGGCTCGTCCTTGTCTTCCCTCCTTCTTATAACTTTTGCTTCTGAACATTGACAATATCCAAGTACTTTTTGGCTACACTAAATCGTGAACTAACGGTGTGATCTTCGGTACAGGTCTCCATTGTCACCTAAACCTGGCTCCGACCCTTTGACTTTTGACTCCTGTTTCTGAGTGTTTTTTGATACTGTCTGCCTAACCGAAATTTTGCCTGTGATTTTTGCCTCCAACTCCCTCTGGGTATCTCAGGTGCTAAGTGTGTTTTTGCCCCGGTAGCATTTCATGTCACGGATACGCGTTTATTTAGTAGACCGAACTGTCAAAAAGTGATCGCAACCATATCAGCGGTATCGTGTTCTGTTCATAACACCGGTTCATTCAAACACAGGGTACTTACCTTGAGACTTACTGTACAAAGTGAATTGGTTAGTTGTAGTATATTTAACTTGTGGTTTTGTTTAAAGTTTAATAGAGGTGTTGTGTTTATAACTGATGGTTTGAAAATAAATGTACTTATATTTTTTACCTGAAACCTTGAGTCAGTGTTTGCTTGAGTCAAAGTAATTGTGGTCCCTTTGTGTAATCTCTGCTACTGCTCATATACTCTTGAGATATGCCTGGCTGCTCTGCTACTTCTACCACTATAACTTAGTAGTACAGGCTTGTACCAAAGGTAAAACTTGTATTGCCACCTGTAGTCTTTTGGAAGTAGAGTGATTACACTTAGAGTGCTGCTATTGCTTGGGTTCAACTAACCACAAGGGTAACACCACTAATTCTATTTAACTCAGAAATCATGTCCAGTATGGAAAACTACACCGAAGAGTCTTTTACTCTATACTGCTGAGGTTCTTAGAACCATGTGTAAAGACAAGAAACTCTCTGTGAGGAATGGCACTCTGTCAAGAGTGGCACAGGGTACCCAGGTAGGGTTTGGGTGGCTGTGCTGAAGTAAGGTAGCAGATAAGCACACACAGCAGGAAGTTCAACAAGAAAGAAGAGTAGGAAGCTGTAGCTGTGAGCCAAAAGGGGCAAAAGATACAAAGGTACAAACAAACTGGATTCCCTCTTGGGGTGTATGCTGAAATGGGAAAGAGTGTTCCACGAACCTTAGGAAACTCCAGCCTTCTGCACAAATTGCTATAACAGAGGCCCACGCTGTATGCTCATGGCTGGGAACCACAGCAGTGGGTGTCTGTAACACTGAAAACGCAACAAGGGAAGGGGCAGAGGTTGCCTGCCGGAAACCAACAGGCAAGGAGTGAAAAGGAAGTCAATGAGCAATCTAGCAGAAGGAAATGAAGGAAAGGCAGTTAGACTGAAATAGATAACCTAAGGTGGAGTACAGAGGACTCAAGGAAGAGAACAAGGGAGCAGCAGTCAGGAAAACAAAAGGGCTGCAAAGTAGGAAGCAGGTCTGCAGCCAAGAGTGGCACTAGGTGCAGGAAAACTGTAGTGGACTGCGGAAGACTGTAGTAGGCTGCAAGGCATGGAGTCCAGAAGAACAGGACAGAGAGAGATTAGTAGTAGGCGACAGACAGAGAGCCCAAAAGAATAGGGCCGCGAGGTAGGGAGCCCAGAGGACAAGGGTTATAGGCAGCGGAGGGAGACAGGCTGCAAGGAAGGAGCCCAGAGGACAAGGGCTGTAGGCAGCCGGAGTGAGGCAGGCTGCCGGGCAGGGAGCCCAGAGGACAAGGACTGTAGGCAGCCGGAGTGAGGCAGGCTGCAGGGCAGGGAGCCCAGAAGACAAGGACAGTAGGCAGCCGGAGTGAGGCAGGCTGCAGGGCAGGGAGCCCAGAGGACAAGGACTGTAGGCAGCCAGAGTGAGGCAGGCTGCAAGGCAAGGAGCCCAGAAGAGCAGGGCAGCAAGAAGTGAGCCCAGAGGAGCAGGGCCGCTGACTGTAGAGGGCTGCAGAGGACTGTAGTAGGCTGCAAGGCAGGAAGCCCAGAGTACAAGGGATGTTGGTAGAAGGCAGCGGAGCGTGATCGGCTGCGAGGCAGGGAGCCCGGAAAGGGCACTGGGTCAAAACAGGAAAATGCAGCAACAGGAACAGCATACAAAGTAGAGGGTCAAGGCAAACAGGAGCGGGGAGATCTCAAGATGCAAGACACTGTGCTCCTGCTTATATGCCGCCCTGCCCTGTTCTGAGGCAGGCTAATTGACAGCACCTGGAGCAGCACACCTGAAGACAATCTGCCTCCTCCCTCTATGGTCCTGAGCAGGTGGAAGCAGCACTGGCCGCTAGGGCTTCTGGGGATTGTGGTCCCAATAATGATGAATGAGAATAGCCAGGAATTGAGGACTGTAGCCAGGTGCATTATGGTAAATGTAGTTAATTGAATAAAATAAGAAAGAACCAAAGTTGAGCAAATGGAAATAAAAGACCAAGGCGTGAAAAGAAGTTGTTCAAGGAGTATTAGGAGGATAAATGAGTACCAAGTAGTCCATGATGGTTGCCAATGCGTGCGCCAGCGGCGCGGGCATGACACTCTCTGGTAAAGGAAAGAAATCTGAACTGGTTGCAAAGCTAATGGGAAAAAGTCTGGAGAGTGGGTCAGAAGGGCCTACCACTCCAGCCAATGTGGATTTTGATGTTTCTGATTCTGAGAGTGTTAATTTAGAAGAAGTACATGAGTCCTTGCTAGGAAACCCTACAACTCCTTTGCCTGCTCAGAATGCACAACCTCTGTCCACAGGGACCCCCACAGGTCCTACACTTACTCCTGAATTTATTGCACTTGAGAAAATGAGACTTGAATTAGAAGTGAAACATATTGATGCACAAACTGCCATGAAACATCAAGAGTTAAGGCTCAGAGAAATTGAGCTGAATCACGAACTAGAAATGAAGAAACTGTCTCTAGAAAATGCTTCTCTCCCAGAGTCTTCTAGGTCTTCCAGCCCTAAGAGACCCCATATGCAAAAGGAAACGATTGGTATGTATGCGACTAAACTTGATGTTTTGGATTGGTTAGCACTGTTTGAGTACAATCATGGGATTCACGGTATCTCAGGGAATCAGTTGATTCCTTGGCTTTTCTCTAGGCTTCCCCCTGTTGCAAGTGATGCTGTAATGGAGTTGGGGGAGGAGGATAAGCAGGATTATGAGTGTGTGAAACTAGCATTAATAGCTAGGTTTGGGAAGACCCGTTCCCAGTATCCTAAGAGGTTTAGAACCCTCAAAAAGCATGATGGGACCCCTTGGGCTACCTGGGCGTGTGACTGTTTAAAAAACAATGATGGTTGGGTTAAGGGTTACAAAGTGAACACTTATGAAGGTTTGAGGAATCTTGTAATGTTGGAGTCTATTTTTGATGCCTGCTCTTCTGAGCTTAGACAGCACTTGGCTGATTCAAAGGCGATAGATCCTAAAAAGTTAGCTAAGGCTGTTGACTTGTGGGTTGCCAACAGGGCTACTCACAAGGATTCTGGGGCAACTCAGAAGAAGGAAGAGGGAAAGCAGTCCAAGAAAGACAACAAGGAGAATTCCAATAATTCCAATCCAAAAGAGGGCCGCAAACATAACCAGGGTAAGCCACAAGGTAAACCGAATCAGGCTAGTGTACCACCTGGTTCCACACAAGATGGAAGTCAGAGCAAGCCCCCATTCCAGAGAGCATTTGGGAAATGCTGTGTTTGTGGATTGCCTGGCCATGTGAAAGGAGGTCTCGGTGTAAGGGTAAACCTTCAGGGATCAACACTGTCTTCTTAGCCTTCTCCCAGGTGGAGGAAGTACCTATGACAAGTGGAAACTTTCAGCTACTAGCTGATGAGCCTATGAGAGTCTCAGCTAGTGTTTCTTTAGTGTCCTTGGGTCTTTGGGAACAACAGAACTTAGATGTCTATAACTCAATCCCAGATAATACTAAAGAGTATTACAAAGATAGTGTCCTTGTGAATGGTCAGGAGACCCCTGCAATCAGAGACACTGGAGCCAGCATAACTGTGGTTGATGAATGTTTTTTCAAGGCGGAGAATGTTGCTAAGGCACCCAAACACCTAACCAAGTTAGCTGGAGGCCCTATGCAAATGGTTCCCCAGTTACCAGCTCTCATCCAGTGTAATGACATGACTGTCAGGATACCTGTAAATGTGCAAAATGACGTACCTGGGAGGGTCCTGTTGTGTAATGACCTTAAAACTCTTGGAGTTGTGTCTAGTACCCCCAGGCCCTCCAGCAGAAGGAAGCAGGAGCTCACAAGGTCTGCAAGGGAGAGAACCTTAAGAGGCTCTCCTGGGGACATAATAGAGGAAGCTATTACCCCAAGTCCACAGGACTTACTTACTGCCATTGCAGGGCAAGAAAAGACAAAAGGGAAACCTAAGTCTGCCAGCAAGAAACCAGCAAGAACTCCTGTGCCCAGAAGGATATCTCAAAGACTGTCCAAAGTCACACCTGTGACTCCCACACAAGCTGAGGCTGAGTGTGAGGTTCAACCCTGTATGGTCAAACTAGATACTGAGGAATCAGATCTAGAAGAGGATCTTACCTTGGTAGGAGATCTTGACCCTGTTGACCATCATGAGCTGCAGTCTTCACTGGCAGAAGGTGGACCCAACAGAGAACATTTTAGCAAGGGACAAAGAGAGTGTCCTACCTTGGAAGGTCTTTGCCAACAGGCCACTTCTCAGCTCAATGGGCCTGAGCCTGGGAAGTATAGGTTGCACTGGGAAGATGGCCTCGTCTACAGTGAACCAACTGAGTCAAACCCTGGAGACCTCAAAAGACTTGTAGGACCTCTAGTGAACAGACTCCAGTTTCTGCAGTTAGCCCATGAGGTACCTTTGGCTGGTCACTTAAGTTTTAAGAAGACTAAAGAAAGGCTATCTCTGCACTTCTACTGGCCTAAGATGGGTACAGAAGTAGACAAATTCTGCAGAAACTGCCACACTTGCCAAACCTCTGGCAAGAGTGGGTCCCAGAATGTGGCACCCTTAGTGCCTCTCCCAGTGGTGGGAATTCCTTTTGAGAGGGTGGGGATTGACATTGTTGTCCTCTTGACCCTCCCACATCTTCAGGCAACAGGTTTATCCTGGTTGTAGTGGACCATGCCACTAGATTTCCTGAAGCCATACCTATGAGGACTGTTACGGCTACGGCTGTGGCTAAGGCCCTACCTGGTATTTTTACCAGAGTAGGTTTTCCTAATGAGGCGATATCTGACAGGGGATCACATTTTATGTCCCACTACATGCAAACCATGTGGAAAACCTGTGGAGTTACCTACAAGTTCTCAACTGCCTATCACCCCCAAACCAATGGGCTGGTTGAGAGGTTTAACAAAACTATGAAGAGCATGATAGGTGCTTTAAAAGAACCCGTTAGAAGAAAGTGGGACCTTCTACTGCCATGCCTTCTCTTTGCTTATAGAGAAGTCCCTGAGGAGGGAGTAGGATTTAGTCCCTTCGAACTTCTCTATGGCCCTCCAGTCAGAGGTCCATTGGCCCTGATTAAGGAGGGGTTGGAGGGTGCTCCTTCCCCCAAGCCAGTCAGAGTGACTGACTATGTGATAGGTCTCCGGAGGAGAATGTCACACATGATGGCAGAGGCAAGTGATAACTTGAGGGCTGGTCAAGCTCTGGTAAAGCATTGGCATGGCCAGAAGGCTAACATGGTTGAGTTTACTCAAGACCAGCTTGTTCTTGTTATGGTCCCCACAAGGCAGAGGGCCTTGCAGGACAAATGGATAGGACCCTTCAAGGTTGTGGGTAAACTTGGAGAGGTGAACTATCTGGTGGACTTAGGCAACCATAAGGAGGCTCCCAGAGTCTTTCACACTAACCGTTTAAAGGCTTATGTCCCTAGACCTGACATAGGAGCTCTGCTTCTAGCTTCAGCTCAGGAGGAGGAGGAGGTGAGTAAACCTCTGCCCGACCTCCTCAGAGGCTTACCTTTAGATGAGCAAGTGGAAGGAGTTAATCTCTCTACCAGTCTCACATCTGACCAGCAGGATGAATGCAAGTTACTGTTAAATCAGTTTGCCTCCCTGTTCTCACTTTCACCAGGCGTGACCCGTTGGGGCCAGCATGACAAACATTGGTGACTGTTTACCTGTCAAAAGCAGGGGGTACAGAATGTCAGACAATATCAGATCCCACATAAGGAATGAGGTCAACAAGATGCTTGAGCTCGGGGTTACAGAGCCCTCTACTAGCCCCTGGTCTAGCCCAGCTGTGCTTGTACCAAAGGCAGGATCCAAAGAGTTGAGGTTCTGCCTGGACTATAGAGCTCTAAATGCAGTCACCACGACTGATACCCATCCTTTGACTAGGACAGATGAGCTGGTGGATAAACTTGGTGCAGCCAAGTACCTCAGCACATTTGACCAAACGTCAGGCTATTGGCAACAGGAGAAAACTGCATTCTCCACTCCAGCTGGCCTCTACCAATTCAAGGTAATGCCTTTTGGATTAAAGAATGCACCTGCTACATTTCAGAGGATGGTCAATCAAGTTCTGAATGGGATGGAGGACTTCTGCATGGCATACTTGGATGACATTGCAGTGTTCAGTCCTACATGGAAAGAACATGTTGAACACCTAGGTTATGTATTGCAGGCTCTGGAACAGACCCGCCTGACCATAAAGGCAAGCAAAAGTCAAATTGGTCAGAGTTCAGTGGTCTACCTTGGACATGAAGTAGGAGGAGGTGAAATAAGGCCATTGCCTAGCAAAGTACAAGCTGTACAGGACTGGGCCACCCCTACTACTCAAACCCAAGTGAGAGCCTTCCTAGGTGTCACAGGATATTATAGGAACTTCTTAGAGAACTATGGGACCATAGCATCTCCCTTGAATGTCATCTCCTCTCCCAAATTTCCTAAAAGGGTCAGGTGGAATGAGGAGTGCAATCAAGCCTTTGAAGGTCTAAAGAAAGCCCTTTGTCAAGCTCCAGTCCTAAGAGCTCCTGACTACCACCAACCCTTCATTGTACAAATTGATGCTTCTAATGTAGGTATAGGTGCAGTCCTTAGTCAACTAGATGAGAAAGGTAGGGAACACCCCATTTGTTTCATCAGCAGGAAGTTAAAGGATCCTGAAACAAGGTGGGCAACAATAGAAAGAGAATGTTTTGCTATTGTGTGGTCACTGAAGAGGTTTAGACCATACTTGTATGGATCTACCTTCATCATTCAGACTGACCACCATCCCTTGAGATGGCTGATGCAAATGAAAGGGGAAAACCCAAAATTACTCAGATGGTCAATCTGCCTACAAGGATTTGATTTTTCCATTGAGCACAGAGCAGGAAGTCACCACCAAAATGCTGATGGTCTCTCTAGGATGTTTGTAACCGACTAGAGGTATGAGGTCCATCTAGGAGTGGATTAAATCCTCCTGTCCCTTAGTCTGGGGGGGGCGAGTGTTAGGGAGAATTCTCATATATGGCTAATTGCCCTCACCTAGTGAGTCCCCCAGCAGCTTTGCTGGACTTCTGGAGTTTATTTTCTTTCCACTGGGTAAGAGGGAGAGCTTTTCCCCCACTTTTACCTGTGTTTTGCTATGTGTTTCCACCTCTTTTTGTGATTGTGGGCTCTGAAGGACATCCCTTCAGTAGCCCCCTTCTTTGTTTGTGTCACACAGCACTTTTTGGGCAGTGGCACTGGGTTGTCGTTCAGACTCCCACCAACTCCATTTCTGAGGCGACTACTGTCCCCCAGAAAAGGGTAAAGTTACCATTAACTTTACTTAGTCAATCAACCACAGATCCCGTACACCCCATCTTCCATGGAGTACTGGAAAGGGTTAATTCGTATCCCTTTTTGATCTGTACCTCCTAGAGCATTGTTTCGCTATTTTAACATTTAGACATGGCTGGTGGCAGAGGTATCTACCCTAAATTTCTACTGCGGTTATCTTATATAACCGTGGTAATATTGGAGGCTATTGTGTTAGCCTAGAACTTAAAACCGCTTGACCAAATCCTTTTTCTTTTGGCTCCTGTGCGGTTTATTCGCCATTACTTTTTTTGTTAAACTCCTTCTTGTGTTTTACTTTGCGTGGCAAACCAGGTTTGCCTTCTTTGTTCGCTGGCTTTTGGCGGGCTTCTACCTAGAAGCCCTCCTCAAGGCGCCTGGGTGTCTAGGTGGGCTGGATGTGAGGGAGGGGTGTAGTCACCCCTTACACAGGGTATCTTAGGAAACCCAAATCGCACTTTGTTACAATTGGTCAAGGTGGTTGTCCGGGCTGGACAAGGCCCCTGCTGCGTGATTGACAGCCAGGCTGTGTTAATGGTGGTTTTGCGCATAAAAGGCAAGTCTCTTGGGCTAGAAGTCAGAGAGAGTCGCCACTGGAACTGCAAGGAACCGACGAGAAGCGGAGAGAACGACGGCTGCTGCAACTACCTTCCCGGTGAAGCCCTGCTGCAGTCCTGAGCTATCTACCTTCAACGACTCAGAGAAGATCCAGTCTGGAGTCTTCTTCCCTTGAGCTTGGTGGGAACAACCAGCCCATCTTCCACAGCTAGAGGATCCTCCTCCTTGGTCGAAATCGCTGCACACAACTGTAGTGGTCCGGATAGCCATCTGAAGAGCCTCTCCTGTTTTTAAGGAGCGCACCTTTTATTCTGTGTCGCTGCTGCCGGCCTCATCCCTGTGTGGTGCAGACCCCCTTCAGACATCCTCCTTCACAACGAAGCTCCAGGAATCGTGGGTCTGCAGGAAACCACTAGGAACAACTGCCAGGGCACCAGCTGCACCGTTGGAACAAGGTACTGTGTTCTGCTTGAGGAAACTGGGTGAATCCCTTTTCTTCATTTCTAAGGCTTGCCCTGATCTTCCCTCCTTCTTATAACTTTTGCTTCTGAACATTGACAATATCGAAGTAGTTTTGGCTATGTTGAATCTCGAACTATCTGACTGTGTGATCCTCGGCAACAGGCCCCGGTGTCTCTCAACCCTGGCTCCGGCCCTTTGACTTTTGAACTCCTGTCTTTGAGCGTTTCTTGATTCTGCCTGCCTAACCAAAATATTGCCTGTGATTTTTGCCTCCAACTCCCTCTGGGTATCACAATTGCGAAGTGTGTTTTTACCCCGGTAGCATTTCATGTCACAGATACGCGTTTAGTTAGTAGACCCACCTGTCAAAAAGTGATTGCAATTGTATTCGCGGTAACATGTTTTGTTAGTAACACCGGTGTATTCAACACAGGGTACTTACCTTGAGACTTACTGTACAAAGTGAATTGGTTAGTGTTGTGTTTATAACAAATGGTTTAAAAATAAATGTACTTATATTTTTCTACCTGAAACCTTGAGTCAGTCTTTGCTTGAGTCACAGTAATTGTAGTCCCTTTGTGTAATCTCTGCTACTGCTCATATACTCATGAGATAAGCCTGGCTGCTCTGCTACTGCTACCACTATAATTAGTAGTACAGGCTTGTACTAAAGGTAAAAATTGTATTGCCACCTGTAGTCTTAATCGTATGTACTGGTCCTTAAGGGCACTGCACGGGATTCTGCCTAACAGTCTCCCGCCAAGATGACCACTCCACTGTGTGTGTGACAACTAGGCTGTATGAATGGGGATTTTTTGCATAAAAGCAGGGTCCCGAGGACTGAAAGAGCAAGACGTTGCCACTGGAACTACGGAACCGAAGAGGAGAGAAGCCAAAGACATCTGCAACGACTACCACCACCGGTGAAGCCCTGCTGCAGCGTCTCAACACGTTTCTCCACACAACGAGAGGAGATCTTCATCTGAAAGAGCCTTCTTCCCTAGAGCTGGTGGGGCCAACCAGTTTGCCAATCGCCTTCCCGAACCTGCTGTGGTCGAATCGCCAGTGCCCCGCACTTGGAGACCGGATAGCCAAGCAGCTATCCACCCAGACTACGATTAAAAGGAGCATACCTTTTAAACTTTGTTTGGCAGCAAAGCGGCTGGATTCATCCCTGGATAGTGCAGAACCTCGAACCTTCCTACACAACGACAGCCTCTCTTCCTCTGCTGGATCAACCGAACTGCAGGAACTACCAGGAACAACCGCCACCGCAGGAGCCACTTCTTCATTTTTAAGGTACATTGTTCCGTCAGGCCACCCTTTCTTCGCGGTAGTGCTAAAGGTGTTTTAAATCCTTTACCTACCTGTTGGGTTGGCCGCCCCTCTCTCTTAACATTGTCTTTCGCTTTCTGCATCCACCTTTTCAATATCGTTAACCAAAGATTGGACTGCAGCTACAAGAACATTTTGCTCCGGGGCCCTTGCCCTGTACCACTAACTCTGGCACAGGCCTACTGACTCTGGTCACATTTGTTAGACCTGCCTTCTTGAGATTGATTCTCCATTCGAACTGTGTGGTGCAACCCTTTCTTATAACTACCCTTTCCTTCTCACTGCATAATCATTGTGAAATGCCATTTTGCTCAGTTTTCATTTGAAGTATTGCCTATACTGATGCACTGTCTTGCTGAACTGGTTCACAACTGATGGGAAGTGTTGTTTGGGGTGTATAAGAACCTATTTCTAGATAACTTGTGTTTTCCCTCCCTTGTGAGAAATTGTTAGAGGATCCCTTGTGTGTAGTTGTCACTGTGCCGTTTTGCTCAGTTTTCACTCTGGTTCACTTGGTCTACAATTTATATAGGGAGTGTGTATATTTTTCTATTGACTTAATTTAACTTGCTTGATACTTGTGATACATGTGTTTTTTAGAAGTGTATAAAATTAATATATATATATACTTTTTAACTACAAAGCTTTGGTCAGTGTTTCCTTGTGCCACAGTACAGTAGGCCTATTGTGTAAACCCTGAATACTGCTCATCTCACTCTTGAGATAAGTCTGACTGCTCAGCCACAGCTACCAACTAAATCTTTGTAGTACAGACCGATACCAAAAGGGGATTTATTGCCCTCACCTGTAGTCCTAATCTGGCGTAGTGCTCCCTAAGGGAACTGCACTGGCTTCTGCCTAACACCCGAGCCCATATCTGTATGGTGTGCCGGTCGGCAGAGAGTCAAATTCAGGTGTCAAAACAGACTTGGGGTTACTTGTGTTTTAAGCTTTCCCCTTGGCGCCCAGGTAGGTGCACCCACACATGTGAGGTACCGTTTTTATCAGGACACCTGTGGGAATGCGGGACGGTAGGCCATGTGTTGTTGGGGGCGTGTTTCGATGGGTGAGCTGAGCGAAATGTGCGGAAAATGCGTTTTTTCCCCACATTTCGGACTTTGCGGGGGTGTCTGGGTAATAAATTCTGGGCCAATTTGCGCAAATCATACCTCTGCGGATTCCCACGGGTGTCCTCTTTTCGAAAATGCATGGGGTTCCCTGTTTTCCTTGGTGACTTGGACACCCGAGGCCCATATCTGTATGGTGTGCTGGTCGGCAGAGAGTCTGAAATTCAGGTGTCATAACAGACTTGGGGTTACTTGCGTTTTAGGCTTTCCCCTTGGCGCCCATGTAGGTGCATCCACACATATGAGGTACCGTTTTCATTGGGACCCCTGTGTGAACGCGGGAGGGTAGGACGTGTTGTTGGGGGCATGTTTCGATGGGTGAGCTGAGCGAAATGTGCGGAAAATGCATTTTTTTCGCCACATTTCGGACTTTGCAGGGGTGTCTGGGTAATAAATTCTGGGCCGATTTGCGCAAATCATACCTCTGCGGATTCCCACGTGTGTCCTCTTTTCTGAAATGCATGGGGTTCCCTGTCAAAACAGACTTGGGGTTACTTGTGTTTTAGGCTTTCGCCTTGGCGCCCAGGTAGATGCACCCACACATGTGAGGTACCATTTTCATCGGGACACCTGTGGGAACGCGGGAAGGTATAACATTTGTTGTGTTTGTGTGGTTTTCATAACGTTTTGACCCATTTGCTTGTGTCCTTTGTCACACAACCCTTTCATTTCCCAAATGTGACTTACATTTAGTCGCTGCTTTAGCCACCATACACTTTTGTAACCTGCACAAGTCACCTACCTTTGAAAAGGTCTGCCTGTGCTCTTTCAAAAAATGTATGCTTGCCGTTCCTCACCACATTGGTTTTCCCAATTTACACATGCTAAGTGCGTCTGTTCAGGCCGTGAGCGTAAAACTCCTGTGTCCCATGGCTCAGTGTTTGGCTTGTGATATTGCTTGTTTTGTAAAACACTACAAAAAATGTGTGCTTTCCTAACTGTAAGAGTTGGGGGAATGTAGCGGAGCATTGCTTTTCTCAAAATTCATAGAAACCATTGCCGTACAAAGCCAACCATGTCCAAAATATACCTTTCTTTCCAGTCATTTTCCTGCTGTTCCCCCAATCTACGGCATTTTCCGCTACCTAGTTGTTGCCTGACCTACGCAAATCACATCTTCCTAAACTTGGAATTTTGTCTACTTTTCAAAAATATATTCCTTTCTGTCCTCCAATTCGGCTTTCCTACCCTTTCCTTCCATTCCGTCCATGCATGTCCAATTGGCCAAAATCGCATACCTCTCACAGAACGGTTGATAACCACATCAAAATAATGTTTTTTCGTTTCCACTCAACCTGTTCTTGAAAGCCAGGAAATTGGGGAATCCAGCACAGCAAACCATTTGTTCCTAGCTCTTACAAGGAAAAAAAAACACAGGCTTCTTTGAACATCATTTTATTTGCATTTTATGAAAAGACACAACAACATTTTCGCCCTTTTTGCTGATTTTCTCTCACCCCCCTGCAGCAACCTAGGATTCCTGGGTGGCTTTACGACCGTCTACATGTGGGAAAAAAGGAGTCACATTTGGCCGAGATATCTCATGTAACAAAAAAGTTACAAGGCATTGAATGGCCACATACCGAAATGCCCATGGCACTTAAAGGGTTAATGTGTGTTTAATGTATGTTGCGCACAAACGGTTTTAGACTCCAGTACTGTGAATACAATAATTACTTTGCTTTCTTGTAAGAATTATTTGGCTTACAATGTGTTTGACCTAATGACTTAGTATGTTTTTGGCATGAGCCTAGCTGTAATGTTTTTTTTTTACCATGAACAGCTCAAGTCATTCTCTTGTGCATACAGGAGGCTTGCTTCAGGAGACTTGCACACTTTAGGAGATTCATGGAAAGTGAGGTGGCCCGAGTGATCGATACAAGCTCATGTCTCACATCCGTAACCACCAGTGTCCAAATGAGTACAGCACCCAGTGTGCATTACATGCTCAGAAGGGTTTCATCCTTTAATCAGTAACACAGACATATTACAAATATAACATTCTGTGGTCCTTCTTATGTTCCCAAAATACTGTTTGCTTTTAGGCAAATCGCCAAGACTCGCCCCCTCCTTCAAGTGCCATTGAGCTGCACTTAATTCCTTGAGATCGGTGCTGTTCGACCCGGGTTGGAGCTCTACCCCTCAGCAGCCCCACCCACATCAGTCTGACTCCCAATCCCCCGGCCTCCCCTACCTGGCAGGAAGGAGGCATTCCCAGAGTAAATCTCTCAAGCACTATTGACCCCAAAAACATAACCGCAAACTGGAGAAGCACTACAGATTTTACCAAACACACACTGAAAAATGGTATTGCTTATTGTCGTTAACAGAGGACCTATGACATTTCTCCAGATACCTTTTTGAGAGATTTTTCTTTTATCTTTAGGCAACCATGGGGACAGGGATCTGGTGCATGCTAAGTTGTTTACATGTTCGTTGAAAACATGTCTGCAACTCTAACCGCTAGGACTTGGTCAGCTCATGATCGTTTTCATAGTACGGGTTAACTGGAGGTGCTTGAAATTGCAGATGTTCCGATGGGGCTGTCTGGTACAGCCACTGTGCCTCAGTCATCCATTCAGCATACAGATTCTGCCAAAGTCCAATCTCAACTCAGAAAGAAGGGAACAAAACCCCAAAATCTGACCACCAGAAAGAACCAGAGCTCTTGTAACTTCCTGAAGAATAAATAAAAAAGCTCTTCAGGCAAATGAAACTGATGTCCAGCCATCGCATGACAATTCTGTTCAGGATCCTGCCCCTGGGATTCCTTCTATAAAACAATAAAGCAAGAAAAAAGTATGCAATGGACAACTACAATATTCCTGCAGCAAAAACCCAACAGATAAGTTGGTGAGAAATTGAACAGTAATTCCATTCTCACAGAAAGCAAACAAGGCTTCAGAAGAAAATAAATGGGCCATGCACGCCTCTTCGAGTGTTCACCACTAGTCGTTATGACTCAGGACAGGCCCGATGAGTCAAATGTAGCAACTGTCGAGATGAAGGCTTTGAACCATAAGACACAGTCTTCATATAACATTGAAAATTCTCTAGTATTCAGGGACAATTTTCAGTTCGCTTAAGCTTGGCACTAATTTTTCCCCAGACCTCATCTGTTATTCTGAACACAGCAAACACCCTGTCCCTTCTGTATGATATTCCAAAACTGTAGTTGATGCATTCTAAGGACATTGAGTAGGTCAAATTCAGTGATATAAATAGAACTGACTTTGTGATACTTCTTGTGCCTTCCAGAATCGTTACGGAAATGCTGCCTCTAGAAAGAGAAACCTTTTTGTCTACGGGCTATGACCTGTTTGTTAACACTGCACATTCAAATCAAGCTTCACCAAAGGCCAAATCATTGCTACCTGTAGGTGGGCCCATTTGTGGCAGGGGCACTCTTAGTGGTTTAAACATTTCCTTCCCACCAATCTGGCTCCTGCCTTGATCTAATTTTTTCTTCCTTTTTCCTCTTTTGACCCTGTAATCTTTACTCATCAGAGCATTCTCTACTTTCCTTTTCTCTTTCTCCCCCCAATCTACTCTTTCTACACCTATCTTTACTCGTAATCTCGGTTGTTTGAATTCTGTCTCATTTCTTCCTCTACTTAATTCTTCTCTTACGTCTATCTCTTCATTTTCTTCTTTGTCCCGACAATGCTGCAAGTACTCTTCATTCTACTTTATTGTCTACACTTGACTACGTTTATCCTATTTGCCTTTTTTCACCTACTCATAAATTCCCCCCAATCTTGGCTTACTCCTGCTCTTCACTCCGTCGCAGTTTAAGAAAAGCTGAACAGCACTGGAAAAAGACTTGCTCTTCTTGTGATCTTGCTATACTTTCTTCCTTCCTCATATGATCTTGCTTTACTGAATGTATTATTTCTCTTTCTCATCATGCTCGTCGTCTTTTTCAAAGTCTTCACACAATTCGGTCTCCCGAGCCGTCTCTTTTTTATCCTCTGACTTTGCTAACTACTTTACATCTGAATTAGCTACTCTTCCTTTGTCGCCCCCGTTACCCCACCTTCCCCCTTTCCAGTAACTTCATCTCTTTATTCTCCATCTTCCTTCTCTTTCGGATTGATACTTCTGTTCTTTTTGCTCTTGCTCATCCTACTGCTTCTCCTTCTGATTCTCTTCCCTCATTCCTCAAATCTATCCTCATCTTCTCCCTTATCTTACCTCTCTTGTTACTTCCTCATTTTCCAGCTGTTTTTTCCCTTCTCTCTTTAAGCATGCATTTATTCTCTCGATCTTGAAGAAGCAGTCTCTGGATCCTTCTATTCCCAACCAATCTCTCTTATTCCATTCTTATCTAAACTTCTTGAGCGCGCTGCTTATGCTCAAGCATCTACATATCCTAACCTTCACTCCCTCTTAACACCTTTTCAACGTGGATTTCGACCCTCCCAATCCAGAGACTGCTCTCTTGCTTATCTCTAATGCTCTTCTCACAGGTCATCATTTTAAATCCTCTACTATTCATATTATTCTAGACCTTTCTGCTGAGATTGATACTGGTGATCACTTATTTCTTCTCCCCACACCTTTGGTCAATCTGGTTCTGCTCTTCAATGGTTCCACTTTTATCTCTCTCAGCGGTCTTACTCAGTATTGTGGGTTGAACACTTCCTCTTCCTTATGGCATTCCCCAAGGGTCCATTCTTGGTCCTCTTCTTTTCTCACTCTATACTGTCCCGCTTTCTGCTCTCATCTTTCTTTTCATCTCTATGCAGATAATACTCAAGTATGCTTTTCTTATTCTTCCTTTGATAATACTTTGCACCATATTTCTAACTGTCTTTCCACAGTTCAAAACTGGACATCTTTACATTTTCTTCATCTCAATCCCACAAATACAGAGGTTCTCTTTTTTCCTCCCTCACCCTGCTCTTTCCTTTCCCCCCTGCTCTGTATTGTTTTCTTCTTCTGCTCAAAACTTGGGTGTAATATTTGACCCTTCTCCTTACATATTTCCGGTCTATTGCATTTAGAGAATTCAATGATCCCAAACTCTTATGGTAGCCTGTCTGTCACACCTAGAAGATATACTAAGTTAGCCCATCTGTGCACTTAGAAGACTTTGAGGGTAGCCTAAATTCGGTCTAGCTGGACACAAGTCTCTTACACTAGCGCACTATCGTGACCTCCCTCAGAACCCGTGCACATGCTTGACCACTTGGGTTGCTTACAGTAGCCTGGCCAGCCCATCTAGTTCCTAATCTTGGCCAAAAAGCACAGACGTATTATAGGTCTTTTCTGAAAATGTTCCCATACCTGAACTACAGGTTGAGACCATACAAATGGGAAAAGGCGCTATATAAATGACTACTACCTGATCCTGCCGTTATGTCCAATTTAATATTCGTTGTGCTCGATCTGAACTTCCTTTCCACGCTAAGCTTCTTCTTTTCAGCTGGTTTGTTTTTCTCATATCAACTACTGTTCTGCTCTCCTTGGTCTTCCTGCGTCTCATCTGCTTCCACTTCTCTTTAGCTATAACTCCTCTGTTCATCTCCCTTTCCCTCTTTCTCCTTGCTCACCTCTTCCCTACTTTCTATATCATTTCTCCCTTTTGAGTCTCATCTTTGTCATTTGGCCCCACTCCCTCTTACCTTTCTTGACTGGTCTCATTGTATTCCCCTATCCGATCACTTCACTTCCATAATCAGTTTCTCCTTCCTGTTCCTAAGCCTGCATGCATCCTCTTGTTTCTGGTCTTTTGCTCTTCTCGCGCCCAAACATTGCAACTCACTGTCTTTTTATTCACTGTTCTCCCTCTCTTTGGATTTTGCAGTCTAATCTTAAAGCTCATCTGTTGTTCCCAATAACTGAATGTTGTTGGTCTCCCCTTTTCTGTTTTTACCTGGATTGCATTGTTCATTTTGACTGTACTGTTGTAAAGTCACTTTTGGCAAAAGGCACTAAATAAATAAAATAATATAGAAATGTCTTGTGACACAGAAGCGCCTTCCAAGAGATCTGTTCATTTTGACCCAAAAATGCATGTTCCAGTTACACAAGTGAGTAAACTGGTCTTGGCTGGCTGCCTGCAAGTCTGGGCACGAATCACAGCAATCGCTTCAATGGGGTCTGCAGTAATTAGAGCCACGTTTTAAGGATTTTATGCTGGAACACCCACAGCTTTAATCATGTTTGATACCCGGGGGTGTAGGGGGGTGGGAGTTTGCAAATTTTGATGGTCAGGATATTGTAGCTCTTCAGGAGGTTTGGTTAAGAGCCTTGCCATGAATAGATGGTTTTCAAGTGTTTTTAAAATCATCACGCAAGGGGAAGATGGGGCTCCATTTGGTGGCTTAATAACTGGCTTCAGGCATAACCTGGGTTTTGTTTGTAGTGAATGGCCTATGACCCACCCAGGTCTACTAGTAGTCGAATGTAGCTGGAATGGTTCCGATCCGTTTTCACATGATAACATGCTCATTATATTAAATCCTACCTGATCCTAATTTTCAAAAAGGGGAATAAGTTAGATGCATTAAATTATGGCCCATAGCGATGTTGGAAGCAAATTCTTTCCAACCATTCTCTTGGGCAAGTTGGAAACATGGGAAATTGTGAGCCGTGCTATGGATCCCGCATTGCCTGCATCAAGGACAAGAGCCCAAATAAAACGCATGGGTAAGCCTGAGGAGCTACCAGCAAAACGCGACAGGCGCAACCTGGTGAGCCAGTATTTTCCATGTAACTCTGTAACGGAGTTAATTGTGGAGCCTGGTGCCCGTTTGCCTCAAGTTGTCGCAGAGGATACACGAAAGGCTGATGATGCCGTGGCCCCAATTAACGCTGGACCCCCAATAACACTCGAGTCAGTTCGCTCATCTGTGCCCTTGCAGGCGAACATTGTCACTATGACTGGGGATCTCCTCGCATTGTCTATGGGTTCGAAGGAAGCCCGATACAGTAGCATCGAAGATGGACTTACTGTCGGGGCTGGAATGGGGGTGTGCCTCCCGCCAGGTGTGGAGGCTCCTGTTCGGTCGCCGCGGCGCGGGATGAGTGTGGCGGACCCGCTTTCCCCCGTGGCGCAGTTGCCGAGGAGCGCAGGGGCGGAGCTTGTGGCTTGCTCAGCACTGCATGACGACGCGGCTGGGGGGAGTTTGGAGGTAGACGCTGTGGTCACTGCCAACGAGGGATGCGTCTTGCATGATTCAGCAGAGGCGTGCAGAGGCGTGCCGTGACAGCTGCCAACCACCAGGGGCTGCCTGTGGCCCCTCTTTCCGTGTCCGACATTGAGGCAACTAGAGGGGAACACGCTAGGAGCCTAGAGCGCGAATGTCAGGTAAGCTCCAACAGTTACCCTGCAACAATGGCGGCCACAAGATTAGTGGTGAACGACATTATGATGAAGAAGTGTTCACTGCTGCGGTCTCGTTGGGTGCCTGTACGGAGGCAAACTTAACAAGCCCAGATTGTAGGCCAGCAGTGTCTTGTGATGCTGAAGGTCTGCTATGCGGATCCCAGGTGCAGAAGGAAATAGGGGGTGTGTTTACCATTGAGTGAAGGAACGCCTTAGAGGTGGTTTCAACAGTACTGCAAAACCTGATTGAGCTGAATAAAGCACGCGCTGGGAAACGGACGCCAGCGTCCACTCCTGAGCAAAATGGGGCGCGTAAATTACCTAAAAAAAACAGTGTCATGATTTGACAGACGCTAATCGTGACATTTGGGGTTCTGGATTTTACAAACGTGCTAGGACTTTAGAGGCCAAGTCAACTGGCGAGTCCTCCCAGTCATCTGTGGGAAAGGTGGCAGAATCCCAGAAAAGGCTGACATCCCGCCCCAATACAATCCATGGCGTGGGGCCGGGTCGACTAAGCCAACGGTTGCACAATTCAAAGAGTGCCGATTCAACAGATGATTCATCATCAGGGGACTCTCTTGTGGAGCGACCTTTTCCAAAAGTCACAAAGAGAGCGATTTGCCCCAAAGCATGCGGCTCATGAGACGAAGCGAAAGGTTAAAGAGGGCGGTTTGGCGCCTTGTGTGCATGTGCCCACAAACGATTTACTATCATCTTTGACTTCTGCAATGGCAATCTCGCTGGCGCCGTTTACCAAACTCTATGAAACAATAAATGACAACGTAAAAGACCCAACAATGTTAATTGCTCTAATGAATTCAAAACTATTGCATCTAGAAGCTTTGCACAGTGCACAGAGAAACACGCATGAAAATGTGAACCAGAAACTTCTGGCCTCCCTCGCCTTAGTGAATGAGGGGAAACATAACGACATGATAGATTAAAAAAAACTATTTGCAGAAGTAGCAAGGGAAGCTCTAGCTCTCTTTCGCAAATCCCATTTGGAACCAAAAGGCGGCGAACAATCGGGAGCGTGTGCGGTCCGGCAGATACCACGGAAGGAGCTGTCGACGGCACTCTATCACATAATAGTGTTTCTGCACCAGAGACAGAAGCTGTTCAAAGGCAACTAAGCCATCGAGAAATTAATCTTGGTCCAAGGAACACGAGCCCTAAGAGTACACTTGTGCCGTTGAATGGCTCTTCTGTGTCAGCACCCACAGTGCTACCTCGACAAGCGGCAAGCGAGGTAGTAGGGTGCGTGGTATTTGGTGATCTACACTGTGAAAGCAGTGGACCCGACGGCTCACTGGAAACTTCCTTCCACTCAGCATTTTTACAAGCTAGAAGCGCTGTAAATCTGGGACAACTTGATAGACAAATTGTGTTGGGTTCAACTCTTCATACTACAGTGCCAGATGTGTGTACAGGGAATACAACTGTAGATGTTGACATGTCAAAGTCAGCAAGTTTGTTTCCCATTTTTGGAGGTGCAGATGCTGTCCAACTAAAAAAGGTGGAAAGTAAGTAATCCAAACCTCTGCAAGCCAAGAAGCAAAGAAATCTGCCAGGACGTAAGTTGAACCATCAAAGAGGTGCTCGCAAATTTCTCTGCAACATTAATGTGCTACAGATTGTGGATAAAGCCATCACCACACGACTGAACTCCGGTGTAGGCAGAGAGGAAGGCATTAAGTCAATAGCAGAGTCAATGCCAAATACTTTACAAGCAAGTGTCTCTCAGATGATTGAAGCCGAGAATGCAGACCATGAGGAGTTGATGAACTTGTCGGTGTATGAAGACGGAGAAGTCACAGAACGTCTTCCAGCGCCTAGTGGGATCATCGTGCCTAGTAAACAGAGTGAGGAGACTACTGGAATGAATGCGGAGGTTGCCATGATAAACCCCACTTCGTGCGAACCGCTGGAGATAACAGATCATTCAAACAAAACAGTCGTGGAGAAGGGAGGGGGGGGGGGAGAGAAGCTGCGTCATAATGCCGTCTGAAGTTGTGAGTATAAACAGGGACCCAGCATGTCTGAGCCCTGTGTTTTCTACTTTACAAGAAAAAGAGACCAGCTAGCCATGAATTTACGAATGAAGCAGCTTGAGTCTGGCAGAGTGAGTCATCTACCGATGAATGTCTTAGCCGTGGAAAGAGAAAGATCTGAGCCCACGCTGATCCCGTGGTCTGCTGCTAGTTTGGACCGAAGAAAAGAAGTCCTGGATCAGCCAAAAGTGTTAGACAAAAGTATGAGCTGCAACAAAGGGCGGGAATCAGCACGCCCTACGGCTCATATCCTGACGATTAAATTGATGTTGGAGAGGCTGGAGTCTCGAGACAAATTAATTCTGAAACGAGCAAATGTATTAAGATTGCTCCACCACGTTCCTCGCCTACGTTCAGTGGGCTGCAAGGACATAAAAATTGTAGAATTCCCTGAAGAAACATGCTATGATAAGGTGATTTTGCATGTTGACTCCAATATAATCGCTAATGCAATCTTAGATGCAGGTGAAGTCCTTTTGTCCTTGGGTTATGATATCTTCAAAATAATGGAAAAGGTGCATGGCAAAAATTAGGAGAAAGACGTTGCCATAGGGGCTGCGTTAATCCCACAAGAGTTTAATTCATACCCAACTGCGATGAAACAGCAGCCAGAGAGGATAACACTGATGCCGATTGCCCAGAATAGCAGAACTGAACCGGGACCCAAGGGAGGGCTACCTTCGAGTGACTCCAAAAGGGTGACGGTTATTGACCAGGAGGTGGTTTGAAGAACCAGTCCGATGGAGAAAATTCATATTCCAATTAATAGCGACAGATCATTGAACGGGACTGCAACAAGTTTGGGAGGAAGCCCGTCCTGTAAAGAAAGTACACAAGATTGGAAATGGCTGGCCAAAGCGCTGAATGAAAAAGTCCAAAGCTAACGCCCGAAGGACGGAACAACGCAAGCCTTTACGTTTGCTTCGTGGAACACTTGCGGCTTTCTCCATTTGCTAAATAACGATTGGCTTCAAGATTCACAATTGGTTTGTCTCCAGGAAACATGGATGGGTGAGATGTCAGTTATCTCAGAGTTTGAATGTGCATTGAATCCAGCAATTAAGGCAGCGAAGGGGCGACCTATGGCCGGCCTTCTAACCACAATTAAAAGGTCTTCAGGTTATCGCTTATTAAAATCAACAAATTATACATCATACATTCAAGTATCTGAGATACAAAATTAATCACTTATTGAAGGACGTAGATGTGATTCAGGTGATCAATCTGTACTGTAACCATCGCTGTACGGGGACATACCCTTTTATTGACCAAGTAACGACGATCATCAATAATTTGCTGGGTTCAAATAAGGGGGGTCGGAATCATTGTCTGCAGTGATTTAAATATTGATTTCTTCAAGTCCCTTCACCCGGAGAAAGAACAACTTGCGAAGGATTGGCTGGAGGAGTTAAACGCAAGAGGCTTTACGATGTTGAATGGCAGTACGTAAGGGGACTTCCCGGCGAAGGCGACATGGCACCGGGATGGCCATGCGTCAACTATTGACTACATCTTTACAACAGACGCTCTTCATGCTAGGGTAACATCACTGAAAATTGTCCCCATGAAAAACAGCGATCATGAAATGTTGCAGTTAAAATTCCAAGAATCTGAAACTGTCCAAGGTAAAAAATGGACGACTAAGGTTGAGGTTGTATCTAATCGCCTAAGACTGAGACTGGATGAACAAGAGGTGTCGTTGCTTTAAAAGCAATTTAAGTCAATGCCGGAGGAGGTAGAATATGCCTTGTTACTGCAACAATTTAAGGTTAAAAACATTGACCTAAAACAATGGTCGTTTCGGAAGACTCACTGCTTCGATCTAACGGTGATGCAACATAAGAGATTTATGCGCGCCGAGATTCGACGAAATAACCAAGGCCCAGCGAGTGAAAGGAGGCCGGAAAACAGAGTTATCAAACAAGCCTACAAGAACTGATTAAAGAGCCACAAATACCAGCTACAACAACATGATGCAGAGGCTATGTTGAAAACCCTCTCAAATAAGACCAGCGGGGAGTTTTGGCATATTATTAATCGAATGGAAACATCGCAAGGAGCCTTACAAAGATGCTTGGTGTCAGAGGTAGAGTGGGTAAAACATTTTACGACACTATACAATAAAAACTCGACTAATAATTCCTCAAAGGTGGACGAGACAATACCATGGGAGTTGCACTTCTCGAGAGAGGAAATTCGAGAAGTTATTATGAAAGCGAAAAACTCTAGGGCACCCGGACCTGATGGGTTGACGAATTTCACAATTAAGCAACTCCCTGACCTCTGGGCAGATGTGCTTTGACTTATTTGGAAAAATTTACTTGCACCAACAAACACCTGCCTGATGGAAAACAGGGATAATTGTCCACATTTTTAAGAAAGGCGATAAAACGTCTCCTAAAAACTACCGTCCAGTGGCCTTGTTAGACGTTTTAGGCAAGATCTACGCTGCATTGCTCCAAAGAAAACTAATTACTTGGGCCCAATCAGCAAATAGAATTGACGAAAGTAGCAGGTTTTGTAAAATATGTGGGATGTTCCCTGAACCTACTAAAGATGGAAGCACTTCGTACGAACACCTCAGTTTATCTTGCCTTTGTGGATTTTTCATGTGCTTTTGACATGATTGATAGAGAGCTACTTTGGCAAAAGCTGAGGTTGTGGGGTTGCCCGGCTGGCTTGCTAGAGGCCATTAAAGAATTTCACACAGACACGTCAATTTCTATCCGCTTGGATCAAACGGGTACCCTGTCATCGCAGATCAAGACGCATAAGGGGGTGAAACAGGGCGGCCCGCTGGCTGCGGCAATATTCAGCTTGTTCATTTCAGACATTGGCAGTTCAATAAATTCGGTGCGGTCCTTCCCACCTAAGCTCCATTTATCCAAGATGAGCTGGATTTTGTACGCTGATGACTTAGTAATTCTGGATGTAACCCCGATGGGGTTACAACGAAAACTCGAGGCAGTCCAGAAGTACGTGACCATGAACAATCTGAAAATGAATGCAGCTAAGAGTGAAATCTTGGTGCTGCACAACTTGAGAAATAAACTAAATGCAAAGGGAACTAAGTTTGCATGGAAGTTAGGTCAGGCGCCACTTCGCATATCAAAAAGCGTAAAGTACCTGGGCATGACGCTAAATTCCAGCATTTGCGATGCTCCATGGTTACTTGAATCAAAAAGGAAATGCAGACAACTCGCATGTCAGGCGCTACTTCTGCATAGAACGTTTGGAAAATTCTCAATGAGAGCTTTGAGAGACTTCTATGAACAGAAAGCATCACCAATACTAACATTTGGGTCTGAGAATGCCTTTGGATGCTCGTTTAATCATTGGGCTTCGTTAGAGCATGTGTTCTGGACTAAAGCCTTAAGCCTTCCAACAGGCATTCCGACTGCGTATATAAGATATGAACTGGCTTTAATCTCCTTGCAAGCACGGATTAGCTGGAACCTACTGGCACGATTTCGAAAATCTAGAGCCGATGATAGAATTCCGCAATTCCGATTACTTCACAATGCCATCAGATGGAAGAGACATTGTCTCCTTGTGTGTAAAACGCTGCAAAGATCTTCTGCTTGAATACGACATCAGCATGGAAACTCTTCATGCAAATCCCTCAGCAGCAAAAGTAAAGATATGGCGAACAGATTGGGAAGCTACATGCAACGAGAGATCTGCCGCTAGAGCTATGGAAAACTCACCTGCTGAGTCAAGAGGATTTAATGTGCCACAAAAATACCAGCAGCTATTCCCAAATCCCAGGGCGCGAAGACTCTTTATACTGTTTTGATTAAATGCTCTACAAACCAAAGAGCAGTCCAGCCATTCGGCCTGCAATACAGGCACAAATCTCTTGTGCAGATTCTGCAATAGCGGAACTGAATCGTTTAAACATCTGGTATTGTTCTGCCCGAAATTGAAAGATGAGCGATCAATTCACTTGGCACGTTGGAGTGAGGATCATCCGACATTATGTGCTGAAGAATGGTGTAGGCGAATGTGGAATGGCATCGATATGAATTATGATATGAATTTGATTGAATTAAACACCAATACCCATGTTCGAGTGCAACTAGATTGGCTGGGTTGGTATCACTCATTTACTGCAAAAAAATACTGAATGCAAAAATGCCTCTGTTTTCAAATTTTTGCAGTAATATATGTGGGGGTGGGTAAGGGTAATTAATTATGTAATGGGTGTATGGGGATCCACATGGCGGGTGAGGGGGGGGGGGTCTAACCCCGCATATCACTGCAAAAATCAAAAAAAGAAATTAGGTGTTTTTGCATTAGATATTTTTAAATCACATTGATCACATAGATCCAGCTGGGTTCACAATCCCCACCAGTTAAAACCTTTAAGGGTCTTGGTCAGGGTTGTCTGCTGGCAACTGCCCCTTTACACTTTCACATATCAGACCTGGATAACCATCTAAAAGAAATCAATTAATTTCCTCCTAAATTGGGCACAGTCTGTCCTAGATCAGACACCATTAGGTCTCCAGGGCAGCCTAAACACGCTACTTACGTGCAGTTAAAACAATTTAGAAATATATTGCAGCAAAACTAAGATTATTGTTTTCTCCAACAGCCATACGTCAACCCCAGGGTTGGTATTTGAACAATCATCCTCTGAAAACCCTAAATAATTAAATTGGTCCCCTGTTTGTAATGTATAAGAATCCGTAAACAGGTCTAAACATTCAGAGGCTGCATTTTAAGTGCAACATCATGCTTGCAGCACAATTAACAAAAATAAAATACAGGGATGAGCATTTCTCTATGCTGACTGTCTTGACCTCCTCCAAAGTTAAGGTTGTTCCACGTTTACTTTATGGGGCAGAGTTGTTGAACATCAAGGACTAGCAAGTCCGGCATAAACTGGAAGCACTTACATGGAGAAAGGTTTTGGCCATCCCCAATTTTACTCCAATTACAGCTGTGATACACGAGCTGGGACGCTCATCCTTGTGGATGCTTGTCAGATGGAAGCTGCTCTCAAATTTTAGGAAACTTCTCAATCCAATTCATTACACATGACTTTAAATACATGTCTTTGGAAAGGTAGCTTTAGTGTCCTAAATTCTTGGGGGTTATCCCGTGACGAATTGCTAAAGATTATAAACGGCAGTTGGGAAACACTGGTCTCTAATACAGGGCAAATAAATAAAAATTTGATGTTGGGGTAGAATTGGTGTACAAGCGAAAAGTTTGGTGGTTACCAACTATCATGGGATAATGGAGAAGCCTTTAAACCATGTTGATGCAAATCTGACTAAATTTCCATGTCCAAATTGGCTTAATATTTTCATGCGTCAAAGATTAAATCTTCTCCTGACATATGAAGTGATTGGTGCCAGAAATAACTTACCTTGTACAGATAGATTGCCCTTTTTGTGTAAACACGATCATCATTGAGCCATTAGAACATCTTTATTATAGAACGCCCGAAATAGAGGTTAAGTAGGATCAAACATTTTAGAAGTTTTGCCCATTCTGAAAACTGTTATATTGCCCACTTTGTGGGCAAGGATTCTGCTAATTGTGGATACTATTTGATTTGTCCTGTAAATCTTCCTTGACATACTTCTTTTTAACTTGCAATTGCTAGATGAGGCATACATCTTCAACCTTTAATTTTTAATTGGAAGAATGAGGTTTGTCTTATCAATGTACTTACAAATGTTATGTCTTTTTCTTATGAAGTATTTGTGTAAGGATTGCTTTAAACTATATCACAAATACAAAAAATAAAAAAGATTAGCACTTCACTTAAAATGAAAATATTTTATCTATGATAATCAGATTGATAACCTCTCATTGAAATTCTTTCATTTCACTGGTGACTCCACTTTGTCAATCCTTACTAATGTTCACTTGCTTGAAGAGAAATAAGAATACACAGATGTCTTACGTTTACGAGCAATACTGTGGGTTTGGAAATACCACTCACTATCAACTGCTATGATACTGAGTAAATGTTATATTGCTATGGTAGCTAAAACCTGGATGCATAACACAATGTGTTGTTTTATCGTGATGCAAGTCTGTTTAAAAAAAAATAAATAAGGATAAAGAGGACTAGTGCAGAAGGGGCGTAACACTCCTGGGTGACCATCTAGGGCATGCTGCATTTACCTTTGGAGCAGGAGGCGGCAGAGGGGGATTTCCAGTACTTCCTCTGGCATATCAGTAGATTACTTTACCTTTGCTTCCCCTCTGTGTAGGATTGCAGAGGTTTCGAATCCCACAGGGTGTTTTTTTGCGGGTGCTGGCTTGCTTTAGTAAAGTCTTCCTTGCTTGCGGAGGGTGAGGCATCTCTGTGCTTATATTCTGACCTCTCCAGAATACCTGTATTCTACACAACTGTTGATGTACGCATGCCGGGCTCTGCCACTATGGGCTTTTTGTTGCACATACTTAAGAATCCCCTTTGCTCCTATGGATCATTTCTGTTGATGAAGTGGGCAAGGTCAGCCCTTTTTCTATTGCAAGGGCTCCATATGTATTAAAAACCATGAGATGGGCGATTCAGCAGCTTCAGTCCGGGAAATCCCTGGGTCTCAATGGATTCCCTGCAGAGTTCTGGAAACTAGTGGGACGGGGACCGCAGAGGAAATGAGAGCCATGTTTATGGAGGACCAAGAAAGGGGTACACTACCAGAGGATTTACAAAGGGCCATGATTGTAGTTCTGCACAAAAAAGGAAAACCGCAGGACCAATGCAGCACATACCACCCGATCTCCCTAATTAATGGTAAGGCAAAGATACTGGCAAAGGTCTTGGCCAACAAACTGTTGTCCATTACTGGGGCACTGGGCCACCCAGATCAATGCAGGTTTCTCCCGGGAAGGGCCACTAACTAGGATGAACCGTTTGAAGGCTGCACAACGCATTGAGTGCGGCCTCCTCCTTACAGGGCTCACATGCAGTTATGGCAATAGACTCGGAAAAGGCATTCAACTCAGTGGGATGGGGGTATCTCTGGGAGGGGTTCGGCTTCAGACCTAGATTAGTGGACTGGGTAAAGCTGCTGTACACCAACCCGGTGGCTCGGATCAGGTTCCATGGGTGGGACTGAAAAGCCTTCCCCCTAGATAGGGGAATGGGACAGGGGTGCCTCCTCTCACCACTCTGGTTTCTGCTGGTGATGGAGCCTTTTGCAATACAGGTGAGATCCGACCCCCTGCTGCAGGGTTTTCGGTGGCCAGAGGGAGGGATGGACCACCTATAACTTTATGCGGAAGATGTCCTCCTTTACCTGGGGTATTCGACGTGCACTGGGCCGAGGGTGGCAGAGATGTTCCGGGAGTTGGGGCAAGTCAGTGTGGGAAGAGACAGACACGATACCTGAGGGGTGCCCGCTTGTGATCACTAAGGGAGTCTAAAGTATGTGGGTATCGAAGCGGGGGTACAGAACTCCATGTTTCTGCACAACAACCTGGACCCAGCCCTAGAGAGACTCCAGGGGGACACCAAACATTGGACGACTCTACCGACCTCAATGGTATGAAGGGCAAACTTATTTAAAATGTTGGCGCTGCCGTGTCTCCTGCATGTCCTCCAAAATGAGCCAGTGAAAGTCCGACCGGGGTGTTTCGTACAAAGAGTCACTGCAGAGAGGAAACGTTACAATGTCCAAAAGTGCGAAGGTTTTAAGCAACAACGTACAGCCTGCGCCAAGGCCTTGAAAGAAGCCAAATCATTGTATTTTGCTGATTCCGTCCAATCAGCGGTAAATGCTCCCCAAAAAATAATACAAAATCTGACAAAGCCGGGTGTTAACACGGAGTTAGTTAGCTCGAAATCATTATGCGATGATCTCCAAGGATTCTTCATTAACAACATTGAAAGGATAAGGAAAGATATTACGAATAAAAGGAATACTGAACAAAATATTAATGTGATCCCTGAAGGTGAGATGTCAAATACCTCACATGGTAGTGGAAGCGGCAGTCTCCTTCTGTCTTTGCTCTTGACAAATAAAGATGAGTAGGACGGTAGTGGGGCTTAAATCAGCATCTCCTCTTGATGATATCCCTTTGCACCTATTAAAGTTGGCGCCTGCGGATTTCTTCGAGCTCTTGATCGAAGCCATTAACTCTTTCCTGATATGGGGTCAAATCCCCAAAAGGTCTTGGTAATACCTTTACTGAAAAAGCCATCCTTAGATGCCTCAGTTTTGGCAAACTATCGTCCTATTTCGCTTCTACTCTTCCTTATGAAGGTAATGGAAGCAGTGGTTACTCCACAGTTGAGGCCCTTTGTTGAAGGACAGCATATTTAAGATCGTGCCCATCAAAGGGCGAAAGCCCATTTTGACAGCTGAGTCGGTTCTAGTATCAGTACTTGATGATCTTACCATGATCAAAGACGAGGGAGGCGTGGCAGGTCTTATTTTGTTGGACCCGTCAGCCACCCTCGATACGATTGATGAGGGGATTCTGATATCTAGGCTGAAGGTGGCAGGGTTCTCGGGGTAAGTATTGGACCGGTTTTGTGAGTTTCTGGCCTTGCGCCAAACAGTTTCCCTTCCCCCTTATCGCTCGCCCTCGGTGGCAGTAACCTGTGGTGTCCCACAGGGGTCAACTTTGTCCCCTCTACTTTTCAATTGATATATTCGCCCATTGATGGCAGTTATCCATTAGTTCAGTTTTATGTTTTTTCCCCTATGCAGATAACCACATTTTTTTCAGATTAGATCTGAAACAGGCAGATGTAAGCGAGCAAATAACAAATTGCCTGGATTCTGTCCGGGGCTAGATGGAGGAAAATTGGCTCAAGCGGAATGGCAGGAAGACGGAGGTCCTGATCACTGGCCCGCCGGAGGCAGCTGGAGGATCGATCGACGACTTCTGGCAGTCATCGCTTGGTTCCCCCGTCAGTGCCAGCCAAAGAGGTCCATAATTTGGGCATAGAAATACCTGAATCACTGTCATACCATTGAATACCGTTCAGCTTGTGGAGGAACTGGTTAACACAGTGTGCTTTCTGGGGTTTCTTAAACTTAAAACAGTTGAAGGTCCTCCCCCATTTCAACCCCAAAAATGTCCATGCCCAGATAGTGGCAGCATGTGTAAATGTGAGCATTGATTATTGCAATGCGATTTACTTAGCATTACCATCTTACTTCATCCAGCACCTTCAAGTGCTGCAAAACGCAACAGTGCATCTGGTGAAACCTATTCTGTTTGGAATGGCGGGTAACTAGGGCACGGCAATCCCTCCACTGCCTGCCTATTGAGGCTAGAGTTAAATTCAAAGCGCTGTCTTGATTCACCGGGCACTGAGTGGCAAAGGATGTCAAGCCATTCAGTAAAAGCTCCACAGCTACACCCCAGATCGGACTCAGATCCTCCAACGCAGCCATTTTGTCTGTGGCCAAATATCGGAAGGAGCTGCTGGGAGGACGAGCCTTCTCTGTGGCCGGCCGCAGGCTTTGGAACTCCCTGCCCTACCAGCTACGACCCATGGTAGATTTCCTACCTTTTAAACAAAGGCTTAAGACTCTCCTTTTTATGTGAGCTGGCCTCCCAGTCTTTCTAAGTCTGGTATCTATGTACTGCACCACGATACCTTTGGTGACAGTGCACTATAGAAGAAAATGATTGATTGAGAGCGATCTGGGGAAATAAAACCCTGCGCATACCATTAAAGACGCTATGTAGGTCGACATGAGATGGTGGGCTGGGGATCCCGAATGTGCAGCATTATTATTGGGCCTCTCCGATTATGGCAATAAATGAGTGGATGTTGAGGGGGAGGGGCTGGCCTCATGTAGAGTGGGAATTGAGAAGGATGGGGTCTCGACCTGCATTGCAGTTGCTAGGGGAAGGGGGCCACACAACCAGGGGTTTGTATATTCGCTTCACATACGGCAGCCGGTGTCCAGTCAAATGGTCGAAAATAAAGGATCGAATGACCATTTGATCGACAGTCAAATGGTCCGGAAAAAAAAGGTCGAATTTTTTATTTATTTATATATATATTTAAGTTTGGGTTGGTAGAAAAATGTTTTTAGTAAAGAAAACGTGGGGTGGAGGGGAACCCCCCCCCATAAAAAAAATTTCAAAAAAGAAAATAGACCATTTTTTTCGATCATTTTAGTGTCGATCAAAAGTTATTCGATCCTTTTGTTTTCAACCATATGACCTACAACCACGGCAGCCCTTACAGCTATGGGATGCGGGCAGTGACTAGGGAGGCTCCCATGTCAGTGAACTTAGCCTTCACTGAGTTGTACAAACTAGACGCGTAAAAGAGATGGCAGGAAAATGGCATCAGGAAGATGAGGGATATCCTAGCGCAGAATAGTCTTGCATCATTTCCAAGGTTACAGAAGGGGTTTGGCTTGCAAGACAGGGATAGGTTTAGCTACGCCAGGCTGCAGCATGCTATGTCACGGGAGAGGCGGGCTGTCCCAGAATGATCCCTGATGGAAGCTAACATCCTGGAAGAAGAGATTAAGGGGAAGGTGATAATGCAATTATATCAGATGATCAATAAACATACATCCAAACCCCTGGTGAAGTTAAGGGAAAGATGGGAGGAGCATCTGAGGGCCGTGGAGGAGGAGGATTGGGCAGAGGCAGTGAGTTTGCCAAGAGAAGCAAGTAGAACTATGTAACAACATTTAATACAGTACAAAGTTCAGCATAGGGCATACTACTACTGCAGGGTCCGCCTCCACCGTATGGGCAGGGCACCGAAGTGTGGAGCGGGGGTGGGCTCCCTGTTTCATATGCTATGGGAGTCCCCCAAAGTACAAGTCTTTGGGGGGGGGGGGGGCGGATAAGGGACTATCCAGAGTTGTTAGCAAATCAGTTCCAGAGTGCCCAAAGGTAATGCTCTTGCACATGTGGTGGGGGGGGGGGCGGGGGAGACACATGATTTACAGGCAAAGAAAAGTGTTTGAAAAAGTTAGCCATGATGGTGGGGACGAAAATCTTGACAGTGGATTGGGGTAACAAGACCCCACCGAGAATCCATAAGTGGGCAGCGGGAAATTGACTATTGCGCAGAAATGGAGAGAAGGGTGTGTAGAGACAGAGGATGCCTGCAAACAAATTCGAGATAGTTTGGGCCAAATGGGTGGAGGCCAAACAAGTTTTTGATCCCAGTGTTCTGTTGTGGTTGTTTATTATGTGTATTTGGAAAACAATTAAAAAAAGTGTTAAAAAAACAAACCAAAAAAAAAAGAACCAGGAGATGGAAATGACAATAACCAGGTCAATTTTGCCTTGTTCGGGTTCGAAAGACTCTGGCCAGAATAATCAATACAGCAATGGGACTTGCTCATGGATCTGGTATAGGTGTGCTTCGCCAGGTTCTCCTGGGATTTCCATCTATGCATGCAATATAGTGATTTTCGCAAATTTTTTATCCTGTAGTTTTTGGTGTTTTGCAGATTTTGCTGTAACCGGATGATGTAGGTTGGTCTCCCAATACCTGGCTTTAGTTTCCTCTGGCCTTTCTATTTCAGACTGGTCAGCCGGGTTATACCTTTTGGGGGATGATGTGGGAAAGGCAACAATTTCCGTTAAATTTAAAGGGTTGACTGTCTATTGAAGAGGGCCCACCTGCATCCTGTTAAGTGTTGTGCGGAGATCATTGCATAATGAAGATTTACAGTACATAATCAGAGCTTGGTAGCCCGTGGCCACACCAAAGTATCCATGACAATCAGAAAGTTTCAAATAACTAAAGACTACCACTGGGTTAAGATTGTACAAGCTGAAAACTTTTACAAATAATCACATTCTTAACTACTTGATTATTACTTTTTTTATTAAACACACATTTTTAATTTAAAAAAATACAAAATTCATTGTGGAAACAGTCTACAATAGGATGTTTCTGCACTGGTTTACCAAATAAAAAGCAAGGAAATTGTTTGCGCTCTTTCTGGAAAGAAAATAGTATAACTAAGGCAAAATGTCAAAATATTTTTAGGGTTACAGATTCAGAAAAAAAAATGTTCAAAATCATAAACAACCTGATATTTTATCTTAAACTTTTTAACTTACTGCAAAAAGAGCCCTTCGCCTTATCAAACAGAAGCAGCTCACAGAAATTGACAATAAGTACCAACACTGAAGTACAGTAAACCTCAAATCAGGGGTCCACAAATCCTTACGAGTCAACACACGAGCAGGCCCAACAATCCTGCTTCAACTTCGTCATAAAGCTAACCACAGCCATTGATCTTTGCACATTGTCGACACTACATAGTTGGCTTACTTCTGCCAATGTATATTTTTTATTTTAAACAAAAGGAGTTAAACAAAGGAAATACATTATGTATCAAAAGTACAAAGCATCTTCAGACCACTGCATTCAAGGAGTTATCACAAGCTCGCTGGAACCCTGAAGCATTCAAATGCTTTTGACCCTTTTTCAAAGGACGGAGAAAATCCACTGGTTTGTAGCCCCAACACTTTGCATTTGCTACACACCAGTGTTAGGGAGTGTTACATTCCTGATCTGCAGTAATATGCTGGTGAAAGTACCTGTCAGAGCAGACACAGCAAAGTCAAACTTTGCAGTTGCAAGGATTCACAGAGGCATTTAAATGCCACGATATATACACATAGTGGACTTGAAGGTAGGAGAGCGGAGCATCTAGTCTTTAAATTTTAAAAGAGAGGTACCAGACTTACAGCTATGCAGGAACACTGGTGATCAGACATCCGTTTTTGCAAATCAGGCGTTATCTGGGGAACTTTCATTAGCCCCACTGGCCAATGTGTTGAATCAATAGCTAGCCTGAATGCAACCAGATAATTAATAGCAGCAGTGAAGGCCACCCAATACTGGAAATTAGCTTTGACTAAACCACCATTTAAAGGAATCCAAGCTTGGTTCCCAAACTAGTGCAAGGTTTAGCCTCCATGAAGAGAATATCAACAAAGTTGGGAACTACTAACCACAGTAGTGTTTAGAAGAGGACACCAGCCCACTGGAGATGGCACAAAGCATCACAATGTTCACATGTGCTAATCAACAATATGAAGACCTCTTTATGTTGAAATCCCTTTCAATTAGAGAACTTATTGCACATTGTACTGTACCTAGAATTGTGTACTAGTCACATACAGGGTAATTTGTTCTTCCCCACTAATCTTCTTACCAGGACTACATCAGTAAAAAAGAGCACTGTTAGCTTTCGTACAACGAATAATTGATGTCTGGGCAAAGGAAATTCGCTTGTCCTAGCCACCAACTGGCAATGGAATCCAACTGCTAAACTAAGAAACCAGAATAAATGGCAGAATGAGGGCCCTGTCTTGACGAGGGAGGTCCCCTTACAGACCACGGTCTGAACAACCTGTAGCTGTCGCATATCCCCAGTAAGAACAGACTGTCACCGCATTAGATAAGATGAGTATGTGCCATCTTGGTGAATAAATCCAATACTTTAAAAAACAGAGACAGCGTCACAGTGCAGCTTCTGAAGTTCACTTAAGTATAGATATTTTAATTGCCATAAACCAGAGATGTTCTATATCACCAAGTAGAATGGTTAAATTGCACCCGGCAGAGGCCGGGCATACAATAAGGTTGTTTGGATTTGGGGTACATGCCCACATTCCGAGAAGCCAAAGCCTGATTGGCCCATCTCTAGTCACCTATCTGCCCATTCCACTAGAGGCCTTCCTGGACCCCAGACCAGTCTTACCTGTGGCTCTCCTACCTGCAATGCCCCAGTCCCTTTACGACACAGACCCATCTCTGCCACCATAAACCCAGTTCATACACACAAACTCCATGGAAATGATGGGCTTCACGTGGATCCGACCACCATTTCCACGGCAACCATCATCTTTGAACTTTTCCTTAGCATTCTTTGGACAATGTGTGGTAATGTCCATAATGGTGCGTTTAGCTGGTGTTATGTGGTACCAGGCCACCATGCTTATTAACATTGGCCCATTAACTTGGTGAGTGCGCTTTTGCCTCAAAGTGCAGCCTGTCAACCACACTATTATGGCATGAACACCACATCTATCGAAATGGGGATTACAATAACAATACTTCTCCCAGGGCCAACAAGAGTACTAGCATTGCAGGAGGTCAAGACACAACATCCAAATAAGTGATTAGAATGGAAGACCAGTGGTGCAGCCTGGGAACACAGAATGCACAACTCAGGTACAACACACCAGCCACGTACGCCAGAGTGAAAGAACAGATATCCCTAGCCAGGACGGCATCCGCTCCAATTGTAAATGTGCTAAATTAATTAGAGGTGCTGGGAAATAACAGGTATTAGGCTCTAGTTGAATGTGACACTTTCATTCTCCCAACAAAACATGCAGGTGAAACATTACTATTATTACTTACAATCAATAGTAAGCCGGAAAACCCATGGTATTCAATGTGTGCAGAAAACAGAAAGCGACATCATAGCAACCCTAATGTTCCCCAAATTGGCAGTTGGGAAATGGGTTAAAACATGTGGATTAAAGGGGGGGGGGTGGGAAGAGGTTTAGGGCAGGTGTGCTAGTGAAGAGGAGGGGCAGTATGGAGTGAAGTAATGTTCTTCAGTGAATTAACATGGAACCCTCCAAACACCACCCACAGCATGCAAAAGATGGCTTCTCCCAAGCATGCTATATTGAAATTGTTATTCAGAATTTACCCAATAACCATCTTCCATGGAACAGGTGATGCTCGAGAAGCAATCTATATTGTTCTGTTTAGCCCAATACTATCGCAGTTATATAACCACAATCAAAATGCCATTAAATATTGTTCCAAGCCATTTTTGTTTTTAGAGTCTATATTTAGAGTCTATATGTACTTATAAGGTATATTTCATTTGTAATTTGTCTTCCTAGAGAGATACTTGTGGCCAGCACAGTAGGTCTTCATATGGGATATGTACTTCTATTTCGGTTGAAATAATTTACTATAATGCTAAAGGGAGAGTTCCATGCTTTACTGACCCATGGCCCACCAATTCTAAATGAACAAGGTTGGTTACTTGAAACCTATGATCTGTCAACCATTTATTTACTGTACTCCATTGTTGTGCATTTAAGGCTAGAAGGTGATGCAAATGCATTCAGGAGAATGACCCCACCGGAAAATGCTCTAAATGCCTGCACATATCAGCACTGATTAGTTAACAGCACATACTTGAATTGGGGAGGTGGGTGGGGTCATGTACTACTATATAAATGTGTCCCGCTCACCTACTGCCACAGTTCCAACCTGTACTGTGTGTCCTGTTAAGCAAACACTGCTTCAATGTTGATGATGATTTGGTAGCAAGTGAACTGAATGAATTGTATCCAACAGCATTCCATGAACAGATTTCATTTGTAGAGGGTAACAAATATTCAACATGGAAATCCAGTTGACAGGTAGGAAGAGTAAACATAGCTATACTTCGGATGTAGATCCCAAATTACTGCAGGACGAAATTAGACCTTGAATGTATAACTAACAATTAGATTGTAATGCAAGAGGAGCAGGAGATGCAGGGGTTCTATAGCCCTCTGATGATGGGACTACCTTCTTTATTGGCAGCGCAACTGAAGATGACCCCGCCTCCCCAGAAGGTGACAGATAGATGAACATTCATTGACGTCGCTAGCGTATGTTAAAGAAAAGAAAAACTCATTGATGTAGCACTTTTCACCCTCTAAACGAGGGTGGCATTCAAATACAAAAACTGGTAAAAAATAAAAAGAGAAAAACCAGTTGAGAAAAGTAATAAAATGTTGGAGCCACTTCTAAAACCACATGACTTCAGCACAGCGTGATCAATCAAGGCTGATGCCCAGCAAAAGAAGAGTACAATTGCTAAATGCCAATTTAAAGGAATTTACTAACTAGAGGCAATCTTTACCAAAAACAGTAAACTAGAATACCCAAGCTTCTCGTGGACTAATATCTTTAGTTGGTTTGTGTGTGTGTGTTCCACTGAGGAGGGCTTTAAGTAAAACGACATTCTGGGCTAGGAATTTGTAAAGCTGAACTCCTCAAGCTCACAGTTCTTGGACTGCAAGCTACCAACAAGTGTGTAGCCCATAGCCATGCAACGGAGTGGCTCTACTTTTCAGGGTTGAGGACAGCATCAGGGTTTGTCTGAAGAAAGGCACAAGCACCTCTACTGGAAAGGCCAGGCCGAGTCCTATGAATCACCATGGAGTTACTGGATGGGGACAATATAGAGTCGGATCTCGTTCCTATAACTTACAAGATTATCTAGTTAGTGGCACTCCAATTCTATTCCCCAATAATATATGTATTTGATCTTCCTTGCATTTCTGGAGATTGAGGAAGGGACAAGTACATGTTTCTTCTAAGAAGGAAGGCTGGGTGAAAAACGTGGTTGCAAATATTCCTCCAACCATAGGGCGAAAGCAAAGAAACCTTTACTGGGCATGTTTTGCAAATCATTATGCTGAAAGATCTATCCAAGATGGATTTTGTTTTGAAGTCCACCTCTATTAAGGAACAGGGAGCATTCAGATGAGACAAAGAATCAGAGAATCATGCAAGGCTTATGTCCATTGAATTAAGCTGGATTCACACTGGCACGGCACATGCTGCATCACAACAACCCTTCTCAAAGAACTACACAGACGAACCCCAATGATGACATAGGCCATACAGCAAGGAAATAGGAGAAGGTTGTCTGTCTTGCAAGAAAAAAGGCTTATTTTACACATTTTGCAAGGTTTATAGTCATAATCCCGAATTTAGAAATCCCGAAAAAAAATCTCGAATAAAAAAGGCTGAAAAAAATTATCAAATTTTTTTTTATTACGATTTTTGTTCGAAATGGGGGGGTTCCTCTCCCAACCCCCCCCCCTTTTTTTTTGTTTTTACTTATTTTAATTATATAACTAGAGCCAAAAAAAAATATATGAAAATTCAATATTTTTTTTTTTCGGCCTTTTATATTCGAGATTTTTTTTTTCGGGATTCTGAATTCGGGATTATGACTGACCACCATTTCGCAAACAGTTTATTTCCCATTTTAGGGGAGGAGGGGAAGAGTTTTGTACATCAGTGCATGCCACAGGTACAAAACGTTACACAAACGTTAACCGATTACAGACATCAAGATTATGTTAACTGGATAGTTCTATGTCTGCAAAAAAGGGGATACTTGCTTACTTTCAAAGTATTTCGTTGGGAATCAATCAGTTTAAGCCCTATGACTAATACAGTGTACCCTTAAATTGAATCAAGGACTGCTGAGGCATGGTACCTTTTTTTATTCCGCTAAGCGCAAGACTTGTGGCATTGCACTGGTGCTGAAAAATACAAAAACACAGAAAAATAAGAGTCAGGGTTGTGAAGGAAGGAGGGCGAAATAAGAAAACCAGCACGCAGACTAAAAGGTTGGAAGTAAGCATAAGAACAACATTTGCATTAAAAAAAGAAGCACCCCAACAGTGTTTTGTAGGTGAACAATACCCTTGAGCTTTAAAGTCAGGATATTAAACGTGATGGGTTTGTGGCTGTAAGCATACGAAGAAGCAGCAGTAAAGGCACACTGACATGTGCCCCGCTTCTGCCCCAGTACAGAGAACTTATTAAAATTGTGCCAAACACAAGATTAGCCAGTCTGCTGCTCCCAAACCACGGAGCACTGATTCACCTAGAAATCAAATGCATGGCCTGCACTTCTCAGACAAGACCCACTATCGCAAAGCACAATACAACAACTTGAAATCTTTGCCTACACAAAGAAGGGATACTATTGCACCTTTGAATGCTGGCATCATTGTGAGGCCACTGGAGGGAGATTAGGGGTGGCTGTAACTAACCTTTATTGAGAATCATTAGCTCGGGGGTGGTTTTCCATGGGACCATCAAGTAGGATAAGCACTGTAGCCAGTGACTTCAAGTTACTGCTCAGATACAAGTGTGTGTTTCTGCTCTACTGCGACTTTGCACAAACAAAACCCAATCTTGTTAAAGCAGAGCAATGCAAAAACCCACTGTGATTTTCTCAAACTTAAAACGAACTGTCCACCCCTCCCACCACACATAATCAATAGGGATTCCTTTGGGATAATCAATGTTCTGAGTGGGAAATCTAGGAAGAGCGGATATGTGGCTGAAGGAAAACTATTTACCAGGGAGGAAATGCCTGCCCATCATTGAATCAAGTTTCTAGATTGAAAGACAGCAGGTTGCCGCACCCTCGAAAAGATCAGTGTTTACACAGGCGATGAAACCTGTGCATCTGCTTACAATACCCTATATCTCAGTCAGTGGACCGTGCAGGTTTCAGTTATTCAGTAATGTCATCAATGTCTCATTTGAAAGAATTAGTGTTAAGCAACTTGTACTGGCAACACACACACACACACACATACATAGTCACACACCTGGTATCATTTAAACTAGGAGAAATGTTTATTTTTAATTAGCTTGTGGCCAGCTGTTATCTTCTTTAAAGAGTCTATAAATAAGTAAAAAATGTGGGTGCCAGGCAACTAATTTTCATTTTCTTCAAACTGAGCTTGGAGGCACTACTGCTCCAAAACCTTTTTATTGGCCATTGCTAATCTGTGCCTGCATACTCTTTAGAGAGATTACGTGTAGGCGACTCATTTCAAGTCGTTGAATTCATTGAGTAACTTGTTGCTAAAGGACATTGTGCCAGTGCATACTGGAGACTACATCAGGCTGCCACCATATACTAAATGACACGGTAAATCTTCTCACTGCTTGGTTCAAAATCGTTTCTGATATATTTCAACACAACCATTAAAGTTCATAAGAGCACCAAGCTATTTCTTTCAGATATAAATGCCAACTATTATTAATGCGAGCAGCAGAATGCCTTTTAGCCGCCATGAGGTTGCAGGCAAGTAATCGTGGATGGCCTGCATTCTGTGACTGCACACTTTCTTTCCCGTCCTGTTTGAAACGCCTGGCAACTGGTGTCCAATAACTAGTCAGCTACAAGGGTGGCATTTTAATAAAGTTAGGAATGGAACAAGTTACTTACCTGTAACTGTTGTTCTCCTGCATGGGTCTGGCATGGATTCACATGCTCATGAATATTCCCCGTCGTCAGGCTGGGAATCCTCTGTAAAGAAAAAACCAGTATCAGTTTCGTTTCTGATCTGTCTTTCGTAGTAGTAACCAATCACTGATCTCTGCGTCATACTGACCACAGCCAATGACTGCCCTCTACCTAAGCCCCGCCTCTGGCAGCCATCTTCAGATTTGGTAGCACGTGAAGTGGCAGTATGACCAAGTGAAGAGCCGCAGAGGGGTATGCGGGAGGGTTCGCATGTGAATCTATGCCAGACCCATGCTGGAGAACAACAGTTACAGGTAAGTAACTTGTTCCTTCTCCAGCATGGGGTCTGGCATGGATTCACATGCTCATAAATAAAGAATACATAGCAGTACACACATGCACAACCACGGGAGGTGGCAAAGGCTCAACATTAAGCATTACATCAAACTCAACATTAAGCAAATCTTACCTCCTCACCAGGCTCACCTTAGGCGAACAGGTTGCGCAGCACTGCTTGGCCGACCCTGGACTCCTCCCTGGAATCCCGATCGACGCAGTAGAATTTCGTGAAGGTGTGCGTCGACCTCCACGTAGCAGCCCTGCAGATGTCCAGCAAGGGCACACCAGATAGGAACGCCGTGGTAGCTGCGATCGCTCTGGTGGAATGGGCTCTCGGACGGCCAGGCAGCGGTCGGTTTGCCAACCGATGAGAGCACATGATGAAGCCGGAGAGCCATCTGGAAATGGAAGCCTTCGAGAGAGCCTTCCCCTGATTGACAGGTCCAAAGTTCACAAAGAGTTGTGACGTCTTCCGAAAACACTTCGTGCGGTCCACGTAGAACTTCAGTGCTCTAGCCACATCCAGCGAGTGCAAAGTCCTTTCAGCCGGCGACGGGAAGAAAACAGGCAACACCAAGGGTTCGTTGAGGTGGAAGTCCGACGGCACCTTGGGCATGAAGGAGGGGTGCGTCCTGAGCACTACCCTCGTGTCATGAAAAGTCAAGTACGGGGCCTTGCAGGAAAGGGCCTGGATCTCTCCCACCCGTCGTGCGGAGGTGATGGCCACAAGAAACGCTGTTTTCCACGACAAGAACTTCAACGGAGCTGAGTGCAGAGGCTCGAACGGAGGTCCCATGAGCTTGGTCAGCACCACGTTGAGCTCCCACGCTGGGGCCGGGGCCTTCACCGGCGGGAACGATCTGAACAGTCCCTTCATGAACTCTTTCACCAGACGATGAGACCACAAGGACGTCCGTCCCGTGGTTCTGGTGTATCGGGAGATCGCAGCAAGATGAATCTTGATGGACGCGTGCGCCAGTCCAGCTTTGGCCAGCGTCAGTAGGTACGGCAGTACTTGGGGAGCCGTAATCCGTAGAGGGTTAATCTTCTGTGCGTGGCACCAGACAGAGAACCTCTTCCATTTGTGTCCGTAGCATTTAAGAGTTGAGGACGCCCTGGCCTTTGCAAGAACCTCTCTGCAGTCGTCCGGTATGTCGTATCCGCCAAACTCTAACGCTGCAGGAGCCAGGCCTGCAAGTTCAGCGACTTCGGGTTGTGATGGAGGATGGCGCCTCCTTCCCTGGAGAGAAGATCCGCGTCCCATGGCAGCTTGATTGACGGGGACGCTGACAAGTCCAGAAGGTCCGGGAACCATATCTGCGTCGGCCACGCAGGTGCGACGAGGATCATCCTGCACCGTGACCTCTTGAGCTGGTTGATGAGCCGGATCAGCAATGGCAATGGAGGGAACGCGTATAGAAACAGGCCCTCCCAGGGGAACAAGAAAGCATCGCCCATGCTCCTCGGCTGGGGAACCTGCTGGCGAACCTCCGGCACTTGGAGTTCGTCGCTGTCGCGAACAGATCGATCTGGGGTGTGCCCCACCGTCGGAAGAGGTGGTCCACTAGATCCTGCCGTAGTTCCCACTCGTGGCACGAGCGCAGCTCCCTGCTGAGTGAGTCGGCGATGGTGTTTTTTATCCCTGCCAGATGAAACGGCAACAGAAACATCCCTTGGGCGACGGCCCAATGCCACAGATCCTGCGCCTCCCTGGACAGGGCTGGGGACCTGGTTCCGCCCTGTTTCCTGATGTAGAACATGGTGGTGGTGTTGTCGGTGAAGATCCTCACCACCTTGCCCTTGAGGGACGGAAGAAAGGACCTGAGGGCCCAAAACACTGCACGGAGCTCCAGGACGTTGATATGGAGGGACTTCTCCGTCGGGAGCCAAAGGCCTCGCGCGTGCAGATTTTCGGTGTGCGCTCCCCACCCTTCCAGGGAGGCATCCGTGGTCACTGTCTCCTGGTGGCCGGGGGTCTGGAAGTCCATGCCCGCCGTCAGGCGCGCGGGTGCCCCACCACCGGATCGCTCGTCTGAAACTCTCGTCGAGTGTGATCCTCTCCTCTAAGCTGCCCGTAGTCTGGATCCAGCGCGTGTCCAGGAACTCCTGCAACGGGCGCATCGGGAGCCTGCACAGGGGGATGAGGTAAATGCAAGACGACATCATTCCGAGGAGAGACTTGATGGACCTCACTCGCAGCGTCCGCAACCAGCATCCGCTGCACCTTGCCCAGAATGGCCCTCGTCCTTTCCTCCGACGGATAGGCCAGGAGCGACACTGTGTCGAGCTTCGCTCCCAGAAACAGTGCGTCTTGCGCGGGCACCAGGTGGGACTTGGCGTAGTTTATGGAGAATCCCAGGTCCGTGAGAAGTTGGACGGTCCTTGCCGTGTGCTCCACGGCGAGCTCCTTCGTCTTTGCTCGGATGAGCCAGTCGTCCAGGTAGGGGTAGACGTGGATCCCCTCTCGGCGCAGCTGCGCCGCCACCGGTGCGAGGCACTTGGTGAACACCCTGGGTGCCGACCTTAGTCCGAAGGGAAGGGCTCTGAACTGATAGTGACGCCCTTGGACCACGAACCTGAGAAACTTTCGGTGTCCCTTTAGGATGGGGATATGGAAGTAGGCATCCTCCAAATCCAACGACGACAGGAAATCGCCCTCCTCCAGCTGACCCAGGACGTGTTGGAGGGTGACCATCCGGAACTTCTGTGCCTTGATGAATTTGTTCAGTCATCGTAGGTCCAGGATGGGACGCCATCCTCCAATCTTCTTCTTCACGAGGAAGTATCTTGAGTAAACTCCGGAGCCCCGAAGCCTCTTTGGTTCAAGCTGGATGGCGCCCTTCCTGAGCATCGCCTTTACCTCCAAGAGAAGTTGAGGGACGTGAAGTTCTTTCCTGGCCACAGGGGGGACGCGCGGGCACCTTCTTTGAAACTCGAGCGCGTGACCCTGGGCTAGGGCGTCCAGCACCCAACGGTCGGTGGAGATGGACTCCCACACGCTGACGAAGCTCGCCAGCCGGCCTCCCACCGGGGTGCTTCGGTGGGGGCCCGACCCCACGGCCAGTTGTCCTGCTTCGACGAGGCTTTGCCGCCTTTACCTCCTTGGCGACGACGGTGGGGTCCGCCCGACTTGCCTCATCCCCTGTAAGCTTCCTGCGACGACGAACGGGCCGCTTGATGGTAGGTGGAAAATCCGCCGCAGGAACCTTTGGAGGCACCCTTGCCTCTGCCGCTCCGAAAGGGCGGCCGCCGTTGCTGGAGAACCCCAAGAGCCCGGGCCGTCTCCGTGTCTGCTTTGATGGCTTGAAGGGAATCGTCCACTGTTTTCCCAAACAGGTTGTTTCCATCGAACGGCATGTCCAAGACTCTGGTCTGCACGTCTTGACGGAAGTCAGTAGCCTTGAGCCATCCACGCCGCCTAAGGCACACGCCGTTGCCCAACTGGCGAAATCCAGTGTCGGCGATGTCCGTCGCAATCGTAATGGTGTGGTCCGACGCCATCTCACCTTCCTGCAAGATCTCTATGGCATCCGCCCTCTTGTCGTCTGGCAGGGGGGCCAGTTTGTACCACAGCACCCTGTCGTAGCGGGCTACGATAGCCAAGGCGTTGGCCGCCTTAATCGTCGTCGCTGCAGACGAGATGACCCTGCGTCCCATCGTATCCAATTTCTTTCCCTCGCCGTCCGGCGGGGAAGTCGACGTGGAGGCCGCACCCCCCCCGCTTTCTTCCTGGCCGCCGCGGAGACGACGGAGTCCGGGGTCGGCTGTGCCCGGAGGCACAAGGGGGCCGCGTTCGGGACCCGGTACTTCTTGTACCGATCCCTTTTAGCCGGCGTCGTGGATGGGTTCTTGAGGAGGGCGAGGCCCTCATCCCAAATATCGTCCAGTAGAGGCACAGAGAGGACCGTCTTCCTCTTGGCCTCGCGCCGTTGATAAAGGAAACCTTCCTTCTCCTCCGGGCAGAGCTGGAAGAGCTCGGATGCCCTGGCGATCATGGAGTGAAACGATCCGATCTCGTCGGGCGGGGAAGCCCGGGTGGGAGGTGACAACGGCAGATCCTCGTCGTAAACCTCGTCGTCTGTACCCGTCGCGGCCGTGTCAGTCCCCGTATCATCCCCACGAGTCGTGGACGGGGAGGAGGGCTGAACAGGGCGCGATGGCTGAAAAGGAGGGTGAATCCTTCTTCTCTTTGGGGGAGGCCACCCAGAAGGGCCTGGCTCCGGGTACCCCGTCGGGAGCGGTTCCTCCGCTGGTGGTAACGGCAGTCTCGTCCTAATCTCCGAGCATAAGGACTGGATAGCCAACAAAATGGCCACCGAGTTGTCTTGCGGCGCTGGTTGAGGGGAGTCCGACGGGCGGTCAGGGGCCCCGTCGGCACCCTCGACGATATCGTCGTCTCCTACGTCGGGATCCCTCCCAACGGGTTGGTCTTCTTCCATGCCAACGCCGTGGCTTAAGACCTCGACCAGCTCTTCCTCAGAGGTTGAGGCCGAATCCACAACGACCTCCTGCCCCCCCCCCTTTTTCTTCTCCGTCGGAGGTTTCACGGGGGTCCTGTCGATGGGCATAAAAGAGGACTCCCTCCGCGGTGGCAGGGAGACTCTGAGCCCCGAGGTCGCCACCACTGGTGTAGCCTCCACAGGCTGAGCCAGGGCCGCCGCGACTGTCTCGATAGAGGCCTTGACCGGATGGATTAAGGCTTTCACCACCTTAGGTGCGCTCACCGCCTTCTCCTTGAGGGGGGGGGGGGGGAAACACTGCCTCGCTCTCCCTCCGATGGGGCCTTCGAGCTCGACCGGGGCCTCTCCAGGAGCTTTGCCAGGTGCTCGGCCTTCCTCTTACCCGAACCAGAGCGTTGGCTCGTGGTTGATGGTGCCGGGGAGGATGCGCCCTGCCTGGCGCCCGTAGAGCCGACCGTTCAGCGCTCCCGGTGCCAGCGGACTCGCGGTGCTTGGCCTTGTGTTGGACCCCCGTCGCTGGGGCGTCCTCAAAGGTCTTAGAAGACCGCTCGGATTTCTTCCTCTTCTTCTCGCCTGACGGGCTCTTCCCTTCCAGCCAGTTGGCGAGACGTTGATGGCGGTCCTTCATGGTCCGCTCCGACATATTGCCGCAAAACGCACAGTCCTTCTCCACATGTGTGTTGTCCTCATGTAGGCAGTAAAGACAAAAGGAGTGTTCGTCCTCCTTAAAGACATTCTGAAGCTGGCATCCAGGGCAGACCCTGAACAGCTTTCCGGGCGTCGAGCTTCCCTTCTCCTGGGCCATGTCCGAGATGGGCCTGAGAAACTTCTGGTGTCCTCCAAAAGCGTAGCTCGACGAAATCTTCACCCTTGAGGGGCGTAGACGAATCCGACACGGGTCCCCGTTGATCGGATGAAGAATCGGTGGAGCTTGAGGCTTTTTTTGACCGAAAAAAATCGAAGTTTTTGAGAAAAAATGTGAAAAAATAGCACTAACGCTCAAGAGCAATAACACGAGGATCCCAACACTTGAACGTGCGGTAAAAATCTGAAGATGGCTGCCAGAGGCGGGGCTTAGGTAGAGGGCAGTCATTGGCTGTGGTCAGTATGACGCAGAGATCAGTGATTGGTTACTACTACGAAAGACAGATCAGAAACGAAACTGATACTGGTTTTTTCTTTACCGAGGATTCCCAGCCTGACGACGGGGAATATTCATGAGCATGTGAATCCATGCCAGACCCCATGCTGGAGAAACATTGCTGCTCCATAATTGCCATAGTTCATGCTATACGAGCTGCATTTTGTTGACTTTCAGACTTGGTTGGGAATGTGAAGACAGGCAATTATCTTTTTTCCCACCTGTTCATGCCAATACTTACTGCCAAGTGATCAGAAGTGGCAATTAGCCCAATCTCTTTCAACCCACCTCGACTTGGACAGGCAGTTCTACGTGTAAAATGGCTACTAGTGAATGAGAAAGGTTTCTAATACAGGGCCGACTTCTAGAGCTAAAGACCTTCAAATGCAGTCGGGAGTGCACAATGCAGATGAGCAAAAGTGCTTTCTAAGGGGCTAAAACTGGAGCAGTGCCGGTGCCTTCGGTATAGTGTCAGTAAGGGCGCTAGGATGCTTAAGCCATGGGGACAAAGTGATGTAGCCATTTTTTTAAGAATGAGGTTTTGAAGTTTTTGGGCGTTTCTGTTCTCCACATTTACAATGTCCCTTTACACATGGTTATACATTTTGCACCAAAGCTATTAACTGGAAGGTCCATATCAATGTTAATAGGTTGTCTCCAAGACACAAAGTAGTGTGTGGGCTTAATATTGGTGTATGCAAAGATGCACACTATAGAGATAACAATGTGTTTTATAGTGCTTTCATGGAAACTTATACATAGGTATAAATATATACACAAACAACGCACATACATACAACTACATAAACTGGGTTCTCAGTAGTTTTAGAATATCCACCTTGATCAGGAACCATGTAGGCGCTGTAGATTAAATATGTAATGACATCTGTTTTTCTGGTAAAGGAGCTTCTCTATTAAAACCAATGCTTCCAAAATCCCCCCAAAAGAAACACAGCATGGCTTTATCCACGTGCTTCCTGATTGAGAGTAGCAGGAGCATATTCTTAGTAAGGTCAACAGCAGGCATTCGCATCGAGGCACACATTAAATACTTTTATCATGTAAGGTCACAGTCTATGAAAGAAGACAGTGTACCTCCCATGTGCCAGGCGCCAAACCATGCTCATCGCTTCCCACCCATCCCCCGAATGTAAAAACAAAAAACTAAGACAAAAACGTTCTTGTACACTGCGCGTCAAGCTGCCTACGTTTATGTGGGCAAAACGGCTTAAAAAAGCTGGCACAGGAATATTTTCATTGTGGCCCATAGTAGACTGGCAAGAAGTCAGTGTATGCCAAACCAGTTTGCAACAAAGACCCAGCTTCGTAACAGCAGTGCACGATCCTCTTTGAACATGGCAGTCAGTATTTATTAATCCAGGTAATACTTGCATAGTTTACCAGCTCAAATCAAAGTAGCGTAATAGTTTCCGTCAAATGATGGTGCATTAAGTCCCAACTCACAAGGTTGCACAAATGATACACCTGCACCTAAGCACTGTATGCTTCGGCAAAACCGTGCACAAGAGGTGCATCGCATGAGACAGCAGGGTCTTCTCTCTGGCCAGGGACAGTAGCGGTGACAGTCTACTATTGCTTTCAAAAGAAGAACAAGTTCACACATTTTTTTTGGATGTGTTTAGGAAACAAATACACATAAGAGTTCCTTCAGAAATATCACACTGCTGTCAAAAACAAATGATTTCGTCTACGCAAATGTTCACATATTCCGTAACTGCTACATGATTTCATTAATACAATTAGGACTACTGAGTTCTTGTAATAATAAAAGTATATCAAAATGTAAGTTAGAAAAAAGTACTCCCTGGGTTCAGTAGCGGAGGTGTACTCTGCAGGTAAATCAATAAGTTAATGTGTTTTTTTTTTCTTTTCCTGAAAAAGTGTCGTCATCCTCCAAAAACCTGAAGCACCTGCAAATTGTTAGAAGTAAATTACTTCAACGTCCTCCACAAAACCACAAAGGGGAGCTAGTTTGATGATCTGATGGTGCACTTTACACAGAGCTCATAACACTTAATGTTCAATGGCCTCTTATTTGGCCGTACTCTGCCGTCGACTTTGGAAATGAACAGAACAACATTCTCCAAAAGGGGCTGTCCATTTGGACGGTAAAAATATAAGGCCATTGCTGGAAATCTCTGGTGTTCTGAACATGCATAACACATAGAAGTGCAATATCGTTGTCCACCCACAACCATAGTTACTTGTGATAAAAGACTGACTATGAGCTACTAGACGCAATTGCCACTCATCGGTTACATTTCTTCTGCGCTACGATTCTACAACCTCACCCTGTAAATCTTAAATACCCTGTCCTTCGTTGTAAGCGGCTTACTTTCGTAACCACAGGTGGCAGTAACTGCAGAAATGTGTGAATGCTCAGAGTCCTGAAAGGCAGTAGGAAGCCGGTTCAGCCGCATCCGAGATAGCTGCTTGAGGTAAACATGTATCCTACTTGTTTTAAGAAGATACAACATTTAGTGTTTTTCCCAACCTGTTAGTAGAAGGTTGTTATACATGGTCTGTAAACAATCCGAGATATTACACACAGATCTCCCATACAACCGAATAAAGGTAAAACATTTACTGAGTAGGTAAAAGGGGAGCTTCCTTGAAATGATTCCCCTGCTTCCACCGATTCTGTCAGTCAATTAGAAATATAATCCTGAGCAAACGAGAAGAGGTGGGGTTTGGGGGAAGGGGAGCTGGGCATACAGTTCTCGTTCAAACATAAGGAACGCTGAAATGTTTTCCCTCCCTTTTGACGTGGTGTCCTTTAGTCAAATGCTGGAGATCATTCTATACATTGCAGTTCTAAGGATTCCATCCTATGGAGGTCTATAGCTTGGTGTGGCGACCGGGTCTGGGCAGGGTTGACGTGTTTGAGGTAGACGAGGAAGCAGAAACGACAGAGTCATCCACTTCCTCAAGTCCATCATGGAGCTCCTGGCTGATGCTGGACTGAAGGGCTGCAGGAGTAAGCCATTCCTTGGGTAGACAGCTTTGGAGAAATGGTACACAGGAGCTGAAGTAGGCAAGGCGGTTGACCCAGCGAGGAATTTCCCTTCCACAAAGGATCTGCAAAATAAAAAAAAAATAAAGACTTCAATGCAACCACAATCCAAACCAGATTTTCTTTTTTAAACTATTGGCAACAGGTTAACATTTGCAGCAGATTACCTGGAGTACACAGTGATCAGAATCCAAAGTAGTACAAAGTCAGTTAATCTACAGTTACTCTCATCAAACACATGGTATTAACCCACCGTGCGCAGATTTATGCTCCAGGAATATTAAGGAGACAGACTGAACAGTTCCCATATCGCAGTCTACCACCAACTGGAGTTCGAATTCCCGGCCTCCTCCCCTGCTACTGTTGCCCTACTGGTTGCATCCATCGAAAGCACCAGGGCCCTCACCGCATCCCATGTATCCCCAGGCCTGGAGCAGACTGGTTGTATTTTGCAATATTCCTGTTCAACAACACAGCACCACAGTAGATCTTTTAGCCCCTTTGGTCATGCCCTACGGACCCAACAGTAACAGAGCATTGGCATACAACGCTTTGCTAGTAACATACAAATGGACAGTTTCTTCCCACTTTTCGGGATCCCCGGTAGCCACCCGAACCAATAGCACAGAATATCTAGCAGGACTTTGTAATTAATCATGCTCTCGGTCACCTCTGCCACTTGTCGCCAAAAAGGCACCAGGAGCGGGCCACTCCACACAACATGTATACAATCAGCACTTCCGCCTTTACATTTAGGGCACCGTCCATCACAGGAGCGATCAAATCTCTGCTGCACTGCTGGAGACATGTATGCTCGAAGGATTTTAAATTTTATTATTTTAAACCGAGAGTTGATTGCTACCTTCCTAGAATATAAGCACATACTTCCATCTCGTATCATTTCAAGTTTCGCCAATATCTGCCTCTGATCGTGTCCTGCTAGCTGGTACCCCTCGAGGGGTAGAGCCTCTTGATATACGATAAATTGTGGATTTCCATCCCTTAGCATTGGCAGAATTAAACAAGAACTTCAAAAGAGGGACAGTCTGAGGCTCCTACATTAATGCCACCAACCATTTATGAAATGCTTCCCGAAGTCTAATAAAAATTGAACTGCCCTCCCGAATGTACCTCCTAATTTAGTTTCAACTTGCTCCAAAGTAAGAAACTGCCCTCAGGGTAAATATCTGATATATTCCAAACCCCTAAGCGAGACCACTCCTCCCATATCACACCGTCGCATGCTGGGGCCAAGCCTTGAATGCCTGAGATTGTGAGTTCTGGGGTATAGAGAAACTATCGACAGCCTTCGGTAGTCTCCACCATGAGTGACCTGTGCATGCCGCCGGGTCAAACAGGCACTTACCATTAATTTGTTTAGAAAGCAAGGAGCTCTGCAATGAGTACGGGGAGGTGGACCTCCTTTTGAACATAATTTGTGGGAACCAGTGCGATCCCGGCACCCAATATGACACAAATGACACCTGTGCTGCCAAGTAGTATAGTTCAAGATTAATAACCCTCTGTTCCCACATCCTAGCAAGCGTCTCCCATTTGATTCTGGGTGTTTTGGGGCTCCAAACCACTCGAACCATTAATGACTTCAACGTCGTGAAGAACTGAGGTTCCAGCCACACCGGGCCATTGAGAAACAAATGCAACAATTTAGGGAGGACAATCATTTTTATAATTACTACCTTTCCCATAAGCGAGGAAAGTGGTCTCAGACAGTGGATCCATCCCTCCACACATGCAGGATCGCATTAAAGTCCCCAGCCACTAACAGTGTGCATGTGAATACGCCATGCATTTAACCCAGAGGGCATCATAAAACCCAGGATTGTCTACATTCGGTCTATATACATTGACCAGTGTAATGAGGTTCTGGGCCAGTGTCCCCAACACTATAACAAATCTATCTCCCCTACGGGTCTCTCTCAATGTAACATCCTGAATCCCAATGACTTGTGAATTAGACTTGCAACTCCACGAGAGTAAGTGGAATAAAATGTATAAAACCTCACGCCTCTCCAGGACGTCGCTAGCCTGTCATTCAACACCCCCATCAGGTGAGTTGCCTGCAAAAAATAAAAATAAAAAAAATAATAAAAAAAAAAAATAAAAAATAATAATAAAAATATATATATATATATAATAAAAAAAAATAGAACCCCCCCCTCCAAAACACGTATTGCCCCAATTCTCTGCATTTTGGCATAGCTGTTCAGGTCTCTCACATTCCAACACAGGAGAGTGCAGCTCCCATGCGACTGGGTCTTAGCCATCCTCCCTCTGTCCTCTTTTGGATACCCTCCCAAGTTTAACAGGACCAAAAAGTTGTCTTGTGCACTCTATGCAGTTTTGGCAAAACAGTCAACCAAATCTCCCAACCATAACAGTCCCTCGACCACCCAAACACCCTCTTCCGCCCCTCTACCCATAATACTGCAGAACACCCCCACCCCCCTGCTCCAATTAGCAGTGAGCCCCCCCCCCCCAAACCCTCATGCATCCCCAATAAACCAAACACTCAAGGCGCCTACCTGGGGGCACCAGACTCAGTGACTTTGACCAACCAACCGGAGCCACTCCTATGAAGGAGGAGATCCACTTTTATACGGATTAATAGCTACTGACCCATCTCTTTACATAACTAATTGCAGCCAGTCTAGGAGCAACACCAAATACCCTGCATCTAACGGCTTACCCTCCACCTACCTTCATTTGCTAGGCATATATAAATACAACACGTTCCTGTAAACTTGTCAGAAAATATTCTCGTACAGTAATACATCCACCTAAACTCCCATCCTCTCAGGCCTTAGGTAAGGACGCAATGTAAGCCAGTGCTTCAGTCGGGTCAGAAAAGAACACGTTACTTACCCCTAGTAACGTTCTTTCGTCTGGATGTTCCTCCCACATATTCCTCATCTTTGATATTCAATATCCAGCTTCAGCTGCTTCGGAAATACATTTCGGCAGAGGGCGCTCTGCGTCGATGCAGTCGACTCGATGTCCCCAAGGGCCTCTGTCTCGAGGATTTAATCAAAGGTAAATATAGCAAGCGCAGCGCCAGTTGGCTATTACAGTAGAAACTACATGCATAACCACAGGTTTCACCGTACTATAGCTTTGAAAGATCAAAAGCTGTAATAGCATGGGGAATTCTACTGTGCGATAGGCTGGGAGGGCGATGAGGCATAAGTGGGAGTAACATCCAGTCGAAAGAATGTTACCAGGGGTAAGTAACTTGTTCTTCGAACGGATTGTGTACTCCCACGTATTCCTCATCTTTGACAGACTCCCAAAGCAGTGTTTGTTTTTGTGTGTGTGGGTTAGGGGGGGGGGGGGAGAGTAAGAATGTAGCTATTAAATGGTTTCCATGAACTGAATGGAGGACAGCCTTTCCAAAGCTTCCAACCTGAACGAGGGAAGAGTCAAGGGAGTAATGCTTTGTGAACGTGTGTATAGTAGACCATGTAGCTGCCTCACAAATGTTTTTGATCAGAACACCCATTTGCAGAGCCGTAGAGATAGCCATGCCCTTGGTGGAATGGACCCTTAAGCCTTCTGGAGAATCCTTGCACGACCAGCCTGTAGCATCCTGAAGTTGCCAGAATGATGCATCGGGATAAGGTCTGTTTAGTCACAGCCTGACTCAGTTTGTGACTTGTATAGCCTATAAAAAGCTTATCATCAATACGAAGTTTGGATAATCTAGATACGTAGAATCTTGCAGCTCTACGTGGATCCAATTTGTGTAATCTCTCCTCCTCTTTGTCAAGATGAGGTGGAGGATAGAAAGTGGGTAATACAATTTGTTATCCTACATGAAAATATGAAATTATTTTAGGTACAAATGAAGGCTTCTCCCTCAGAATAACCTTATCCTTGTGGAAAATAGTAAAGGGTGGTTTGGATAATAGTGCCTGTAAATCACTCACTCTACGGACTGAAGTTAATGCTACCAAGAGAATGGTTTTAAATGTTAGCAACTTTAACGGACATGAATGTAGAGGTTCATAGGGTGAACACATAAGACATTTTAATACCAGATTAAGGTCCCAACCTGGAAAGGAGATGGGGCTGGGGGGACACATTGTTGAGTCCCTTTAGAAATTGTGTCACCAGTGGGATCTTGAAATATTAAGAATCCTCTGATGAGCACTTAAAGATAGATAGCACCACCAAATAGCCCTTAATTGTTCCAACCTGGAGCCGCAGATTGGCTAGGTATAGTAGAAAACATAACACTTCTGGTGTTTTGCATAGTAAAGGGTCTACATTCTTGTCCTTGCACCTCTGCGGAATTTGTTACAACGGTACAAGGACTTTGTTGCTGGCCTTCTGGCCAAAAGCAAAATCTCCATTACGTCATTCGGGAGGTCCCAATCCTTGTATCTCAGCCTCTCAGAAACCATGGGTGAAGGCTGAGTGTCTTGACCTCTGGATGGGGAACCCAACCCTCCTCTCGCGAGAGCAGATCCTCTCATTGGAAGACTAATTCGAAGGCAGATGGACAAGTCTAGAAGGTCCGGGTACCACGTCCTCCTGGCCCAATCCGGGGCAATTAGGAACATGCGTTTCCTGAACATTCTCAACCTCTCGATCACATGAGGAATGACAGGGACAGGAGGAAACGCGTACAGGAGTGGAACCTCCCAGTCCACCACAAACACGTCTCCTTGAGCTCCTCTGGGAGGAAATTTCCTGGAGAAGTACAGTTTACACTTCCGGTTGACACTGGTCACAAGCACATCCACTTGAGGGGTTCCCTAAAGGGTGAAGATCTGTTGAAGGACTTCCTGAGCTAGTTCCCACTCGTGGGAGACTGTGCTCTGCTTGCTCAGAGCATCCGCCGCCGTGTCCTCTTCTCCAGTTAGGTGAACTGCAGAGAGAGTCCTTCTTGAATTGCCCAGTAGCAGAGCTGCATTGCGTCTCTGCACAGTGTTGGTGACCCTACACCACCTCTCTTGTTGAGGTAGTACATGGCCACTGTGTTGTCCGTCATTATCAGGAGATTCTTTCCCCGTACAGAGGGCAGCAATCCCTTCAGCACAAGTCTGATTGCCCTCAGCTCTAAAAGACTGATGTGTAGTTTGGACTCTGTTGGAGACCAATGACTGCCGATAGTCAGATTGTTGGCACGGGCTCCCCACCCCATGAGTGAGGCATCTGTGACTAGTTATCTCCAGCCATGGTTGGCAAAATGGTTCTTCCTTCAGAATGTTGTCCTCGCAGGCCCACCACAGGAGATCCTGTGCGACCCTGCTTGGAACCTGAAGTAGGTCTGACATGTTTCCTGAGAATTGTGACGATTGTGTTCGGAAAGCCCATTAAAGGAATCTCATTCTCAGGCCAGCCTCTGGCACCAGAAAATGCAGGATACTTTGAGGCCGAGCAACCCCAGCAAATTATAATAAATAAATAAAAAAATTTAAACAAAATCATCGAAGGCTGGGAGACGCTGGCCACTCGGAAATTTGGAGACCATCTGCTGAATGTCTTGAGCCCTCACCTCGGGTGGAGAGCTCTTTCCCAGGGATGTATCCAGTACAGTCCGATGAACTGGAGCTTTTGAGAAGGTGACATATGGGACCTCTTGTAATTGAGGAAGAAGCCCAGTCTGTGAAGAGAGTGGCAGGTGATGTTGAGATGATCCAGGACCTGTTCAGGAGAACTTGCCCTGATCAGCCAATCGTCCAGGTAGGGGTAGACGTGAAGCTCCTGTCCCCCCTCTCCTGTGACTCAATGCCACCACCGCCATTAACTTGGTGAAAGCCCTTGGGGAGGAGGTCAGCCCGAAAGGCAGAACTCGAAACCGATGAGAAAACCGCCAACTGCAAACCTCAGGTACTTTCTGTGCTTGAGATGTATTGGCAGATGAAAGTAAGCATCCTGAAGGTCCAATGACACCATCCAATCTTGAATGTTGGAGTTGGAGGGCATGAAGGATCTGAGAAAGTGTGACCATCTTGAATTTGTCCTTCCTGAGGTACTTGTTCAAGTATCTCAAGTTCAAGATGGGTCTCAGTCCTCCGTCCTTCTTGGGTAGTAGGAAGTATGGAGAGTACCATCCCTTGTTCCTCTCAGATACAGGCACCGGTTCTATAGTGCCTTTTTCTAGCATGGTCAATTTCCTGCACAAGGAGCGTATCTGGAACTCTCAAAGAGTGGCTCCCCGGTGGATGGTTCCCAGGTCTTTCAATGAAGGGCAGGCAGTAACCTTGGGCTATGGTTTCCAATACCCAAGCATCCAAAGGAATGTCTCACCATTCTTTCAGCTGCTGCGACAGCCTGCCTCCCACTGGTGTTTTGTGACTCAAGACATCAGAGGTTTTGAGGTGGCTGATGCAGTGGCTGTTGGTAAGGATGCCCCTGCTAGAGCAGGCTTAGCACGGCTCCCTCATCCACCATGAGAGAATATTCTTTGGCCTTTTTGATCAGCCATTCTTCTTGCTCTTCCAACTGAGTAGTAGCAAAAAGATCTACCCCTCCAAGGCTGTCCACTGTGGCGAAAGGGCTGAGGCTGCCTAATAGCAGCACCTAAGGATTTGGCTGCTGCCTTTGAGGTCTGCAACTTCTCCAGGCTTTCGTCAGCCTTATTACCAAAATGGTGAGACCCGTCAAAAGGCATGTTAAGAAGCCTTGACACCACATCGGCGCAAATCCAGACTTCCTCAAACACGAAAATCTGTGTATTATGGTGCTAGTTGCCATGGCTCTGCTGATGCTGTCAGCAGAATCCACACCTGACTGAAGAGACTCACACATGACTTCTTGGCCGTCTCTAACAATAGCCAAAAAACGGTCTCTTTCCTCACCCTCAGGAATGTGCTCCACCACCATGGAAATACAGTCACATAGAGGGATTGTGAATTTTGCCAAGGCACATGTGGAGTTGGCGGATTTAAGAGCCATGCTCCCTGCAGAAAATACTTTCCTTGCCCATGGTCATCCCTATCTGGAGGGATGGTAGGATAAGCCGTCTGCTTTGAAGTTGCTGTAGCTGCCTGCATCACCAGACTTTCTGGAGAGGAGTGTTTTGATGGGTAGTTGGGGTCACTACTAGATGGGCAGTATTTTCTAGTCAGGTTTTTGTTTACTGCTGGATTAGACTCTGGCGTTTCCCAATTTGTCGCCACCCTTATTTGGAGAGCGATGTGAAATGGTAAAATGGGATCCATTTGCGGACCCCTATCAAGGATGTCTGTCAGATCATCCTGCTTGAAGGGGAGAGTAGGCCTACTCCATCCCAAGTAGTCTACAATCTCAGACATCAACTGTCTATACGATGCATCTGCATTCTCACCAGCTCCAGGTCTACCAAATTCAAGCTCTGGTGAAGTGTCTATCCCACTGGCTGTTTGCAGGTTGTCATAAAGATCTTCTAATCTTAATTCTTCAGAAATAAAACTCAAGCAAATTAGGTGTACCATATTGAAGCCCAAAATGTGCATCAGTATCCGATGGCTCATTTTCCTCTAAATTGAGATTGGTGATAAGTAATCTTTCCTTGGTAAAGGAATATATGTCTTCTCCGGAATGGGCATTTTCAGAAATTTAGAACTCGACTCTCGAGGAATTGTCGATAGTTTTACTGACGTCGACTTCGGCTTTAAAGGCTTCAATAGTGTCGAAGGTGCGGTTGGCGTGGTTGGCCTCAAGGGCGCGCCCGGTGTCAAAGGCAGAGACCTCAATCTCGACTTCTACTTCGACTTATGGCTCGAAGGATCCTTCGATTTCTCATCGCGCCGAGTCCTCAATGATTTTCAATGAGGATATGGCCTTTGTCCTGGGCTCGAAGGAGTGCAGGATTTGGCACAAGCCCTATCCTTAGCGGCTTCTTTGGAAGGCAGGGTAGGAGCATGACTTGCTGAGGGTTTTTGCCTCTAATATTGCCTCATATATTTTTTGCATTTCTGACCTAAATGCTTCTCATTCAGCTGGTGGTGTGGAGGCCTTTGTGGGACAAGATACCCTCTCAGGGGAGGTGTCCGAAAACGAAGTTGAAGAAGGGGGCGACCTGTGGTGCCTCTTTTTCGTGGGTCAGTTATCGACATCTTGGAGTCGCAGTCCCAACACATCTTGAACCCGGTCTTTGGGGTAGTAGGTGTCAATTGATATTGATATTTTATTTCTATCGCGCTCGTACACAAGTGTTTCAGAGCACAGCAAGGGAGGGGAACAGAGGAGAACAAAACAGCGATCTTACTAGGCCCAGTGACATTGAGAACGTGCAAGTGCATGGGAGAGGGGTGGTGGGGGGGGGGGGAGTGCATGGGAGGGGGAGAGTGCATGGAAGGGGGAGAAGTGGGAAGCATAAGAGAAACAGATAAATAAATAATAAAGGCAACAAACAGTGGTAGTGGAGCCAGCAATTTGCAAGTGCTAGGTTTAAGGTAGCAGACAGGGTAGGTCTGCTAAGTGCAGGAAGAAAAAGGGGGGGCTGTATGGGTACAGATACAGACCCCAGTGAAAGGGGTGGGCCGGAGGCAGTGCGGGAGGGTGGCGGGGTGAGCAGGTACCGGGCCAGGAGCACAGTGCCAAGAGAGAACAGATCAGCTGGGGAGAGGGGGAGCGAAGGCAGAAGCAAAGAGGAAGGTCTTGAGGTGCTTCCGGAACCGGAGATGGTTCTCCTCAAGTTTTAGAGTGGCAGGGAGGCTGTCCCAGAGGGAGGCCCCAGCCGAAGAGAGATCTACCCCCAGCTTGTTTCTTTGAAAAACAACTGACCCTGAGGGATTTGGAGGTAGAGGAGCGAAGAGCTCGAGAGGGAAGGTATTTGCGTAGGGATAGCTGAAGGTATTTTGGACTCCGGCCCTACAAAGCCTTGTGGACAATGCAGAGGGTTCTGAATTTAATCCTTGAATCCTTGGAGCCAATGGAGAGATTTCAGAGCTGGAGATATACGATCCCAGGGCTCGGGGTCAAGGACAAGTCTTGCAGTCCTGTTCTGGATTAGTTGCAGAGGGCGGAGAGTAGAGGCAGGTAGATTTAGAAAGAGGCTGTTGCAATAGTCCAACCTAGAGAGAACCAGAGCTTGGGATACCATGAGCTTCTGGAGGAAGGAGAGGAAAGGCAGAGTACCTCTGGAGGAGGTGCAGTAGGAGATTTGACTTTTTAGAGACCTCAGAGATGTGGGTGGAGAAGGAAAGGGTGGAGTCAAAGATAACCGTGAGGTTCTTAGCCTCACAGGTAGGGGTAGGAGGGCGGCCAAGGGAGGCCGGCCAGAGAGTGACGGGAAAGGATGGTGAAGGTGTGCCGATGAGGAGGATCTCCGTCTTGCTGGCATTCAGATAAAGATCATTGGCAGCACACCAATCTTGAATGGCAGTTAGGCAATCAGAGATGGCAGAGGAGGTGGCAGAGGGCAGCCTCAAAATGAGTTGAGTGTCATCAGCGTAGCACTGGAAATTTGAGCAGAAAGTGGCAATGCAGTGGGCGAGAGTTGCCAGGTATTGGTTGAAAAGCCAGGGCGAGAGGTTAGACCCCTGGGGAACACCACAGGTAGAGAGGAAGATAGATGAAAGGAAGGACCCAAGTTGGACCTGGGAGGGTCGATCTGAGAGGAAAGAGCTCAGCCAGGCCAGAGCCTGATCAGTGATACCCAGGTTTTAACAGAGACGGTTGAGCAGGATGGTATGGTTGACTGTCGAAGGCAGAAGAGAGATTGAGGAGGATGAGAAGAGAGGGAATGTTAGAGTCAAGGTTGGAGAACAGATCTTCACGGATGTTCAGGAGAGCAGTTTCTGTGCTTCTGGCAGCTCTGAAGCCAGACTGGTGGTCATGGAGACAGCCAAAAGAATTGGAATGAAGGTTAAGCTTAGAGATGGCCAGGTTTTCCAGGAGTTTGCCCAGAAAGCGAGTAATGGAAATTGGGCGATAGTTAGCTAGACAAGAAGGATCAGCTGTGGGTTTCTTGAGAAGAGGATGCACAAGGGAGTGCTTCAGAGGGGAGGGGAAGCATCCTGAGGCAAAGGAGTGGTTGCAAAAATCAGCAAGGGCTGTAGCGAGGGCGTCAATGTGGTCCTTGATGGTTTTAGCAGAACAGGGATGAATCTGTTTTGACAAGGCTTTCATAGATCGGACTTGTCTAGCGACCTCGTCAGGGGAGAAAAGAGGAAAGGACAAGAAGGATGGTGGGGGGTGGCTAAAGGAGGGTCAGCAAGCACAGATGGAGAGGGGAGAGGAGGGGTCTGGGTGCAGAGGGTGGACAGGATGTCCTGGGTTTTTTAAATGAAGTGAGAGGCAAGGGCATTGCAAAGAGCCTGGGAGGCAACAGGAGGGGTAGAGACTGAAGCAGGGTTGGCCAGCTCCTTGCAGATTTTAAAGAGTTTGGCCGAGTTGGTAGATGCCGCTGAGAAACTAGCTTGAATGAAGGAAGACATTTTTGCGAATAGAACAAAAGAAGCACGCCGTAGTTTCCCAAAGTGTAAAAAAAAAACAGAACGGAAGCCAATGGGGCGCTGCACGCGCTATATATAACTTCAATGACATCATCCTGGTGACGGAGGACACTGAGGGACTTCTAGACGACTGCATCGACGCACAGCACCCTTTGCCGAATTTTCTTTCCGTAGCAGCTGAATATCGAATCTCAAAGATGAGGAATACGTGGGAGGACACAATCCATTTGAAGCGAGTCGTATTTCCATGGATGACACGTGTACAGCATTGCATATTGAAACTCTCGGTCTCCCTCAATAGATGCTTCACAACCAGGAATGAGTCTGGCCCATTGCACAGACGGGGCAAAGTCTTGGTAAAACCACACCCTGGCATCCTTATAGTGGATATATTCTAATTCCTGAGCCCTGTGCAAAATGGTATCCTGGTCCTGATAGATCAGCAGTCGTGCTATAATCGGACGTGGGTTCTGACCTGGTCTAGGTTTCTATACTGAGATTCGGTGCGCTCTCTCCACCAGAAATTGAGGGGATAATGCAGGAGCCTTCAGGACTTCTTTGATGAAGGTCTCCATAAACCGCTCCATATTTTGTGCTGGAAGAGACCCTGGGATCCCAACCACTCGAATATTATTGTGGCGTGACCTTGCCTCCAAATCTTTGTTCTCGTCACAGATTTCTTTCACTTCCTTCTGTATTCCACTGATTGCTGCAGTCAGCTCGCTGCTCGGGTCTTCGAGCACCCTTACTCTGTTCCGCTTAACGTAAGCAACCCCTCTCCTTATCTATCCTTTCCTGCATGCGTTCCATTTTGTACTCACTGACGCAAAGCAACTTTTCATTTCAGCCAGCACCAGACTCGGTTCAAAGGAATGTCCTGCTGATTCTCCTGGCGTAGCAGTGACCAAAACGGGCTTTGCTTTGCCACCATCTCCTGGCCAACTGGTCAGGGAACAGCCACGGTGCACGTACACAATGCCACTCCCTCCTTCTGTGTGAACTGCAGGCGGCCCTGTTTCTTATTTGCTTTGGCCAACCAACAGGGACACCCTGATCCCCACCGACATATGGTTCCTTCGCAGCGTGAAAAAACAAAAATGGGGGTACCATTGTAAGATACAAATTAGGCACAGATTCTGGGTATGATCTGTTATGGCTAGGAATGGGTTACTGAATTTCGTAATCCCATAGTACCAAATGGAATCACCTGCACTTTGTACACCCATATACTTTGCATCAGCATTTTGTTTCCATATCACATTAACAAAACACTATAAATCAATTCCAAACATGAAAGACTGACAAACATGGAATAAAACAGTAAAGAAAGGAAAAGGATTTTCATTGGTAGTGCTGGAACCTGGGTGAGTTCCAGGGTATCAGGTAATAGCCCCACCAAAAATATCACCATACATATGGTCGTCTGGAACGCCATAGGTGATTTTATGGGGGGATAATTTGTGGGAGCGGGGGTCCCCCCGCACATTTAAAAATAATGCGGGGTTGCAGGGGTGTCCCCCGCAGGTTGCATGCCTGAATATCGCCGCAAAAATATGGCGATATTTTTGAATCGCAATATTTTTGATCGCAATATTTTTGTGGGGATATTAACACATGGAACCGGGTTCCAGAACAAAGAACCAAATTCCATCTGTTGAAAAACCTCATAACTAAATTCCCTTCACTAGTCATAGAATACCATGGATAGGAATGCAGAAGGGGAGAAAAGGGAGTTAAGAAAGGGTAAGATCAAATCAAGCAAAATAAAGTGCAGCCCTTAGGGACTCATTTCTATGACTTAGAGGATGATTGTCACTTCTTCTCTTATCCTAGTTTCATTTAACATGGAGTCTCTTGTGGCCTTATATAAAGAACACATTTCGAAATTATATTTGTCCAAACGCTGCACCCCTAGCAAAGAGGGCATCTTTCTTTTGGGGTTAGCTGTGAAAAAAAAAAAAAAAGGGAAAAAAGCCTGTCTGCCAACATGAAAGAAATGTATGATGGATTATGTTGTCTGATCTGATTAGTTACTGCGCAAATAGTCCCCCGGTAAGCCGACCCTAATGGGCGTTACCCACAATCTCAGCTATATAAATAAGCTGCCCCGATCCTCAAGACAGACGCTTCGCGTTATTCTGCACTTGCAAGCAGCGTAACGCTCACCGTCGCCCGAGGTCAGACTTACCTTTGAAGATTCTGCTACCTTGACATCCTGCTTCTTGCCAACATACTTACCAACTGGGGGACGCTGTTCTTACCTATACATCTCTTCGCGAACCAAGTATTCATCTTTACTGTTAGGCAGAAACCTGTGCAGTTCCCTCTGGGACCACTGCAAAAGATTTAAGACTACAGGTGTTGGCAGTAAACCCACTTGGTAGCAGTCTGCACCACACAGAATCACTGTGGTAGCTGTGGCTGAGCAGCCAGACTTCCCTCAAGAAGAGTTAGGCAGTATACAGAGAATACAGATAGGTACAGAGACACAGTAGCACAAGCAAACACTAACCAGAGCTAGGTGTAAAAGTATAAACTTATTTATTAAAGGTACACTCATAAATTACACTAGCACACTATAAAAGATAAGAAACTCAACTCAAACACAGTTACTATTACTCATATGTACATCCCTAATCATTTGTTGGACAATTCCAAGTTAACACCACTTATTTCCAACCAGAGGTGAGCGCTTAACATTAGATGGTACTCCAACAAGTATTACCAAAAGGGAGGGAAAAGGTAGAAATAAAGAGAGCAGTAAGGTAAAATACTTTTCACATAAGGTTAGCAAAGGCAGTCAATGGTGGAACAAGGAGAATTAGTTCGGGGCCCGCTTTAGAGGGAGCCAGGCGAAAAATGTGCCCAAGATCACACAATGTCATCAGTCTTTGCAGGTGAGAGAAAAAGGTTTTACTACGGTTCTGAAAAGTTTAGTTAGGGTGTCCCAGACCTACTCAGGTTCGAGAGCCGAGGGCTAAATCTACCCCGTACAATCGGTGGCAAGGGAGGCCGGGCGGATCACAGTACCTTTAAAAGTGGAAAGATTCCTCCAGCGGTGGTAGTCGTTCCTGGTAGTGGGTGCAAGTCGCGCGTCGTCCCGAGGAAGAGGTGATCTCGACGGGGAGGAAGGCTGCAGGTCGTTGCACTACCAGGGATGAGGCCAGCCGTGGGGTTCTCCGGTCACAAAGGATTTTTACCCCTCTTTCGCAGTTGAGGTAAAAAGTGGTATCCCGGTTTCCGGGGTGCTTGGCACAGGCAAGGCGGCCACGAGATGCTTCGGGACGGCGAAAAGAAGACAGCAACTGGTTGTCCCCACCAGTTAAGGGAAGAAGACTCTCCGGCGGGAGATCTCCTCTGTCGTCGGAAAAAGTGGTTAGACGGTTCTGCAGGGCTTCACCGGTGGTGTCGTCTTGGCAGGTCGGCTCGGCTTCTCCCTCTTCGGCTTCTTAGGTCCTGTGGCGACTTCTGAAGTTCCAGTCCCCAAAGCCCTGCTTTTATGCAGCAAACCCCCATTCACCCAGCCTAGCTGTCACTCAAACATGCTAAGTGGTGAGCCGGCCGGCTCACCACTTGGGCCAATCAGGACGGAGTGCGACTTGAGTTACCAAGGTAACTCAGTCCAGGGTGCCTAAATCCCCCTCCACCCCTCCTAAGTACCCCAGACAGAGTGGCACCACTTTGGAGGGCTTCTGTGGAGAAGCCCGCCAAAAGTGGAACAAAGGGCTCCACTTTGGGTCAGAGTTACATAGGTGAACACCAACGCCATTTTAGAATCAAGGTTTGGCAAAAAATACCAACCGGAGTTATAATAATAAAGAAATAACCCAGCGGTATGTTCAAGGCTACCGTAAATAAATAAATAAAGGTATTAGCCTAAAACAATGGGAAATCCCATAGGAAAATATTCGCGGTTGAATATAAAAAGTAGTTTCCACTGCCACCAGCCAAAACTCGATGAGGGGGGACAGAGACGTGCCCCCTCGACTAACAGACCCCGGGGCAATGGAATTGCCCCGGCCAGTACGTCCACAATATGATGGTTTGTACTGGTTCTGTTCAGGATTTGAGACTAGTAAAGTCAATGGTGACTTTACAGACCCTGGGAGACAGTAGTCAGTCCCAGGGTATGGAGTCTATGTTGGGGGTCCCTAGGACACCCCTGGGTTACGGCACTGAGGGTGCTGTGTAACCCATCTCACAAAAACACATGAGGCCCTATGGAGTAAAAGACCCCATAGCCCATTCAACACAAGGCAAACTAAAGAAACACACTCCAAACATGTCCAAGAGTGAGGGTAAAAGAGTCTCACTCTTGGCAGGAGAAAAAAATAAACCCAGAAAATCCAGCAAAGCTGCTGGGGGACTCAATAGGTTAGGAAATTCAGCCTAAACAGAGAATTCTCCCTAACATTTACACTTTCCGGAACGCCGAAATCTTCATCTTAGCACCGCAGCACAACACGCTCCATCGTCGACAGCAGCGCCTGCAAGGAAAAACAGAAGACAAGGTTAGACAGCGAAAAAACAGTCAGTTTAAGGTTGCGCTTCGCCATATTTCGTGCTTTTCCTTAAACCATCACTTACCTGCTGTCGGACATTGCGGTTGCATCCATCTTCCATTCGGCCGCGTCTCGCGTCTCACAGCTGCATTGAGGCTGCATTTATTTATTTATTTATAATTTATATAGCGCAGAGCCACTGACCCTAATCTTAAGGGCGCTAACAAACAGAACAAATAGGACGTTCACGAAGAGAGGTCAGGGATGATAAAAGTTATACCAGAAGGGAAGATCTCAGACCAAAAAAAAGGGGATTAATTAAACAGATAGTCCTTTCCTAAACACTCTATTAGAGCTTTCATTTCTGAGTTTGAGTGGAAGGTTGTTCCATGCAGTGGGAGCCGCAGAATAGAAGGCTCCACTCTTTGTATGAGATAGTCGGCATTTTGGGACAACAAGTTGAGCAAGACCATTAGATCCAAGACTATAGTTACTGGTCTTAAGTTTAAGTTCATCTTTAAGGTTGTTAGGACCAGAACCTGTCAAGCATCCCATGCATTCCATCTAAGGGAAGACGACAGAAGAGACACTATTACGGGCAGAAATAGGAGCAACATATAAAGACTTTCAACGGAACGAACAGCATCACAAAAGCTCAAGAAAGACTTACCAATCATAAGGCGAAGCATAGTCGCAGCTGGACTAATCCTTATCAGGGATCAGTGAAGGAACTAAATCCCATTCGACGCATCCCTGCCAGAAGTAGCAGGATGGAGAGCTTATCTTCCATAATTCACAGGCGAGCTTTATGGGCCGTACTTCGGAGTGAAGGGTTCGAGATGTACAACAATCACAGATTGGCGCACTCACACACTCTTATCTCCATGAAAGAGCAGCATCACCACGTACCACAGCTCACAGCTTTTCTACTGAGGGAGAGGCCTGAAGGGGGTGATTCAAGTTCAGGGAGGGCTGCAACCGTGCCCCAACACCTCCGCAGAGACCAGGTAAGCCTAACAGTCACACAGGGTGTTCCTGGTTAGTTCTCCGCTCTTATTTAATTTGTAGTCGGGAGAAACTGTTCGTTCAGTCCATGATTATGTGTCCAAACAGTGGATCTAAAGCGATTCCTTCTCCAAGAGGCTCCTCTGTATATTCGGTCCTCCTTTTACTCTTTCCACGAACCACCAAAAGACGTCATTCGCAGAGTGGTGGGCCTTGATGTTGTGATCCATAAGGGGTGCTGCAATGTTTTTGCAACGTCTCCTTAGCCTATCAGGAGCTCTGCATGTCTGTAGATATTGTCCAGTGATGTGCAGTTCCTGCGTATGCGTAGGAACTGACTGACTGGTAGGATTGCTTGTATAGTGAAGATATTTGTTCCGATGAATTGGTTTGCAGTGTAGGCGCATGTATGCGTCAGTGCAGGCACTTAAGGGTTGTAGAGAAGTATCCACGAATTTGCAGATAGGTTTGAGGATCGAACCGCAGCCTGATACTATCCCAGGTGGATTTATGGGGTCCTTGTGAATTTTCGGTAATGCGTAGAAACAGGGAGTACTCCCCTGTGAATTGGTCGGGAAGTCTGCCCCCTTCTCTGTAATCCAGTTGCGTTGTAAGGTGTCTGTCACTATCTGAAATCTCCTATTTTGAGTTCCTTTGTTGGATATTTTTGTCCAACAGTGCCATTACCATCTGTGTATATTGAGGGATGGACATGATGACTATTCCGCCACCTTTATCTGCAGGTTTAATCACAATTTTTTAGTTACCTGTAGTTTTCCTTGTTCTTAGGTTGTTCAAATCTTGTAGTATGCATCTCCCAAACATGAGCAAATCCCCTGGGACCTGGTTGTCGAGTGGAGTGAATGTGGATTCAGAGTGCTCTGCCTCAACCTTCCTTCACCCAGTGGATGTAGACCAGTTCACGCCAGAGGGCCATGTCACATCTGCTTATGCTCGTTACCCTCCTGCTGTTTACGCTTCTTGTTGACTCGCACCAGCTTACCAGGCCCCCAGACTAGCTTGCCACCGGCACCATTGGTCTAGTCATCTGATCACTGCTTGAGCCTAGAGCACCAGCCTCTGTGCTTCGCCCTCCTCCCATATCTCCCAAGCCAGCTGCCTAGGAGATTTGCTACCACTTGCAGAAGCCAGGTAGAACCTCAAGCACTCCAATTAGGCCGGCCCTGCGGGCTGTGCCAAAGTTATTCTTTTCTCCACAGTTCATGTGGGGCGTCCCAGATTGGCTGACGGCATACCAAGCTCATGGAACACACCGGCCCCCCTCTGAGTGAGACAGCACCAGCAGGTGTTTCATCAAATATTCTTGCATCAACCTAGAAATAGCACTTCATCTTCTCTCCACGTCACCCAACCAATAGTGGGAAGACTCAGTTCACAGTTATCTCCTATCCGCTGCTGGTTCCACTATCGTCCACAGCCTAGGGGCTCAAGCTGTAACCTGGCCTCCACAGCGCCACAACATTTTCATCAGCAGAGTGTCCGACTGAATAGGGTGGCAAGGGTAGAGGGGGCAGAAGCATACTCAGTGACCCACACGGGGCCTCCTTTCCAGCCGCTCCACTCCAGCATCACATATGCAGGGTGCGCAGGCCACTCCACACCGGACCCACTACACAAAGGCGCGGCACTCGTCCCAAGTGCAGCCACGGAGCACGGCCCCAACTGCCCGCACTGCTTCGCCACTCACCGAGCAGGGCTGCCCCAGCCCAGGGGACTGCAGACACTGGAGCTTCCCGGCCGCACGGGTTAAGGTCACTCCCCGCGCGCGCGTTCTCTCTCCACAGCTGTCCCGCTACGGCTCCAACTCAGCTCTGGCGCCCAAGCAGCGATCCCGGCGTATGGTTCCCACTCATCACGCTGCTCCTCCACACTCTAGTCGCGGCACTACAATCTTCAGGCTTCTCCTCAGGAAGGGTTTGGTTGCCAGACCCCAGCCTTTGCCTCCAGGATCACTGTCACTCCTTCCTGGACTGCAGCAAATAATGGCTCAAACTGTGCCATAGCAGGTCTAGGCCCCCTCCTCCAGATCTTTGCCAAGAAGCTCAGAAAGTAGCAACGGCCTCTTGGTTGCATGCTCTTGAGCACCCCCCCTCCCCCCAACAATCCAAACCAGATAAATACATATTAATGCAATTCCTAAATCGATAGCATGTTTCTGTGGGTAGAAAATACTTTTGTTTATTTGAATACAGGGACCAAAATTGAGATTGGATAAGCAGGAGCTAAAACCAGCCCCTGGTTATCAAGCATCAACCTGTGACCACCATCTACCACTGAAAAGCCAGGAGCTAGTGCATAGCGGTCCACAAATCTAACTTCCACATAAAATGAAAACGTATCATTGTGTCCCTTATTTATGAACTATCATGCTTTAAATGTTTTATAAATGTGTTAAATTCATATAGGTGTGTGTTCCGCATCAGTTGGAGTTATGTGAGAAGTAATAAAGATTCAAACATCAAACAGTATAAAGAAAATAAAGGAAAAAAACCAGAGTAACCTTACCTGTTCATGGAGTCATGCTGCTCAAATCATCGAAGGGAACGAAGGCAGAGCATAGAGAAGTCAAAGGAAAGGAAGAAGGGAGAGAGCCGTGGTAGGAAGGATAGGTGCACCTTCAGGTCAGTCCTTCGACTTTGTTGCGACTGCCTGTGCTCCTCTTAGCAGCTGGGGACTACTCTTTAATCTCTAGGACCCATGAGACTGCCTCCTCCCTGCACCAAAGCCAGCAGTCAAATATTACCAAAAGAAGCTGATGAAGGATGATGTCCCCCTCGCCTCAGATAGACCCTATACAGCAGGACATCCTTGTGATTGTAAAAAGCATAAAATCCCTCGAAAACTGCTCTGAAATTGTGTGTCCCCAACCAAGTCTCACACTGAGGGCTCCAGCATTCGGGCTCCAGACCAGTGCCTACGAGCTGGGCCTAAATGGCTTAAAAAACACAAAGTATCCTCCACCATCCCAAACCCTCTACCCCACCCCAATCGGACTGATGCACCAAAGAATGTTCCCCCACACCACGCCATCCAAATGGAGCTAATTGGCACCTTGCAGATTGCCTCCAATCCCATATTCTGCCTCCCAAAGTGGTTCACACCCAGAGCCCACTAAGAGCAGTTCTGTAGATCACACTTAGAGAAACTAGAGTATTTAGCCTTTTTGTGACCAGATGCCCATATTCACCCAAGCTTTCGCGGTGTGCTACAAGAAAGGGAGCCAGCACCTAATATCCTGCTGTATCTGTACACCTGAAATATTAAACAGCGCTGCTACACAAACACTAAATGATCTTTGAAGAAAATTAAAATATGCAACAAGAAATGGTGTCAAATTTTACAAGTGCCCAGTAAAATGTGTCTGCAGCCTCCACCGCTCATCTGGCTTTCACCAACAGTTCTGACACAGCCCTTACCGCTACCAGCCCATGTCTGTTGCCGGTCCTATGCTATGTTGGGTTATATGTCACTTGTACAGTTCCTACTGCCATTGGTATGGCCTCAAAGTGCTGTGGGGTTGAACACCTTTTGGAAGAGATTTAAGAGGTGAATAACAGATTTCTAAAATGCGTGTGTGCATTTTTTGCCAGCACCAAGGTGGGTCGGAATGCTAGGTCCCTGGCGGCTCTCCGTAGTTATCCTGTAGGAGAATGGGTGCTGTGACAAGTTGTCAGTGGAGTGGGATAGTCACACGGGTCAGATTATCTGAACGGCTTAAATGGGGAAGGCTCGATGACTATCCCCAATCATGATCGCCTTCAGAGATGCTAACAGACCTAGAGAACCATTTCCAATGTTATTATAAAAGTTAATCTAACCTAGATAAGTGACCTACCTGCATCCAAGATATTGCATTTTCTCATTTGATTTTGTAGAAAGTCTAACATCTCCAGTCAGTTTAACAGAGATAATTTGCAAGACCCCCCAGACCCAGACGGGCGGCCTTTAAAGTTGGTTTGTGTCACATGGCCCCGAGATGCATCGGGTACATCGCCAAGGTTTTCAAAAACAGAAGGATTTCAAATTCCATCTAAAAATATTCACCCAGCATTAAGACGTTTATATTTCAAGCCTGCAATGTCCCACACTAGAATGTTTACAGAATATAAATCAGTTGTTACATCTTCCCGGGTAATTCCATTCTGAGGATCCTTTCCAGTATTTGCAGTCCGCCCAAGACTCCTCCGGAGCCGCCTTCAACAATACAGAAACATTAGTAGATGTGGTTAAGTAGACGTCTGACCATTTGGAGCCCTCACAAACACTTAACCTCCACCTCTTTAAGTAGATGTATTCCATCCAAGGATTCAAGACATGAAAACCTATTCCTGAGGGGAATATTCTTATTTGCCCCTATTAAGGATCCAAAACCTTTCCCCAAAAATCCATTTGCAGCTACCTCCCTCATGAACAGGGACTCATTCTTTTTTTTTTTAAACTTCTTTTTATTGTTTTCATCATAATACACAGAAAAGATAAAGAACCAATTAAAACTGGATCAAACTAAGCCCCCCGCCCAACCCTTTCCACAGCGCCAATGGTCCCTCCCCCCCCCCCGGTCGTTCCCCTTCCAACCTTTTAACTGTAAATGTCCAACAGCTTGAGTCTTTGCTGGCACCATTGTTCCCCGAATTCCCCTTTCAGATAGGCCAATGTCTCTCCCCAATCCGCAGAGAAGTTCGCCAATTTGTTGTTTGCGGCATAAGTTGCCCATTCCATCGAGACTATATCCCACATTTTCCTTAACCCGTCCTGCTCTGTCGGGATCGTAGGAGTTTTCCACCACTGCGCAATTAGGGCCATCGCCGCTAAAGTGAAAATCACTTTCGCCTTAGTATTTCCTTGCCTCCCCTCTCCGCTCCCTGTCCCCTCTTCCCCAGCAGTATCTCCCGGGATCCTGGCTGGCCCCCTCTCCCAGGGCCTGTGTAAGGGTCCGTGTGAAGTCACCCCAAAAAGGCCGGACAGCATGGCAGTCCCACCATATATGAGTGGCAGTGCCTTCTTCCCCACAGCGCCTCCAGCACTTCCCCGAGGTTGCCGGGTACATCGCATGGAGGCGGGCCGGCGTATAGTGCCAGCCATATATATATTTATACCAAGCCTCCTGTAACTGGATCGCTTTTGCCATCTTTGGGATCTGTTTCCATAACCTCTCCCAGTCCTCTTGTCCCATTCTGCCTCCCGTATGTCGTCCCCAAACCCGCATGTATGCCCAGGTGGTTATCGGGCCAGCGACCTCTAGTTGCCTGTATAGATCGGAGATTAACCCTCTGGACCCCTCGTGCGTTGTTAAAAACCGTTAGATCTCGGGCCGCTGCCTTTCTTACCTCCATAGACATTACCCAGTGCCTAATCTGAAAGTATCAGTGCCTCTCCCACCGCGAATTCCCGCTTGCACTCCTCAAACGTTTTAACCTCTGCCCCACTGAACATGTCCCTCAGGGTTCTACAGCCCCCTCTCTCCCAATTCAGGAACGCCCCCCTCTCCAACCCCGGTGTAAAGTCCCCGTTATTGATGATTGGAGTGAATGGCGACGGGAAGGTCGTAATCCCTCGCTTCTCCACCGCCCTATCCCAATTGTCCACCACACCCTCGCTCTCAAAGGTGAGGCCATCTTAGCCTTCGTGGAAGCCACAATACTTCCCCCAGATGGTGCCGAGTTACAGCTCTATCAATTTTCACCCAATGCTTAAGGTAGTCCACCGAAAACCATTCCCTGATTACCCTAAACTGTGCCGCTTCATGATAGCGCAGAAATCGGGGAAAGCCAGGCCCCCCTAGACGCCATTACCAGTCTCTTGGACAAGCGCGGCCTCTTGCCCTCCCAGACAAAATCCTTGACCGCCCGATCTAATTTCTTAAAAAAAACTTCCCGGAACCGGCAGGGGAATAGCCTGAAATAAATAGAGTACACCGGTGAGAACCACCATTTTGAGAACCACCCCCCCTCCCAACCAGGATATCCTTAGGCCACTCCATTTTCTTAGGTCTTTATTTATTGCCAATAACATGGGCTCATAGTTTGCCCCGATCCAGCCCGCCAGCGAGGGGGTTATCCTGACCCCCAAGTATCGCAGCCCAATCAGTCTCCATTTAAACAGGGAGATTGCTCTCGTTTCTCTCGCTTCCTGCTCTCCTAAGGACAGATTCAATAACTGACTTCTGGAAATGAATACGCAGACCTGAGAGTGCCCCAAATGTGGTTAGCATTGCAATGCTGACCTTGGTGGATTACTTTGGGTTCGTTAGCGTGAGCAACAGGTCATCGGCAAAAGCCACTACCTTATGCTGAGCCCCTCCGAATGGTATACCCTGAATGTCTTCCGCCTCTCATATTTCCAAGAGAAGTGGTTACAAGTATATTGCATAAAGCAACAGGGAGAGGGGGCACCCCTGCTTCGTCCCCCGTTTCAGTCTGAATGGCTGGGACATTTCCCCATTCACTAGAATACACGACATGGGCTTCTTATAATTAGCAGTGACCATTTCTATGAACCCTGTCCCCAGGCCCATTCTTTCCATCACCTGAAATAAGAGCAACCACTCCACCCGATCGAATGCTTTCTCAGCGTCAAGCGCCAAGAGGCTTGCCAGAGTGGTCGTGTTATGGGACTTCTCCACCAAGTGGGCCACCCTCCTAATATCGGCGGTTTGCCTTCCAGGCACAAAACCCACCTGGTCTTGGTGGATTAGTGAGGGTAGGTGCTTTTCCAGGCGCTTCGCCAATATTTTGGTAAACATTTTTGCCTCTGTGTTTATAAGAATAGGACGGTAGGAAGTGCATTCTTCCGGGACCTCCACCCCCCCTTAAGAATAAGGGTAATTTTGGCCTCCTCCATCGTAGGGGTAATTCCGCCCCCAGCGCCGAATGTGTTGAACAATTGTGTCAGATGCGGGACCAAAATGTTGGAGTAGGTTTTATAAAAGGAGGCTGGGTAGCCATCGGGTCCAGGAGTTTTGTTATGGGGGAGTGACACAATAGTGGACCTCACTTCATCTTCTGTGATAGGTCGGCTCAGCTCTTAGACTTCCTCCCTTGATAACCGCGGGAGAGGCAGGTTCCCCCAAGTACTCTTTCTGCAACTGAGGGTGTGGGCACTGCGAGGAGTACAGCGCTTCATAAAACTCGACTAGTCTCTCCTTTATCTCTTCGGCCCAGGTGAGTCTCTTGCCCCCGCCATCCTTGATGGCTGTTAGAACCTTCTGCTCCCTTTGTCCCCCTAGAAGGTGGGCTAGGAGTGAGTCTGCCTTATTGGCTTTTTCGTAGAAGTTTTGCCTCACCCTAAGCCTAGCTTCTTCCGCCTTTTTGGTCCTCAGGATCCTCAGCTGGCCTTCCACCAGCCTATACTCCCTGTATGCCTTTCTTGTAGGGGTCTCCCGTACCCGCGCCCTGGCGGCCTCAACCTCCCTTTCCAGCTGAGTTTCCAGAGCTCTCAGCTGCCCATTTCTCTGCGCCTTTATAGCGATGAGTTCCCCCCTCAAAGTCGCCTTGAAGGCATCCCACCTTGTGCTCTGACTTGTGTCCAAGCCATTGTTTCTCTCAAAGAAGTCGCGGATCTTGCCTCCTATCTCCTCCCTCAATACTTGGTCCCTCATGAGTTCTCCCGGGAACTTCCAGCTCCACACCCCGGTTTTCGCCTCCCAAGCCGCTTTTCCATTTGCACTACCTTATAATCTGCTATCCCCAGAGGGCCCACCTCAACCGCCTCCACTACTCCCAACAAACTGGCAGATACCCAGATGTAATCAATTTGGGCTATGGTTGAGGTTTCAGGATTGGTGAATTTATTTTAAACAACCACGAGGGGACCCGGTTGTGGCGCGAGATCCAGACTTCAGCTTGAGGGAGAATCGTCCAAGACCACTCCCCACGCCCCCTTCTTTAAGTGGGGGTTTGTCCTTATTCAGAGAGATCTTTAACACCCTTCTGATCATAAATAACTGTAAAGCACACTAACTACATCCCCAACTTTACGCATCTCCAACTAGCGACCCCAGTACTAAATCCATTGGCACGTCCACCACCACAAGCCACCTTGGTGGACAGCCTTGGCACATGGTCTCGAGCTATATGTGCTCTTTCATCCTCCAACATTTTCTTATTGTCCCCCCTCTCTCCACACACATGGGCGTCCCACATTTTTACTTGGATAAGTAACCCCACATAAGGAACAATTAGATTTAGTGAGTCCCTTGAGGGCCAAATCCCCAAATATAGTAAAAACACATTTAATTGTTCATTGTAGACAGGGTCTCAAATATATTCAGTATTTGACTCTACATCAAGGATAGCCTTTTGCCAAGAGTATACTCTGGATGGATCTCCGGCAGACCCAGTTGATTAGACAAACTAGCTGTGGGACCCAAGGAAGAGCAGAGACCACCCCCCCCCCTCGCACTGGCGTTCCAGGTGCATTTTGACAGTACCCAGACCACCTTCCGATTTACCCAGCGAGGTCAGTGGGGAAATAGAGGATAAGGGATCCAATGTGCTTTCAATATGATGGATACGTTGCTCTATATTGGCCAGGGTATCTCCCATAATGTTCTCATCATTGATAGATTTCTCTGCTATGTTTATTTTTCCATTGGGACCACCTACTGTACTCGTCAAAACATTCTGTTCCCATTTTGGGTGGAAACTGTATTTTTGAAGCCAATTCCCCCTGCTCCACCTCCCCTACAAAGGCTGGTCTTTGTTTTTTCCCCCCCGACACATCAGCTGATGGTCCTAGGGAAGCAGCGCCTTCAGTCCCCCCCCTCCTCCCATTTTAAAAGCACACTGGAGATAATATCTTAGAAACAGGGAAAGCAGGATAGATACAAAATCCCAATGGCAGCAATAAAGTCTTAAAAGATAAATAGACCAAGAAGAAACTTGGCTTGAGCAAGAATAAAATACAGAATCCTAATAGCAGCAATAAGGTCACTGGAAAAGGATATTCGTTAAGTTAGCAAAATATAGGAACAGACAGCAATGTTATATAAACCTATAGCAGCAATACTAAAGTCCTTAAATTCGGTTATATTGCAAAATTATAAAGTGAAAGTGCTTAAAAATTTGAATGACAATATCTCCAATATCTACAGACATGCAGCAATGTTGCATAAAATGCAGCAGTGATATCTGGTGTCAGGACCTAAAGTGCATGTTCGCTTAAAGTGCTTGAATGGTCTAAATGCAATAATATAAAAATATAAAATCCCAATGCTCAAAGGCTTGGACCAATAAACAAACATATCTGCAATACCTGGTTAGAATCTGGGAAGGGCTGGATAAAATTCCTACAAATTCAAAACTATCACAATATTAAAAAAATCTCAAAATACGATCAAGCACCTCCTCCTTTTAGAATCAAACTGTACAGGCAGAGAAAATAATAAACATGAATAGAAATAGCACACAGAGTTTGTAAAATCCATAAAGTTCAAAAAGGTCAGAGGGGAACGCCTATTGGGTCAGGAGGCTTTACTCAAGTCCATCTCCTCCCACCTATTATAACAGCCTCTTTATAAATCTACCTGCCTCTACTCTCCGCCCTCTGCAACTAATCCAGAACAGGACTGCAAGACTAGTCCTTGGCCTCAAGCCCTGAGATCGGATCTCTCCAGCTCTGAAATCTCTCCATTAGCTCCCAGTGGATGCAAGGATTAAATTCAAAACCCTCTGCATTGTCCACAAGGCTTACTGGGGCCTAGGTCTAAAATACCTTCAGCTATCCCTCCACAAATACCTCCCCTCTCGAGCTCTTCGCTCCTCTACCTCCAACTCCCTCAGGGTCAGTCGTTTTTCAAAGAAACAAGCTGGGGGGGGGGGGGGCAGGGGGTGTCGATCTCGGTCTTCGGCTGGGGCCTCCCTCTGGAACAGCCTCCCTGCAACTCTAAAACTTGAGAACCATCTCCGGTTCTGGAAGCACCTCAAGACCTTCCTCTTTGCTTCTGCCTTCGCCCACCCTCTCCCCTGCTGATCAGTTTTCTCTTGGCACCGTGCACCTGGCCACCCTCTGTCCTCCGGGCCCAGGTACCTGTTCACCCTACCACCCTCCTGCACTGCCGCCCAGGCCACCTCCTGCACTGGGGTCTGTACCTGTACCCATACAGTCCCCCCCACACCTTGTTCTTCCTGCACTTATCAGATTTACCCTGTCTGCTGCCTTAAACCCAGGACTTGCCACTTGCTGGCTGCACTACTACTGTTTGTTGCCTCTATTATTTATGTATTAATCTGTTTCTCCTTTGCTCCGCACTTTCCACTTCACCTCCCTTCCATGCACTTTTCCCCTCTCCCTCTCCCATGCACTTGCGGTTTCTCAATGTCACTGGGCATAGTAAGTTCATTGTTTTGTTCTCCCTTGTTCCCCTCCCGCGCCTTGTCGCGCTCTGAAACACTTGTGTACGAGCGCAATAGAAATAAAATATCAATACCTGCAAGAGATGCGTCAAGCTGTATCGCGATATCAATACTGAGAAAAACAGCCGCCTCCATTTAATTAGCTTGCATGCCCACAAAATCACATCTACATGCAGCCAGCTTCATCCCAAAGTTTCAAAAAGAGAAGAAAAGGTTACAATCGGTAAAAAGTAGGCGACACAAGGTGCTAGATAGTCATAAGGGGGTAAAGAGACGTCTAGAGATTAAACAGCTGATGTCAAGGTTGTGCCTGTATTTCATCAGCCTCCCCAAAGCCTTAGGTACCCCAATCTGTTACTTCTTTCCCGGCCTCTTCCTTTACCCTTGGAAACATTGCTCTTTCAAGCACCCCCTGTATAATCTTATACCCCTGATGGATCTGGAAGAGATCCTTCCCATGGTTTTGTAGTAACACCTTTATAGATCTCCCCTGATGTCTGGGTCTATGACCCCCCCTACCCCGTGCTAATACATCAATTCCAAATGTCCACGCTAACCCAGACTTGGGAGCCAATCTGATGTATGTGTTTCGGGGTGGAATCAAGACCAGATCAGTGTGTAGTAGTCTTCTTTCACCTAGGGGAATAACGTCTTTCTTACTGCTGCAAATATCGAACCCAATAGAGCCTTCTGTGGCTACTGAGGGGGTCTGACGCTTTGGGACTAATTTAACATTTTTTAGGGTTTTCCCCACTTGTATCGGTTGAGCCGCATCTCACTCCTAACACCATTTGTGAAGGCATCATGAAGTAGACACAGACAACTGAATTCAGGTTTGAGCTATAAACTTTTATTAAATCAAAAAGAGGGGTGGAAAAAGGCCTAGCTTGCCCAATGCTAAGGTGGGATTTCCCTACCTAAATGAAACTAAGTATATTCTTTGTCAGGAAGTCCAAAGTAAATGCCTGTCTGTGTCCAAAACCTATACTTGCCCTCACATTTATTTGTATACAATGTTTAGGGATGTCAGCATCAAAATAATAAGTGTTCGGATAACAGTTCAGTGCTTCTTCTAGCTCTTGGTTGTAAAGGGATCCACTTCCCCAAGGTTTGAAATAGTGCACAAGGCTAAGGGGTTCCCTTCCCCAAGCTTTCAAGTCCTTCAACTTTTCCAAAAACACGAGTTCAGTGCCTTAATTTCAGATCACACAAGATTTCCTTTATATTCAATCACAAGCTGCTTTACAGGTATTTTAAGCGACCTTTCCATAGGTGGGTGTCCTCGGTCTAGGAGCAGTTGTCGGACCCCACAGTCCACCTATTACAGGTCACGCAACCGACACCTGACTTGCTTCTCTTTCATATACACGTTGCCGTTTCAGCTCTACAGTGGTACTTCGGTTGTGTGACTCTAAGTCACACAAAATAATGCGCTAAGAGCTGCACTGAGCCTCCCCAAACGGGAACATAACTCCCTTTCCAGACAGGACGCTCACTGGCTCCCGGTTAAAGAGCGCATCACATTTAAAATCCTTACCCTCACCCACAAATGCCTCAACCTTACAGCGCCATACTATCCATCAGAGACTAACTAAAATCAACCTCTACTCGACCTACCAGGACTTGTTACACCAACCAATTACACACTCCACACATCAATAGGGCTAAAGCTGGAGGGTTAGGCTTCCCCCACATAGCTGCCAAGCTATGGAACGAGCAGAAAACTCTCTCCTTGCCTTCCGGAAAAAACTCAAAACTTCCCTTTTCATCTAACCCACTGTATGTTTTTCTCCTGTAAAATGCCTGTATTCAAAATTGCTACTGTTCCCTGCCTGTAACTAGACTTATGTCTGTAAGAAGCGCCACGATGCCCCCGAGCTGCTGCACTCTCTACAAATTTGAACAAATAATAATCCTCATTTCACATCCACATGATGCTTTACCATTGCTTGTTTTGGCACTATTCACGTGTTACACTTTCACATACTTTTGTGGCTCTTGCCAATACGTGTTCTCTCAAGTTATAAACAGTTACTTTTTATTGTGAGATTCCACAAAACTGCTTTAATTCAGATTGGTTTTCAAAATGCTTGCTTTCATTCAGTATTTAAAATGTGCAGGGTTTAATTTATATCGCTATTCATTAAAGTTATCACAGGTATGACATTCTCTCCTTACGTCCCAGTGTCCCCCTGCCTAGGTTGACTCACCAGTCAGTGCCGACTGTGTTCCAGTGAGGCTTCCGGCCTCCACGAGTTCTCTCTCTCATGCAGCGCCTTGCTCCGTCTCCACAGCAGCTCGCTGTGGCTTCACTCCCAGCGCTGATGCGTCTCTCACAGCTCGGGCCTTCCTCTGCAGCTTTGCCTGGTCACACCGGTTCCCTCTCCGTAGTCTGACACATGCCTCCAGCTTCCTTCAGCCTTGCTTCCTGCTGCATACACCATCTCACCGGGGTTCTCGAGCACTATGTCTGCCACATCGCTTTCCAGGAGAGGTCTCCTCTCGCCCAGTAGTCCATAGATCTGCTTCTGCAGCTGACTCCATTTTCACCATTCTTGCTGCTTTTAAACCTCGCGCCAGTTTTATTGTTCCAAAAAGGAATAGATTGCTCATTGCGGGCTTGGGAGTTCGGCATTGCTCTTGCCTGCCTCCTCGCTGTCCCACTACTTAAATGGTGGGTGTGTGTGAGTCAATAGAAAGGAAGTATTGCGCTGGTTTGTCTTTTCCTCATCCCAGTACCTAACCAGTGTCTATTGGGGGATGTTTTACTGTAAAAATAGGGAAGGGACGGTCAATAGCCTATAAAGGCTTGGGGGATGTCGGACTCCTTAAGAAAGGGAAATGGGGGATACCGCGCTTCAAAGGGTGCCTTGCTTCCACTCCTACACCCAGGTAGTCCTCCCTCCCATATGCATCCCCAGGGTTAGGATCCCACAGCCTTTCCCTGGCCACATGGGAGGAGGATATCTTGGGAAAAGAAGTGAGGATGCCCTCAGATTCCTCACACCTGCCAGTAACAGTAAGAGGTCAACTCACATAGCTCAATAAATTCACATACTCGGTCCGCTCAGTCTGAACAGGGCTAGTAAAAACATGACTCCAGGGCCTCAGCGACACCAAGGTCAGGCAAAAAAGGCACATGGCAAGGGCAGAACGCACCTCAATCGAGGCCAGGTGAGGTCCAGCAGTATACAGCAATATCTCGCCAGAAAAACCAACAGCACAGGAAAGTCACCAAAATCCTGCAGAGCAGCAACAGCAGAGAGCAACAGAGATCCAGTGCAGTGTTTCACGGGACAAGCAGACTCAAGGACCAGCCTAAGAACAGGAGCAAACAACCTGCCCTGCCCATCGCTACGCAGTCGGTGAGGTTGTGATTTTAAAGCAGCTGTTGCTGCTAATTATATGCCTGCCTCCTCCTCTCCTTCACAGCCTGCGCCACCAGCTGTTCCACGGTCAGCAAGCTTATTTTGCATGTAACGAAAAGGTTGCCTTACAGAAAATGAATTAGCTTGAAATATGTATTTATGGACACTGGTTTCCCCAGTGCACAAGGACAATTCCGCTAATTATCAACCTCACAATTTCACCTCTGCATGTAAAGGGGACTGCCGCTGATCCACTGTCCTTTACAAAGTAGTAACCTTCCTAGAGCCAGACCTCTCAATACTTTCAATCCTGCATCATCGTTCGGGGGAATTAGGGAGGTCATTCACAATTTGTTGAAGATCATTCTGGGTTTGGTTGTACCAGAACGTACTACTCAAAGAAAGGAATTTGGATTTGGTCCAATTTATTTTCAATCCCTCAGTCAGGAGAAACAATTCTGTGGTTTGGATCCATGCTCTGCAAGCTATCCCAGGATTTGCCACAGTCCAAACACGATCTGAATATGAGGAAATTAAAAACGGTCCGACTCCAATCAGTATACCAAAGTGGGAGCACCTACTGCAAATTGATTTGGCCATGAGATGCATACCCATAGTAAATAATGTGGTAGATATGGTGTATCCCAACCTTGTGCCTCTAGATAGTGGGAACACAGCAGGTATACCACTATGCTGTTACCTGTGCAATAGGGGACTACCAAAATATTTCCTTCCACCTACCCTAGAAGGCCTATCCTGAAGATCAATATTTTCGACGTCACTTCTGCTAGCTTCCACTGTAAGGTGCAGATTGCACAGTTTCATGCTGAGTTCCTGGAATTCATCCAGAGGAAGCAGGCTACCCTAGTAAAAAGGAAATCCACTTTTTGGATTGTTTTGGTGCTTGTTTTCAAGCTGTGGATTTTTTATGCATTTATTTTGGATTTTTGGGGGATTTTTCCAAGCAAGGATTTATTTGTCTTGGGTTGGAGGATTTATTTTGGATTTTTACTGACTTGATTCTCAGTAAAAACAATCCACTAACACTAATTGGCAGGCACGCATTTTTACAGGATTTATTTTGGATTTTTACTTACTTGATTCTCAGTAAAAACAATCCACTAACACTAATTGGCAGGCACGCATTTTTACAGGATTTTGGATTTTTTGACAAGCAAGGATTGTTTGGTCTTAAAGTGGAGGATTTCTTTGGGATTTTTTTCAACTTGTTTCTCAATAAAACAAATCCAGCAACACTAAACATTTTTACTGCGTTTATTTTGGATTCTTTTACCAGCCAGGATTGTTTGGTCTTCCATTGGAAGATTTATTTCGGATCTTTTCCAACTTGTTTCTCAGTAAAAACAATTCGGTAACACTAGGCACACAATTTTACTGCATTTAAATGTTAGAATGTCAACCTAGGTTCAACGTTGTTTGCAGTTATTTAGGATTTTAATGTGGTTAAATATTTCGCTGAGTTCATTTATTTTGGATTTTATTGGTGCAATAAAAGTTCCACTGCACTTCACTATTTCTTTATCAAATAATGCCCAGTCACTAAGCTTTATCTTCAGGGTATATGAATTTGCAGCCATAGGAATAGCACTCTATCCATTGCCTTGCTTGTTTTAAATGTGGCTTCAGTGGCTTTGCCAATGCTTGTTTTAAACAGGACTTTAGTGGCTTTGTCAATGCTTGCTCTTCAGTAGCTATCAGTGGGACAGAGTCAGATTAGGCACATTAGGTGAACAACCAATGATATACTCTTAAATAGGATTTATACAAGAATTGGAAACAATAGATACTAAATGTCAGAAACATGCAATTATGGTAAAATATTTTTGAGTTGACATCTCAACTTGGATTTAGCTACCAAGTATGGGATATCGGGAGAGCCATTGGTGAAGCCCAAGAGGAGAGTAGTGTGCAATGGGGGTAGAGTTGTTGTTGGCCGCACAGAGAGCATTCTACATAGCTCTGCAGTGATTAGAGTGGAGTTGGGGGTACAAGAAGGAATCAAGCTGCAGTGTGTATGGGCATTTATGTCGCGTTTATGAACGTAGTTTTCGGTGGTGAGAGAATGACAAAGTGGGTAGGTTAGTGGGAAGGGGAGGCAATTTGGGAACCTTGAGGAGTCCTGTGTCTGTGGTCGGTGTGATCGACCAACTCATTAGTGTTTTCCTCAGTGCTCAACCAAAACTCTTGATGTCCTCTACTCTTGCCATTAGTTAGGCCAGTGGGGTTCTTGTTTTTCCTTGTTGACTTAGGATGGGATGGTGTTAATGCCCCATGTCAATTGTTAGATAAAGTGCCCAGATTGAGGGAGTGTGTTCCAAGGTCCTGGTTCTGTGGCTTGGCCTGTTTGTACGCAAAAATTGATGTGGTTCCATGCGCGAGTGGTCTCTTGGCCTGATGTGAGACTGAATTCTGGTCTTGGTGTGCTGCATGAGAACATCTCACGGTCATCTTTTTTCCTTTTCTCCTGGATGAATGGGGATGTGTTGGGACCTGTGTCTGCTTGCCAGTGAATGCCTGAGCCCAGCATGAGTGTGACGTCATGGGTGGGCGTGCTTCTGGAGTGGATCTGGGATTGAGTCAGGTTCTACCGCACCCAGTTAATCCCGGGACAAGGATGCCAGTGGTCCTGTGTTAATGCGTGTCCTGCCCTTACCGCAGTAGGGTTCCTTCTAATCCCTGGCTCTTGTATTAAGTAAGGGTAATGCGCAGGAGGCTCCAGGCTCAGTACCCTGCTTTATTAAGTACAGCAGTGTATCTGGTCTCTCTGACAGCTCAGAGTCTTGGTAGGGTGCACCAGTATATGTGTCTGTGTGGCTGGTGCTGCTGTAGTGAGACTAGTGTTTAGTCTTGGTAGGGTGCACCAGTACATGTGGCTGGTGCTGCGGCTGTGAGAGTAGTGTTGAGGCCTGGTAGCGTGTGTCAGTGTGTGCTGCGATTTTACAACTTAATGGGTCATATTGATATGTATGCATAGCATTCACTGGGAGAGCTTTATGTTTTAAAAAGTGCTTCTGAGGAGAGAGGGGTTAGTCTCGGGAGGATAACTCAGCGGCAATGTGTTCGCCTTCCCCAGGATTGCGCTTAGAAACCTCTGGGTATTTAAGCGCGTTATAAATACGCAACTAAGACAAAAAAAACGATTACGTAATTGAAAAACAAACAATTCCTGTAATAGCGCCTTGCTGCCCATGGGCTGTGTGAGCGCTTTAAAAATGCAAATAAATAAATAATTTGCTGGGTGAGCAGCAGATTATTGCAAAACATTTTTATTTTAACACTCTGTTTTATATGGTTATGCTATTCTGTTAAATGTCTTACTTTTGAGACATTAGGTTATGTCCATAGTATTTTTAGCGAGCGCACTTTCTTATGGCCTATTTCAATGGGAGTCGGCCTGTTTTCGGCTTGTTTTGGAGGGGCATTCGGCTCCCCCCCCCCCTCCCTTGGACCTGGCAACGTGAGCAGCAATGGCGGCGGAAGAAGATTCGACGGCCATGCTGGTGGGCACCAAAAACTGGAAAATAGTGCTGAAAAGGTAAGTGTGCACTCGTTTATTTGTGTGTTTTGAACTCTGCTTCTGCTCGAGCCTGATAGCAGGCTGACTGGCTCCAGCAGCCGCACGCTGGTCGCTGGGTTAAAATACCCACCTTGTTGTTTGAGGGCTGGGATGTGCGGCATGAATCAGCCCCGTTTCCACCATGGAGCCAGTGATTTTAATTTCACCTCCCCGCGATCAGCTGTGCGCGATGCTGGGTGTTCTGCTGCCCCTCGGCTTGCACCTCTGTCCTCCGGCTCCCCAAGAGATGCATTCCGACCTTTGCTCCTGAGCCGGCTGCTGTAAACAGAGGGTGGAGTAGACCTCGGAGAATGGAGCTGGCTGGGAGAATTATTTGTCCGTCCGGCCGGCCATTCCTCTTGCGTACGGTCGTTTGATTTGTGAAAATTGGAGGTTTTAGTGATAGACACCTTTTTCCCCCAGAGGCACATTTAATGTCAACGTTTCGAATGTAGAATTGTCAAACTTTTAGTCATTCTGCAGGGAAGATGGGGCATGGGGGAGAGGGCAATGTGAGAAAGCGGCAACAGTTGAGTCAACATAAAAAAACATGTTAGCGTTGATAAAAATGTGCGAAGCTAGGTGTCAAAATGTTCACTAGGGGGTATGTTTAGCACCATGGCGAGCAGGTGAAGATAGTAGAAGGCTGCACACAGTCTAAATTTCGGTCACTCTCGGCATGTTTTTGCAGCCTGTCCGATTGGTTGAATGAGGCATAATTTATGAGAGAAGATTGTTAAACAAATTGTGGGACTCCACAACTCCCAGGGAAGCTAGATATACGTTTTCAGCATCACAAAGATGGAGGGGGCTGCGTCCACTTAAATAAGTACAGGTACATATAAGAAATGCAATGCAATAAATGAAGTACTTTACAAATGAAGTCAGGCCATTTCGAGACGTACAGCAGATTAGTTCTGCAACCAATGGCTGTCACCAACACCACAAAATGGTTGTATTGTCATTGTATCAGCGTCCTGATGAAACAGCATGAAAACACTATTACAACAATTACTTATGTGTGATACATCATGCTTTTTACATCCCGGAATGATACTACAGTGTCTTTTAAAATGGTGGCTTAGCGTACTTTCTGTTAGTGTCAGGTTTATCTGTTTTCGCTTTCCACGTTTTCGTTGCGCGAATGAAACCTGGGAGGTGGTGAGGGACAAAAATGTGTTTATGCATTAGTGTTTTGGTTGTAGGGGGTTACATTAATAACCTATGCGTAATTGGGAATCCCAGGCACATTATCACCAAGAAGTGATTATGTTTTGGTGCTATACTACATAAATGGCAGAAGCCAAAATCTTTCCAGCCCTGAAATCTCTCCATTGGCTCCCAGTAGATTCAAGGATTACATTCAAAACCCTAACCCTACGCAAATACCCCCCCTCTCTAGCTCTTCGCTCCTCTACCCACAGGGTCAGTGATTTTTCAAAGAAGCGAACTGGGGGTAGATCTGCCTTTGGCTGGGGCCTCCCTCTGGAACAGCCTCCCTGCTACCTCTGGTTCCAGAAACACCTCAAGACCTTCCTCTTTGCTTCTGCCTTCACCCTCTCCCCTGCTGATCTGTTCTCTCTTGTCACCGTGCACCTGTCCCACCCTCTGTCTTCCGGGCCCTGGTACCTGCTCACCCTGCCACCCAACCGCACTGCCTCCAGGCTGCCGCTTGCTCTGTGGTCTGTATCTGTACCCATATAGGCCCCACCCCCTTTTTCTTCATGCACTTACCAGACATACCATATCTGTTTCTTTAACCCAGCACTTGCCACTTGCTGGCTGCACTACCACTGTTTATAGCCTTTATTATTTATTTATTTTCTGTTTCCTCTGCTCCCGGCATCCCACGCCCCTTTCCATGCACTTTTCCCCTTCCCCTCTACCATGCACTTGCGTGTTCTCAATGTCACCGGCCCTAGTAAGATCGCTGTTTTTGTTCCCCCCTGTTCCCCTCCCTTGCTGCGCTCTGACACTTGTGTACGAGCGCAATATAAATAAAATATGAACATCCATTCTGGGAAACTATTGCCCGATCTCCATCACCCCTTTCCTGGGGAAATAACATGTGCCAGACAAACTCAGTAAGGCCATGCTGCCACCACCATATAGTCCCCAAGCTCCGTGGCCACTATTGGGCCATCAGTCAAATTGCACCGTGTCCCATCCTAGGCCAGGCAGACTAGAAATGCACCAGGACGTAAATGGGGCAGGAGTAGCTCATTGTGGACAAGATGCTGAACATGAAGACATGAGCAGTGTCTTAAGGGAGGAGCATGGAATCGTCATTTGGCAATTATGGACCAGCAACAATGGTAACGGTTGATCGGCCCCTGATAGAATAAGATGACAACATGATGGAAAGCTTAACCGGCATGTGCGTTGAATAACTGCATTGCAATCTTGGTAATTGTCATTAAAATGTCTACTGTATTAAAATGTGTAATTAATTTTTGTGCTATTATTTCAGCATACTAGGACACAAAGAATTCCCGCCAGCAGGTAGCAGTTGAGGAGTGCGTGGAATTGGCCCTTCAGTGGATAAAGAGGAGGCAGACGGGAGCCACAGAAAAAGTTCATCTCATCCCGATCCAAATCACAACCCTGGTCCATCAACTGCATCAGAGGTAAGTGGCCTTTGAGTTATACAAAAGTTGGTTGGTGCCGCTATGACATAAATAAATGTTTTTTCTCATTCCAAATGCTATTGGTTGTAGACTTCTGTTTTTCTCCACCCTAGTCTCAAACCCTTCACCCCAACAGTCCTATGAAGCCATAGGGCTTCTAAACGGCAGTGTCAGAGGGTGGGAAAAGGTAGCTCAAATACTGTGGCTCATGTATTCACTGGTTATTGTCCATCACTCATTATATGCCCACACTCAGGCCCATAAGGCGGTCCGGGATTTGATAAGCAGGAGCTAGTGCAGCGTTCCACAAGATGCAAACATATCGCTTTGTCCATTACTTATGATCCGTTATGCTTCAAGTGTCATACTGATGTCCTAAGGTTTATTTATAGATCGTTACAAAAGCAGTTAAATTCCCATAGGTATACGTGATCAGCATCAGTTGGCCCGAGAGCCAAATGTAGCTCTTGGTATGCAAGGTGTAAAGCTAACCAGGCTCTTCAAGGCTACAAGCAGGGCTAAATATCCCCATACTCCCCTCCATTTCAAACCCTGTGGTTCCAACAGAACGAATACTGGTGGGCACTAGTTCCAATAGTCTCAACTGCCTACAGTACTATATTTTATTTGTTTTGCTTGTATTGCTCCTTTACCAATGCACTGTACATGGGGAAACATGAGGTTCGTCATTTCCTCACAGTATACCAATTATGCAAAGAAGTGGGAAACAAGATAAACGAAGAGCCAAAAAACTGTTTTAGTTTTTTAGTGCAAGTGCCACTAATATATATTAAATTCTAAGGAATTCCCATGGTTTGATCCAGATTGACAGCTTTGAGAAATGTAGTAAGTTTTCATTTTTTGTGTCCACAGAGTAAAGTACCCCTTGGGACAGATGGGAATGCAGGTTTGCGATGTGTTGGTGAACCCTGTGAAGTTGAGGGAGATTGTAATGACAGCCAAAAAATCACAGACTAACAACCCAGCACGTTACCTTCTGAACAAGCTGCTGGATCTTTTGTTCACCAAAGAACTACTGATGGCAGCAAAGGGGAGGTTAACATTGGATCGTCATCGACAGGAGGCTGTACAAGGTATAAATGGAATTCCGAAAGCACGTTAGAGGGTGTACAGTGCACATTGTCTATGCTTCGTTTTTCACACCCATGTGTCAACCTGTGGCAGGCACATGTTCTAGAAATAATCCATAATCCCCGAACACCACCTTACATCTGCCTGTTCATTAGAAGCACTTTACTTGCTCTCTTCAAACTTTTTACACAATCTTTTTTGCATTTCAGAATGTGTCCATGTACAAGCCAAGGAAATGGACGTTCAGGACTCTCTGCATCTGAGTACAGAAAAGCCCTCCAAAATAAAATTGGCAACTACCGGATGAAGAAGGAGCCAAATCTGTTTTTTTCTACACAAGTGTAGTTGTGCATTAAGGGAGCACATCAGACTCCCTTGCTCCCCGGCCTGGGCCTGGATACTCGTGTGACTCCCTGGACTGGTTCTGGGTCCCCTCTCACCCTTGCTCCCCGGACTGGGCCCCACTGGACTCGCTTGCTCCCCGGGCTGGGCCCCACCGGACTCGCTTGCTCCCCGGGCTGGGCCCCACCGGACTCGCTTGCTCCCTGGGCTGGGTACTGATACTCGTGTGACTCCCTGGACTGGTTCTGTGTCCCCTCTCACCCTTGCTCCCTGGGCTGGACCCCACCAGACTGGTTCTGGGTCCCCTCTCGCCCTTTATTTTTAAATTGTAAAGCACCCAATGTTTGGGATTGCTACAGTCGTGTTTTTGTGCTATGTACACAATGTCCGATTGAACCTCTGCCTCTTTTTTTAATAAATATAGTGGGAGAAAAAAAATGTGTTGATTCTTTTTAAATATAGTTAATATGCCATTACATGGTCTTGACTTTCATGGCCATTTTACCTAAATGACTGACCTAATAAGTCATCACTATTGTTCTAAAAGCAATTGAAAATGCAACTCTGAAATGGGCAGCAATTAAGCCACAGTGACGCTCTTAAAGCCCAATTCAACAAAGTGCACCAAATGTGTTTTTAAGCATTTCTTTTCAGGATTATAGTGAACATTATTTTTGTTAAACTCCTAAATTTATTTCCAGCTCACAAACCAAAATAATACCTATATAGTTAAAGGATATTTTGGGGATTGCTTTGTTTTTTTGATTTGTAAAGTATTATTTGGTCACTACATTAATTGCTTTTGGATTTCAAAAGGTTTATTTGGGGATTGCATTGCATTGCTTTTGGATTTCTACGAGGAAGGATTTCTAAATAACATTTTGTGTGCATTAAGCCAAAAGGAAGCCAGATGTAATCCGTTGTTTTTGGATTTATTTAGGGATGGCATTGCTTTTGGATTCTTATAGGATTGTTTGGGATGGCATTGCTTTCGGGATTTTTGCTGGATTGTTTTGCGGATTGGATTGCTTTTGGATGGTTATAGGATTGTTTGGGGATTGGATTTTTAGTGGATTGCTTGTGGATTGGATTGCTTTTGGATTTTTAGTGGATTGTTTGGGGATTGGATTGCTTTTGGATTTTTAGTGGATTGTTTGGGGATTGGATTGCTTTAGGATTTTTAATGGATTGTTTGGGGATTAGATTGCTTGGATTGTTTTGGGATTGCTGTCCAGAGGATTGCTAATTAACATATTTCAGGGTGCATGAAGCCAAAAGGAAGCCAAAAGCAATCCACTGAGTACAATGGGAGTTTCTGGAGTTAAAGAGGATTTAAAGAGGATTTAAATGTTTGGGAAAATCCAGTAGCAATCCACTTTCAATCCAGATTTTTTTGGTAAGGTAGGCATCAATAGTTCTCACCCATTCGCCATGATCTTTGTAAACACTATGGTGTAAAAATTCAAAAGTGGGAGTGGTCAATACGATTGTCACCTCGTAGGTCCTTATATGCCCTTGGTAAAACCGTAATTAAGAATGTAGAGAGAATGGGGGCATGACCAAGAAAGAACATTGCAAACTGCTTTCTGTGAGCTATTCAACGGCAAGGACAGATTCTCTCCCGTCCTCCACTCACAGTGATGCAGGAAAGATCAAAAATGAACTTTAAAGCCCTGTAATCTGTGCCAGAGTCCAGAAGGCTCCAAGGGGACGCACAACATTACTCAGAGGTTCCAGTAAGCAGCTAGGTTGGGGGAACGAGGTGGGGAGCGATTCAGAGATCCTTAAGATGAAATTTAGGCTCACTGCACCACACGGGCATTCGTCTGTACTTAGTTTGAGGTGAGCTCAAGACTTCATCCTGTGAACACCAGATACAGCAACACTATCCAGGTACAGAATCGTGGAGGCTTGCTTCCTGCCCTGCACTCCATTTCATACATTGAGATTTTACTGGTGCGCTTCAGCACAGCTCCCTCCCCCCCCACAGTCACGACCAGCCATGGGATATCAGCCTGGCCTCCTGCCCATGCTAGTGGAGGCACGGGGGCCACCCTGGCATGCATAACTCAGTCTCTCAAGAGGACAGGCTGAGCCCAGAGTCCAGAGGGACCGGAGGCCACTGCATGGTTGAGTACTACTTAATTGGAAGGATATTTTACAAGATGTACACCGCATCACAACCACCCATATAATGATGCAAATGGGCATTTTAAATGATCAAGTCTCAAAAGGGTAATTGAAACTGTGAAGGAGACTGAATTAAATACACTACATATTTGTTATGATGGGTCGTGGTTATGTGCCACGGTGAATAGGTGGTATGTTGTTACAAGCACATTTACCTAGGCAAGAACTTAACAGAATGTGCCTCACCAAGATGGCGGCTAGTGAAGCTGTGTAGTCCCGACAGTGACGGGATATGCACTCAAGAAGTTGCTATATGCAGGGAAAAGACAGCGTTGCGGCCCCTTGACAACACTGCATTCCACCGAAAGGCTCAGAAAGAGCAGAATGCTCAGACATTGTTCCGATAGTTATTTTTGCTCATTTCACTTTGTGGGTAAGAAGTCTCTTTGATTTTAACTCTGGCGCTCCGCTTTCCTTTCTCATCCTTTCGCTTGTCACCTTATACCGACCGTGGCAGGGTAGGATTGTTTTGCGGATTGGAACGGCATGACGACAACTTCAATTTTGGGACTCGCCATGGCTGTTTTCAGATAATTACATGACCGCAATTGCGAGGATATATAGGTAATGCATTCTAAGTTTATTATACACATGTGGAAATGGTGTCATACGGCATGCTTGAAAACATTGGATATTATGTATAAAATGTTGATTAAGAAAATATAAAAATACAACAATAAACCATTTCTTACACATGCGCAGTGTGAACGTGCTTTTGGTTTCAGAACTATGCTTTTGTACTAGAGCAAGACTAGTCACTTGGCTACTGATGGACCATGTACGATTTACACGGGATCTAATTTCAGCAAGGTTGTTCAATACGATACCTTTAGTTCTAGGCAGAAAACCTGGGCTGGGACCAGCTGCACTCGTTTAGTAGCTCCTTCCACTTATCCGCAGACATGCTACCACTCGGAGGCCGGTTAGTGCATGTTGCACCCTCTTGGCAGCAGTCTACATGGCAAGTGGCCCTGCTGCTTAGAGGGAATCATTTTCGCAAGATAGCACAGAATATAGTTCTACACCTCAGAGATTGTTAAAAGGCCTGCAAATATATACTTTCTCAGGGCTGCTTTATAGTAGACCTTGGGCATTTCTTAAAGGGCCAGCTGTTGCACTGTACATGTGACAAGCCCCTAAACTAGGTAGTAGGGCACTGATGTCTAGGGGATTCAACCACAACACCCCCAGGGTGTGCATAATGCGGTGGCACCTGGTCACATGCAGTAGCAACTGGTCACTTCCCCACGCTCCAAGGGTCAGGAAAGGCACATCACAGGACATTGGACAATGACAATTGTACATAGTTGATTAAAGAAGACAGTTTCTAGGACTAGGATTAAGAATTGAAGAGGTGGTAGCATAATTTGCGCCAAAACAGTCAGTCAAAGGTGAAGAGTCCGATATTTTGCACCAATGAACTATTTAGGTTTTAGCTGCCAAGAGTATCCGACTGACAACCTTGCCCATGCAGGGTTATCAACTAAAAAGTGTGGTTTTCATTATCACACCCAAAAGGGCCAATACTGGATCCAGAGGAGACTTATGTCAGACCATTCTAATTAAATCAAAAGTACAGAGCAGCTCCACCCATATGTTAAATGTTAAAGGCATTTGTACCGCGCACCGTCATCAACAGAGTTGGTCCCCTAGCGCTCTGGCGGATCTGCAAGCGAGAAGGCGGGATGGGTTAGTAGGGTGAAGAGGGAGTAGGATAGTGAGAGGAGTGGTGTTCTGTTGGCAGCTTCATCTTGGGATACAGCATGCACTGAGCTTTGGTGTAAATATTTTGCGGGTGTGCCTGAATGCTAGGGGTTGGAGGATTAACAGACTAGTTTCACAACATAACAAAAAAGAAGGTAGCAGGCACCCCTCTCTAGAAAGAACACGGCATGATAACCTGCTCTGTGGTTTTTACCCACTGAGAGGCCGCAGCAATCGCTTTTAGCTCACTGTACTTTTCACAAAGGAGGACTATCCATTTGCATATCAGTCTTAGTCCAGTTACCTGGGGGAACCCAGACGTGGACTCCCAGCTCACTGTTATTAGAGAGGCACAGCTTCACCTCACTAATGAGGCCCAACAAGGCTGAAACACGTGTATGGGGTTGCTGTTGGTACTCTTGTTCAGAAGAGAATTGCCATAGCATTTAGGTGCCGGACTGCCCATGTGGGCGGGCCAAAGACTGATATCCAAATGGCTATTTCCCCATCTGTGAAAGGTAGAATGAGCAAAAAGCAATGGCTGCTAACTCTCAAAGTGGGAAAAAAAACCACAGAACAGGTTATCATGCCATATTCTTTCTGGAGAGGGGTGCCTGCTACCTTTTTGAATAGTTTCACAATATGGTTCAGCAAAAATCTACTAAAGCAGTTTTAACAAAAGCTATACATCAATTTACTGATTGAACATTTTCAACTTGCAAAAACAGCTAGACAAGTTACCTCTGATAATGCCGAAGAGAAGTGATTGCAGTTTTTGTGCATTAGATGATAAGCATTTCCTTTGAATTCCTTCCCAAGCTCTTCCACAATTTTTTCAATGTCGTTCTCTGTGAAGTCTGTACTTCCCAAGGCTATGGCCTCCCTAAAAGAGAGGAATGTATATATGACGAGCCAGTCCTAGGTTGATTGAAAACATCCACTGCCTTTATAATGAACCATCCAAAGAGGCCTACCACGCTTCATTCACCAAGCCTTGATTGCAGAAAGTGAAAAGGTTTCAAAGATGGGAGGAAGCACTCTGTTACTTACAAACTGTGAAACGATTTAGTATTTGGGAGACATGCAACCAAACAGTGAGCTCAGATCCTATGGACCTTAAGTGAAGTATGCAAGACAAGCAGCCGTTTTGCAAAAGCAAAAGATATACTCCCACTGTGATAAAAAAATGCATGCTACCGCACGTGCATTTTGGTTTTTAGCACCCTATAAATTGCAGTTACATTTTCGCTTGTCCCATACATTGCTCCCTTCTGAATTGAGCGATTTCGCAAATTGCCCTTCAAGCTCATAATCAATCGGTTTGATAAGCCTCACCACACCCTCCAACTATCCACTGCATTCTAAGTGCATGTTGCCCAGTATATCTTACAGTGGTCATGCGCTTTGCTCCTTAAGCTTTTCTCCCACAAAAACCAGAATCACAATTGGCACTGGTGGCAATGATCCAAACTTTATACAGTCTTTAGTACCTTGCCACTAACTGGGGCACAGCAGCATGAACCTTTGAAGCTAGGTGAAACAAATGTATGTTGCAACCTCCCAGCCAGCCATAAAAAGTTACTTGCCACCTCAACTTCACACAGATGCAGCACACCATTTCTTATTCACATAGTTAATTACCAGTAGCCAATGGCTATTGGCAACAGCATATTTGTGACCTGCTATAAAGGGGTGCGGTTATTACAACAAACAACTTTGCGAATGACAATATAGCAACCTTTTCCCAACACAGATACAAATGAATTAATCGTCTACAAATACAAGTAGTACAGTGCATCAATATGAAATGTTCAGACATGGCATTACCTGTTACCTCGTCAGACTGGTTCATGGGGAGTGTGACAAGGTCTTCAATTAGTCACAAGACAAGTTCCCGCAATTATGGTACCATACACGTGATTAAAAATAATTATTGCAAAATTGAAGCTGGATCCTGAATTATGAATCTTTTCTGAATATATTTCTATTAGCATGTTTTTAGAACATTGGGAAAGGATAGTCCGCACAATGCAGGTTCCCTTCAAGGTAGGTATAACCAATGTGCGATAAGTTTCTTTAAAACAAAAAATGTGATAGGCAAAATGTATAAGTGCAAGGAATGTTCATAAGGCTTAACACCAGTTTCTGTCAAGGTTGTTACCCTGAGGTAAACTATGAAGTTTTAACAGCAGTTCGTGGTCAGGATGGTGGTCTCTGCTCGAGACAAAGTCATTCACAGCTCCTTCGGGTTCAATGCACCTACAGATTCTACATCCTCGCGGGCTGGATCTCCACGGTTACAGATGACCATTGATTTCATTCACATAGATCCAGCATAGGAGAATCAGGCCATCCTTGTGACCCCCCCATACCCTCTGCAAAGGGCAATATGGTACCGAAACTACTACTCCTGTTCTCTAGGATGGCAAGGGTTTGTTTCATTGGTCGTCTTGCCCGTTTACACTAGATCCAGAAATAGCTCCCAGCTAGCCAGTTTCTGGCCAGACCTAATCTTAGTCTTATTGGTCAGCAGGCTTGTGTCCAGCCAGTCTTTGGCCCAGAGGCCACCAGGCTCTATCTGCCTCAACCATGGTATCTGGGTCCCTTTTCCAACCTATAACCCACTGGCTTCGCCTTCCACCCTTTAGCCCCAACCCCAACTGTTGGTCCTTCTGGCTTGGCTGATTAAGGGTTAACTTTACTGGAACTCATCGTCCACCACCTCCTTTTACCCTACTGCTGATGGCACCAACTTGCTCCCCTTCAGCTCCCTTCCTCACGTCCAACTTGTTTTTCACTCTTTGTAGAACATCCTCGTGGCTCTCTTCTCCTTCCTCCAACCTTTTGTTCTGTCCTTTCTTCCAATCTTTCACTCCAATACGCAGTCCTCTAGTAGCTCTCTTCTCCTTGCTCCAACCTCCTTCTTGCCTTCGCTCTGCACATCTTCAAATGCCTTCATCTGCCAGACCCCCTTTTATACTTTGGGCAAGGGGCTAATGGACATGCTAATGGGTTACAGAGGGCACCTCCATGAGCTTAGTGAATGACTTTGTGGATTGTCCCGCAAAGCTGAGCTCTGCCCGCAGTCCAGGCAATACATTCTTAAGTGGAAATGGGTGGCCTGTGGCTCTGCAGACCCAAGCACATAAAATACTTGGTCCCCGTCTTGGTATTAGGCAGCTCCCTTATGGCGGCTTCCTAATTCAGCTGCGTGTTCCCCTCACCTGCCATGTCTGGGGTTGGCAGTCCAAACTACATCAAATATGTCCCTGCGCTCGAGTGAATTAGATTGTGGTGGGTCGGAAGGAGACAGACCAGTTTTTGGTATTCTTGCAGACGTTTCATTGAAATAAGTAAAAAGGCCTCACTATCCCTGATCTGTGGATTTCCCCGAGAAACATACCCAACAGGGGTGCTCGCCGTCTGTTGTGAAATACAAAGCAAAAGGTCTCCTCTATCCAAAACTAAGCTGCACTGACTACCACTGAAGCCCTGGAGAATACCTTCTCCTGGATAGGCTTCTCCAGCCTTAATATAGAAACCTTAGAAAGGTTTTGGCCATCTCCTGGATTAGCTTGGTCAGTTCCTTTAGGGGGCTTTTCCAAGTCTTTGGTTCCCCTTTCTCGTGGCTTTGTAAACATCTCCTCCTCGACGTTCTTGGCCATTGAGTTTCTCTTATTATACTTTTCTAAAGTGTCTCTGAAAGTCTTTCTATGATATGTTTGGTAAAAGAGAATGTCTCGACTTTCTGGTTATCCGTATTCCTATGGTTCTTTAGCTCTTCAAGAGTAAGATATCCAATATGAGAATTCTCCTTTTCTAGTTGATTGACTTTCTCTTTGGGGCAGGTATAGTAGGTCCAATAGTTATTCTTATTCTCTTGCCTCTTCGTGTATTACTGAGATGAGTACGATGAGTTCTGCAATGATTCTTCCGCTCTTGGTTCTCTCTCGTATCACTGGGATAAGTCCCATAACAAGTCTCACTCTCTGCCCTTTCACGTATTACTAGGATGAGTTTCACTACTCGTTCTTTCTCAGATCATTGGGATGAGTAGGATGGGTGTCGTGATGGGTTTCACTCTCTCGGTTCTTTCTCATATTACTGGCACGGGTAGAATATTAGTAATCATACCAGTGTTCCCTACTGGGTCTCCCAATGTCCGTTTACTTTTCCGCATGGGTTGCCGTCACTGGGTTTACATTCAGGATAGGAACTTCTCGTTTGGTCAGGATGGCTTCTGCTTTCGCTCCGACTCTCTCTGCTTCTTGTCTGCGGCTCCACAGGGCCATCGTCGCATCGGTCTCCACGTTGTTGCCAGACTGCACAGTCCACCTCTCACGGGTCACAACACCACTCTCGACTGGCTCCCTCTCTAGGGGTGTTCTTCCCTTGCTCTCCTCTGCCTTCAGTTCTTTTGGTGCTACTGGTGCACGTCAGCTGGTTGCTTCCGCCCAGCGGAGGATCAGCTGGTCTCTGTCAGCTTCCACAACATTGATGATTTCAAACTCCCGGGTTTCACATCTTTCTGCCAGTGGTCCTTCTCTTTTTATGATCCATTGCTGGGTCCTTCCCAGCGAAGGATTGTAGTCCTTTTTCTCTTCCAGTTGAGCACCCTCCATTACTAGCTTATTCCTCCTAATCACTGTTTGTTTTCTCTGTATTATTCGGTCACTCTTCTTCACCATCGCTTTACCAGATATTTCTTCAGGTAGGACATTGGATCTTATGGCACAATGGCTTAGACTGCTGGGTCTTTCTGAAGCCCTGATGTTACTGTTGGTCCAAGAGAGAGGACCTTAGGGAGTTCCTCTGCGGAACGCTAGTCCTTGTTCCTAAGAGGGGCGTCTCTCCCCGTGAGGTCCCGCTTGCTGCCAGCCCTAGGGAGAATGTTGCTCACCTCCCTAGCTCCTCAAGGAAAGGTTCCCCTTTGGGGAGAAAGGACTGAATTCTGTGATTTGCCACAGAAGGTTTGTGCTTTTCTCTGCGGCCAGAATCATAAGTAGGGCAATTCTTCCCTTTCATGTTCCTGGCTTCGTGGCCAAGATTGCGATCTGTGTTCATGTGCGCTTGGAGCCCTCTGAGAAATGCTTTACTTAGTCCTCGTTAGATGGATGACCTGCATCTCTTAAAAAGAGGCATGGGGAGAGGGGACCCTTGGGAACTGCTGTACACTACCTCAACTCTGGGCTTAAGATCACATAGCAGATGGTCTGCCACCAGCCCCCAGAGACCTCTCCTAACCCTCAACTAAGAGACTGTTACACTGACAGTCTGGCATGTTCACTGTCAGGATTACAGGGCACACAAAACATTTCAGCATTACTGATAAATCCAGACTCATCACGTTTTAGACACCAAGTTACACGTTTCCCACGTACAGCTGCAAGTAAATATTGCGTCTCCTTTATGAAATGTTACTAGTTACCTTGGAGACTAGGATGCTTTCATCAACGTAGACACGTAGATACGCACTGCCCATCTTGTGAATGGCTTTTAAGCCCCTCCTTACGGAATATCGGTGCTTCTGATTTTGAGAAGTGTGTGCTATCATTGTTTGTTTCCTGGTGTTCTAAGTCTTGCTACATTTCCTAGATTGCCCATTTCTTGTGTCCTTGTCTGCTGTGTTACTCTCGACTTTTTGGCTTACCTGAACTGTTATCGACCACAGATTGCTTCACGGATTCCTCACGCCGCTTCCTTGAATACTTTTGTGCCCAAACGGTTTTCCGACCTTGGATTTGCTTCACAAACTTCTCACACCGCTTCCTTGGATAATCTTTTGCCCGAACTGTTGCCGACTCGGAATCCAACAACACTTGCTCTGGCCTGCTCCTTCTGGTTGCGGAAATCCACACAATTAGCCACAAGATACTCCTCCACCTCCATTACCGGTACGGACTAGAGACTGCCTTGGTACTCGGCTGGGGAAGTGAGGAGCGTTCTCGTTTCGTTGGGTTTTGGACAAGTTTGGACTGCCTGGCCATGGACGTTTGCGTTTCGTCAGGAATAGTCCTTTCCATCAAAAAATCTTCTGGCTGACTGTGTAAGTGATTTTCGATCCATTCATCACCGAGAGAAGAGTTGAACTATTTGCATTGTAAGATTCTCACTAGTCTACATTTCTGTCTTTATTAGTATATGTGCTACTGCCACCTACACTGAACAAATTCTATTCCATTACTCTGTAGGTTCAGCTCTTACGTTCTGGAAAAGGGCAAATTTCTTACACTTCACATTTCCGTGCTTCATTCAAAAACCATCAGGTTAGCGGTAAAGATAGTCTTGTATGTACTCCGGTCTTGTTCTTGTAATTGTCCCCTATTCTGGACCTTACTTTTTAGGTAATAGAAAGGTCATCTTCCAGTCCAGTCTCTATTGGGTCCTGCAGTCCAGTCCGGTTTCCAGTCTTCCTGCAGTCCAGTCTGGGTCAATTCTCCCAAAGAATAAACTCCTGTGTGTTTGGTTATAACAATACACAGGGGTGTTTGTTAGGCAGAATTCTTCGCCTATACTACGTGGTCAACAATACCAAGACAGATTCTGACATTCACCCAAAGCATTATTCTAGTCCTGCCACTCACTCTCGCCCTACCCCAAAGCTGGCATTGCCCATTGTCCAGAGCCTCACTCCAGCTAATGCTGCCATTGAATGGTCCATTCATGGCATCAAGTATATGCTCCTTTGAACTAAAATCACACAAGCATTTATACGACTGAGAAACTGATGGCCAGGCACAAGAGCATGCGGGTTAGAGTCAGCCTTTGTGGGGTGGATTCTTTTACCAGTGCTACTGGAACTACTGTATGAACAATTTGCGACAACAGTGGTCATTAGCTGGACTTTTTAACCTCTTCATGACCAATATGCCTGCCTAGCACACCAATGTTTGTATGTATTCCTGTGTCTCCAGAGCTGCTTCCAGCAACACATTCCATAGTTGCTCAATCATGTTCACCCTTTTCCCCCCCAGTCTATTTCTGTTCTGAGCGCTGATGTTTTGGTTGGCTTCATACTTCAGTGACTTAGAGGCAAGTAGGTCCTCGTAGGTGAACGCCACAGGGGTTATGGAGCGGTTACTCTTTAGATTTGTCACAGGTTTATTGGGAAGCTCCTGCGAGGTATCCATTGAGGAACGACTCAATGTTCCCATTTGACTGCTTCATATTAGATTAACTCATGCGCCTCGCAGGTGCCTGCACAGATCTTAGCTTGGCAAGACAGGCGTTAATGCTGCATGCAAGTTTCGAGGAGTAGAGGTTTCCACAGTAAATCACTGCACTAGTCAATCTCACCCCTCAGCATTATGGGGGAGCAACTTGTCTCAATCCATTAGTGTTTTATGCCCTATCATATTTGCCCTATTCTTTTGGATACACTACTTCAGAAACAACCTTTAGCTTAAAGTCAGAGAACAGATCACCAGTCTCATTTTATGCCTATGGTGTTGGGTTTGACACCCAAAGGGACTGATGCATTTGTTTCCGAAAGAGCCACCACTCATCAGTTTCAACGAGGCTGCTATCCGATTCCTTGTTGTTCTCCACACCTTTAGGCCAGGCTGCCTCACATCACTACCACCCTCTTTGGCCCAGTGAGCTACAGAGCCCTTCTGTGACCTGCCAGCAGAGGAGAGACCAGCCTTCAGGTTAGCATTCATTCTGTTGTGTATAGCGGAGCTCAATTCTCACCCCTCCTAGAGGCGTCCCCCCACACTGCGTTGGGCCTCTGGCTGACCAGTAAGATGCCCGGCTCAAAGCTGCGTCTGAAAACAAGGCAGGCTCTCAGCAGAGGTGTGCCATAATCTCAGAGCACGCGGGTGGGCTGCTGTGTATTGCGTTTCACAGCATCGTCCTTCTGCCCCCTCGGATACTCCTTTCAGGTGTAATAATGCTCACCTCTACTGTAGTCATTGGATCTAACCCTTCAAAAGCAGAGTTGTCACTTTCCATGAGAGCGACCACCAGTTAGTTGCCAGTCTGGACCTGTTTCTTTGCAACCTGTGCAGCCAAGCAAGGGCAGAGGATGTCACATGGTTACAAGGGGCAAGCATCAGATGCAGGGCAATTTTGCTGATCGGCCCCCTGGCCCATGTTGTTCTGCATTTGTACAGTGGAGCTGGTGAGGGAGAATGCGGCTATGGTGGGTATTGTATCCAGTGCGCCAAGTAAGCACCAAGTCTAGTGCCACAGTGAAAATGGATTCACAGATTTGAGGCAGTCTGAATGTTTCATCACTTTTTATCATCATCAAAAAACAATTTCCACAGATGCAGGGCCGTTGCCCAACTGTAGACCTATGTATGTCGTCTGATCTGATGCTTTACACATGTTAGACCAAGCATGAAATGCCCAGTTTTGAATGCGAGGTGTGGGGCAGCAAAACATCTGGTGGCTGTGGGGGTGCTGAACAAGGCAATCCCAGGAAGGCGGGCTATTGGTAAGGGTAGAGTAATTTGAAGAGCAACAGCCCCACCAGGCAGTTGGCCTTATTCCTGGGGTTGCATCACGAGCTAGCTAGGAGTTCCTGTCATGGGTGGCCCAATGACAATCATAGCCCATTGAAGTCTAGTCCGTACAGTTTTCTGGGAACACCCACCCACCCAAAAGTGGCATTTCTCTGCAGGAATGGCCCTTCCTTAGAACTGGGTACCCGCCAGAGGACCGTTCCTACTTTCTGAAAACTTGTTACCATTTTGTTTTGGAGACTTTCATTTCCAGTGTCAGTGCATACAGTCCATCGAAGTAACCTGACAAGCTTTGTAGGGTACAGGGATATTTTTTTAAGTTGAAAAATCAACAAACTACTTTTTGAGGGAAAACATTTTTGACTGACTTCAACATTTTGCAGTTTGGGGATACATTCACAAAATGCATCAGACTGGGCTAAATAAGCGTAGAGCACTGCAAGCTATATAAAAATTTAAAAAAAGCAAATTAATGCTCCCTGTGACAGCACTATCCTTAAACCTAGACTGAAAGGTCTAGGATTGAAGGACCATACTGTCCAAACGGCATCCTCACCCAACATGTTTTTTATGCACATTGGGGGGCTGTGTGATGCTTTCACTAAAGTGGATAATTGCAGTCTTCAGTGCATGTATTCAGGTGTCTTTCAGGGATGCATATACATATCCTAAATAATCTTTAGCAACTAGAGGTGGTAGAGTGTGCATTTCACTTGTTTGAGCAACTATAAAGTTTAGAGAAACCTGAAATGCCGAAAAGTGAAATTAAACAAATGATTAAGCATTAGCTTTGCCTCGTAGGACTCGTATCTATCCAGATCTGTTACAACATATATGATTACACTCAATTTTATTACAATCCTGTTAAATACTCAATGTTTATAAAAGGTAGTCTATGACCATAGTAATGCATACAGGATTGCTTTATGATGATGATTCATTTCAGGAAAAAAAAATCTTTTCAGAGGGCACCTTTGGATGACAAAGTAGTGTAAGAATAGTGAGCTGGTAGCATTTTCTGGGCCGACCACAAAAATGAAGTTGTCTAATGGCTGCTAAACGCAAAGCCATGCAGCGCTCCACCAGATCACAACATTGGCAGTGGAAGTGATAATTGGTGTGCTACGTGCATGTGGAGAGCTGGCATCCAGAGTATCAGTTAGCGTTATGCCTGGCATGGAAATTGGAACATTTTTATTTTTTCAACTGGCTACAGTCATTTGACCATTGGTCTCTTCCCTAAAATAATTGTATTTGACGTTTGGCTACAGTTCCCTCTTCATCAAAGCCACTATGGAAAGACTGGTGTGTGAGATTTACCAGGTTACTCGCCATAGTGACCACCTTACTCCCAGTCCATAGTCCCCTTTCCTCCATACTTATGGGACATCTCTCCGTCCTGTGGGACGGGACCGGAGCACTTTGTAAAAAGCATCCACATTTTTTTCAAAAATGTGTCCCTCCTCTTTCCTGCGCAGGGCCCGGCACACGGCCGTAACCCCGCCCACCTTGGCTCCACCCCGCGCATCGCCCTTCAGTCCTTTTCTATCGCAGGGTCAAAGACCCATTAGCAATAACAGAGGAACCTTATTAGAGGGGACGGCGGGCGTATGGAGGAAAGGGGACTATGGACTAGGAGTAAGGTGGTCACTACGGTGAGTAACCTGGTAATACTCCTATGTCCCGTCCCCTTTCCTCCATACTTATGGGAGATTCCCAAGGACTCCTTACAGGAACTATGGGTGGATGGAAATACCCCTTACTGAAACAGGTTCTTCAGCAGAGCCTGGCCGAACTGAGCGTCAGCTCTAGAGCTCATATCGAGGCAGTAATGCTTACAGAAAGCAGATGGGGAGGCCCAAGTAGCCACTTTGGCGATGGACTCCTAGGGAACATACTTCTGAAAATCAACCGCGGCTGCCTTGCCTCGCACCTGGTGTGCATGGATACCTTTAGGAAGTTTCAGCTTTTGGACGGTGAAAGATTCCGTGATACAGGCGGTAATCCATCTGGAAATAGATGCCTTAGACGCCGGCCTGCCCTGAGGCTTACCGAAGGTCACAAACAGTTGGGAAGAGCTCCGAAGCTCGAAAGTCCTGTCCAGGTAGAACCTAAGAGCTCTTCGGACATCCAGGCAGTGTAGAACCCTTTCCGCCTCCGAGGCAGGCTTCGGAAAAAAGACCGGAAGGGAAATCAACTGATTCAGATGGAATTCGGTCACTACCCTTGGTAGGAAAGCTGGGTTCGTCCAAAGGACTACCTTGTCCTTGTGAAAGACCAAGAAAGGGTGCTCCACCGACAATGTCTGGAGCTCACTCACTCTCCTCGCTGATGTAACGGCTACCAGAAAAGACACTTTCCAGGACACGTACTTGAGGTCAGCTGTAGCCATTGGCTCAAAGGGTTTATGGCACAGCGCCGTCAGGACTACATTTAGGTCCCCAGGCGGGTGCGGACTACGAACCGGAAGGTAGAGGCGTGTCAAGCCTGCAAAATGCCTCTTAACCACTGGGTTACACAGAGAATAAGAGCATTGTCTATAGCAAGATAAGCGGAAACCACTGAAAGGTAAGTTCTGCATGACAGAACGTAAACACCCGACTCTGCTAGGGAGGACATGAAGGACAGCACCGTGCCAATCGTAGCCACCCCTGGATCCAACTGCTTTTCCAAACACCAACGACAGAATCTGAGCCATTTACTCCTGTATTGGGATCTGGTCGAGGGTTCCCTGGCTGCCTGGATAATACGCATGTTATCCGTAGACAAGTTAAAAAGCTCTAAGACTTGAACTCGGGCACCATGCCGCCAAGCTGAGCGATTGTGGGGAGGGGTGCCACATCTGCTGTTCCCCTTGATGAAGAAGATCTGGGGTTACTGGTAACCTGATCAGCGGAAACACCGACAGGTGTTGAAGTTCTGAGAACCAAAAAACTGGCAGGTCACCACGGGGCCATGAGCAGACGGGAACAGTTCATCGAGCAATTGGGAAGGGGAAGAACTCTGAACTAGGGGAAGAGGAGGGAAGGCGTAAGCTCTCATGTTGTGCCATGGAATCTCGAGAGCATCCCCCAGAGAGGAGGCACTCAGACCCCCCCTCTGGAGGCATACCGAGGAAGCTTCTCGTTTACCACTGTAGCGAAGAGGTCCACCTCCGGTGTACCCCAACGCAAGAAAGTCCATGAGAGGACCTCCGCCTTCAACTCCCACTCGTAGCTGACCACTGTCCGCCGGCTTAGGGCATCCGCTTTGACATTCAGCTGGCCCGGGATGTGCACCGCAAGCAGCCAGATGCCATGAAGCATGGCCCACTCCTATATCTGGATGGACAGATCAACCAAAGGTGCCCCCCGCAGGCAACAAAAAAATTGTGCGGAAGGGGTACCCGAGCATTCCGGTCATAAACTGACCGAAAAGGATGCGCACAAGACCAAGGAACCAGCCCTACACCTGAGGCCGATGGCGAAGCTGTAGGGGTAGCATTCAAAATGGCCGCCAAGGTCGTGGCGGGAACGGGCACCATTTTGTCATCACCTGAGGGGAACTGCGGCATGTGAGGAAATGAGGCAGGGGTCCCCGTCGATGGATCAGGGGTCTTAACTTTAGCCTTAAAATAAGGAACCTCGGCAGAACCGGTACTATGAGGCCCGGAATGTTTCTGCGACATACCAACCGCCAAATTAGCCTTCTCAAGAAGGACCTCGGCGCTGCCGGTAAAGAAGAATTTCCCTTCTTTGCCCCCTCAACAGATCTGGTGTCGCCCCAAGAGCAGGAACGGTGAGAAACAACCTTCACCGATAAGGCCTTGCCAGGCCCTCAGAAATGTTGGTAGCTTTAGCCTCTGTACGAGGGAACTCGGACCCAGGTCAGGTAACAATCCTTACTCACGCGGGCCTCGAACATCCGTTCGGTAGCACCAAGCCCCACCAAGGCCTCGGGGCGCACCCCGGCATAAGAGCCAGTCGTCCAAATACGGATACTCATGGATACCCTGGAGACGAAGTTAGGCCGCAATCACCAACATCATCTTCGTGAAGACACGCGGCACCGAGCTGAGGCCAAAAGGAAGCACTCGAAACTGGAAGTGCTCCTCTTCCAAAGAGAAGCGGAAATATCTCCTTTGTGGGTTCCAAATCGGGATATGCATGTACACATCCTGAAGATCGACCACGCTGAGCCAATCGCCTGCCTGCAAAGAGGAGCGTATCTGGCCGGGCGTGATCATCTTGAATTTCTCTTGGGGTAGGAAAAGATTGAACTGGGAAAGGTCTAGGATGGTGCGTGGGCCAGCCTGGTTGGGTTTGGGCACCGTAAACAGCCGGGAGTAGAAGCCCTCCCCTCGCTCCCCAAGGGGAACGGGTTCCACAGCTCTCAGGAGCAGAAGTTTCTGAACCTCGGCCTTGAGGGAGGGTGAGCCAGTCAGCTGAAAATGAGGGTTGAGGGGTGGGGTAGAGGGTAAAGGTAAGCGGAAGTCCGCTCGAGCGACTGACAAGACCCACCTGTCTTCTGTGATGGTCTGCCACGCCTCCCAATGAGACGCAATGCGTCCTCCCACCGGGGTCTCGTGTGAGCGCGGAAACCATCATTCGGCAGGTTTATCGGTGGTGGTGCCACCTGAACCTGATGAGGAGGCTGAGGAGCAGGAGAAATAACGCGTACGCTGTTGTCTACGGCGGTTATTCCCCGCAGGAGTATCCACTCTGCGATTTTTGCGGTCGAGGAAGCCCCTAAAACCAGAGGAAGGTCAACCTTGCGACAACGGCCTTTGAGTCTTGAAGGGAGGTTTAACCAGAACAGACAATGATTTGGACGTCTGGGTGCTGTCTTTGGTTTTGGTGAGCTCTACATCAGTAGAAGAGTGAAAAAGCTCCTTACCATCAAATGGAAGGTCCAGAACCTTGTCTTGCAGCTCCTTCGAGAAATTAGTGGCATGTAGCCATGCTTGCCGCGAGGCATCAACCCCTAGCATCAGACCCCGAGCCGAGGTGTCTACGTGGTGAGCCGCAGCCTCCAGGAGATCCTGGGCAAAGACCCTGGCATCGGAAAGGCCTCCTCTGAAATCCTCCAGCTTCTCGACTGGAATGTGCTCCTCAAACTCCGACAGACCTCTCCACATCCACATGTTAGCGCCCGCCAAAATCAATTCTGCATTGGCCTGCCTGAGCTGCAAGGCCGAATTGGCAAAGATTTTCCTCCCTAGGGAGTCCAGGAGCTTGCCCTCCTTTCCCAAGACCTGAGTCGCCGTCGCGGAGGAGGAAGCTGCAGATCTGGATTGCAACGTGGCCGCAGCCACCACTGTGGAGGAGGGAGGCGGACGAGACGACAAGGCCACTTCTTCCGAGGAATGTAGCCTGTACTTCGTGTCAATCTTTTTATTGACAAAAAGTCCCGAGTGTGGCTTTTCCCAAACTCTTCGGACCTCGGCCAGAACGTCCTTCTGCAAGAACAGGCTGGTATGCTCCAAAGGAGACAAGGTGAACACCCCAGAAAGCACGCCCTCCTGCGGAGCAGGTGCCTCGGGCACCGGAACATCTAAGAAGCTCATCATGTCCAGTATCCGGTCATGGAAAGCTCTGGTAGAGCGGGGCAGGTCCTAGTTGTCCTGATCGCCTTGAGGGTCATCTGACAGGTCCGGCTCCTGCTGAGCCGAGTCAGGCACTGCCTTGTCCACTGGGGACAATGGTGGCACAGGCGGAAGCGCAGGGGGAGGCACCACGGGTAAGGGAGGCCACGGCGGAACCACCTACGGAACGGGTGGAGCCGGAGGCGCGGGTGGACATATCTCCTTGAAAAGCCCCATGAAATATTCCCTCATGGGGTCGGTGCGCATAAGCGCTTGAAATTTACCGAAAAAGACGTCCTCAGGAGATTGCTTCGGAACCTGAAGAGACCTCTCATGAGGTGGACAAATCCAGGGACGCAACGGGGAAGGGTGCCACACAGGCCCCTCCGCCGACATATCCACATAAATCAAGGGAGACGCCCCTGCGGGCAACGAAACATTGTGCGGAAGAGGCATCCGTGCGTTCCAATCATAAACCGCCCTGTAAGGATGCGCACAAGGGACCTTAGGTTCACCAAAAGGACCGAACCCTACACCAGGGGCCGATGGCGTAGTTGTAGGGGTAGTACCTACAATGGCCACCGTGGACGTGGCGGGAACGGGCGCCATTTTGTCCTCATATGAGAGGAACTACAGCACGTGAGGAAGTGAGGCAGGGGTCCCCGTCGATGGATCAGGGGTCTTAATTTTAGCCTTACCGTAAGGAACCTCGGCAGAGTCCGTACTAGGAGGCCTGGAATGCGTCATGGTGTGCACTAGGGGTGGAAAAGGAGCCAGAAAGCATCCCACCAGGTATTCCAGGCGTGTTCTCCACCCCTTCTGCAGAACCGTAGCCCAGGGATGGAGAACAGCCCGGAAACCACACTTCCCAGCAGGCCGTCTTCCAACTGAGCCTGCGTGAGGGAAGACCGCCACGCCCCCGGCCGCGCCCGCACCAATGCGCATGCGCGAGCCACGCCCGAGGGACGCTGCTCGCAATCCTGACCGGCGAACTGGAAGGACGTGTTCGGAAGAGCTCCGGTGGCAAGCTCACGCGGGGCGTTTCCGCCCACCGCCTGCAAGACCCCAGGCGCCGCGTACAAACTAAGATAAGTGTATTACTTACCTAGCGCTGACAGCCTGTAGCATTCGAGAGGCCACGTAACAGGAGCGGCTCCTACTCTGGCCAGCCCGCACTTAGCAGGAAGGGTACGCTAGATGTCATAACATCATTAACCCTGCATGCGACTTGAACTAACAATGCCCGCATATGTTTAGACTATAGTCGCGTGGATCCGGAGCGGCTGTTCCGCTGCGCGGATAACTTCTAGCCCAGAACTCAGTCGCACACACATTCCGCACCTGTATTGACTCGATTCTTACTTATTGCAGAGACAGGAGAAAACTGGTGAAGATCGTGGTCAACCAACACGAAAAGGCCAGAAAAAGCCATAGGATTCTGGCAAAACAAAGCTAAGTGCTCTTTCATGTTATTTCTGGGGGAATTGCAATTGTAACTGCATGAAGTTAATGCAGTGTTAAAACCTTGCATGCAGTAATGTGGGGGAGAGAATAAGTTGTGCATGAGTTAATGTATGATCTCCTGCAAGGCACATACTTGTGATCTGTATTTCAGAGAAGTCTGAGAATGTCCTGGTGAGGGCTCCAGCACAAAGGCCCAGGGTGATAAAAGACACACAATAGAAGAGTGAGTGGAGGGTGCAAGTGTAAAAGGGCGGAGTATTCTTGGAACTGGAGCCGAGGAGCATGTGACCCTGCTATCCCCCCCTTCCCATCCACAACCTCTACCTATCCCTCTTACCGGTGTTCCTAACTTCCCGTACCTATCCATCCAACGGACCCTAACCCTCTTTCCCCGAAGGGTCAAGGTGGCCTGTGCTGTCAATTCCCAGGTTTTCTGCAACATACCAACCGACAACTGAGCCTTCGAAGGAAGAGCCTCGGCACTGCCAGTAAAAGAAGAAACTTTCTTCTTTGCCCCCTCAACAGATAGTCACCACAAGAGCGGGAATGGTGCGCTGTCACCGACAGGGCCTTGCCCGGCCCCTCAGAACTGTTGGTAGCCTTAGCCTCTGTACGAGGAACCTCGGACCTAGGCCCAGTAGAAGCCTTGTCGGCACAGGCCTCGAACATGCGTTCGGTAACCTCAAGCCAAGACCTCAGGGCGTACCCCGGTTTTGTTTTTGAGGAAAGCCGAAAGAACGGCCTCAGAGCAAGCTCTGGTACCCCACGACTCAGTAGAACTGGGTCTACACACAGCCCCCACAGGAGGGGCCTCGGAGTGTACTCCGGTGAACACAGGCCCCTTACGGAGACCCTCAGAGAAAACTATGGTAGAATTATTAGGCCCGACAGGCACCTCAGGGCGAACCCCGGTAACAGTGATCGACGCCCCTCCCGGCTCGAGAGGAACCCAGAAAGGTATCCCCTGGCCGGGGTGCTCTGAAAATCAAAGAACTTACCAGGCGTTTTTTCTTCTCGTCGATGAACGCCTGAAAATGCGAAGGAGGAGTCCGACCGAACACCTCCTCCCACCGCTCCAACCGACGTTGAAGAGCCCGGACCGAAAGGGAGTCACAGTAAAAACAGGAGTCCCAACGGTGTTCAGGACCCAAACACTCTAAACAAAGAGGATGGGGATCCACCCTCGCGAAGCGACGGTGACACGATGAACAGTCTGGAAAATCTAGTTTAAAAGACATAGACAGACTAGTAAACGAACGCTAGCGAGAGCCAGAGAGGGGAAAAACGGAAGAAAAACTTCCGAGGATGCAAGTGCGTCCGGCCCCGATCGTGCGGAGAAAAGGACTGATGGGCGATGCGCAGGGCGGAGCGAAGGTGGGCGGGGTTACGGCCACGTGCTGGGCCCCGCGCAGGAAAGAGGAGGGACACATTTTTATAGAAAATGTGGATGCTTTTTACAAAGTGCTCCGGTCGCGTCCCACAGGACGGAGAGATGTACCATAAGTATGGAGGAAAGGGGACGGGACGTAGGAGTAAAAACAAGCAAAGCTTGTCCAAAATGCAAGATACAGTAAAAAGCAGCTAGGAGAGCGAATCAATCACCGACGACACTTCAAAGCGAAATGCTACTGCATTATTACACACAGACATGATATTTAATTTGATTCTGAGGAGTTTTTCTATTTTTCCATTTACATTACCATTTCTGTAGAATGTATTACTGGCATTCAGCTCATATCAAAGTAATTTAGGTTTTGGCACAAAACGAAGGTGACAGACACAAGGAGATAAAGGGTTGAGCCAAAGAACATACATTGCCATCAAGTGGGAAAGCCAGGCCGCAGGCATACATCATACTTTTATGGTGTTCACATAGAGCAAGGATGCTTCATATTAACGCAACCAAGAACAGAGTACATGGGCCATGATTCTCCGCCAAATGTGGACTAAAATTGCACACATGAAACTGCTTAGGTTCTTTTCATTGTAGATTACAATTCATTTACTCCACTAACCCAGCATACACCTGTATAACAAAGAACCATAAAGAATATATTCTGAGCAGCAGAGAGGCTCACAGAATCAACCCTCCCCACGACAAAACAGAGGCCATGGGATCTTATTCTCAACATTAGTCAGTCCATCCACAAGCTCAAAGTCCCAACGCACCTGCAAGCCCACTGATTGTGTACATCTTAAGATACCTTGCAAGCTTTCAGCAACAACTGTGACAAATCAGGGAATTCGGCCTTCTTCCTAAGAAGGAGCCACCCCTTTTGAGACTATGGAGGTTTTGTCAGCAACGCAAAACCCTCCCTAGGGGATTGGGCATGCAGGATCTCACTGGAGGAGACTCCCCCTTATGAGGAAAGGACTCCCAAGCAAGAAGCTCTACAACACCTCGCTTACCACCAAGAGTTGTTGCATGCATGAGCCCGGATGATATTAGGGGAAGGGCCCTTTAAAATGTGCTCAGCTGTGTTTGACCCATCCTGGAGGCCTGAATCACAGCACCAATCTTGTCGTCTCGCTCCTTACATGGAGGCGTAAAAACTAAGAGCTTCTTACCTGGGGCGACATGTGTGTAGTAGCTCACGCAGAAGGCATCAACAGCTTGCATCGGACAGCTGGAGGGGAGCCGCAGAGAGGAGATTCTGCTGTAGCTGCATGGAGCCGATATATCTTGGAGGCTGGACCAGGTCGTCTACATTATGAGGGGTGAGCCACCAGAACATTGCCGAGCCCAGAAGCACTGGACGCCCCATGCTCAGAGGTCTCTGAAAGAAGAGAAAGGTCCACTACCAGATCGGAAAAGTGCAGCAAGGGAGGAACCAATCACAAAGAAGCAAACTTGCAACAAGAGTAGTGAGGTTCAACCAGAGAGGGAGAAACCAACCCCGCCAACCAAGGAGACTGCGGAAAGGGGGAATGCGAGTCTATGGCAGATGAGCGACTGGGGCAGTTAAACTCCGGCAGAGAGGGAAAACTCCAAAAGGGATATACAATCCTACGGGGCCTGGAGGGCTTAGCAAGGAGCTGGAGCTGAAAAGAGACATTCCGTAAAGGGACAATTGAATCTATGAAGCCATACGAAAGTATCGAGAGTCTGAAAGGATGTAACAGAATCAATAACCAAGAGAGGCAATCATACGTCGAAACAAAGAGAAGCACTCCATGGGGATGAAAACCAAGAATCTCTGCGCACGAGAGGTTACCACATGCTAAACAGTAAGACGGGCAATCCAAGCGGGTGAGATCGAGATCCCAATATACGAAAGGAGGACCAACACTCAGAACTACGCTGCTTGTACGCATTAACTGGTATAAATCCTGCATATTTTCCCTCACAGAAGGACTGAGGGTGGGGGTGGCGACAGCAGCGGCAGGGGGAAATGGAAGGAACGCTAAGATGGTGCCCCGGCTCATTCAGGTACATAGGAATAGCTATCCAGCAATACCGGCAAGACACCCATGACAAGAATGCCTACAAAGCAGTGTAGGCAGACAAATCTCTAGAATTCTCTAAAAAAAAAACTCCCTCTCTCGTTAATGGCAAAATAACCATAGCCCTACACTATGATAAATATTATGCGCCCCTCTGGAAGAGGCTAACACTCCTAATGTAGTAAAACTGGGAATCGCATTTGTAACCAGACATCTAAAAAGTTAGATCTGCAGTGGCAGGGTACAGCCACATGGGGAGACTTGTTCCTGGATAGACAACGCAAACTATTGCAGACCTGGGACGCACTCATGATATACTGCTTGGGACATTTTTGACTTCCATGTCACTATGTAAAACAGCCAGGAGACAGCACCTCAACTAATAACGGCAATATATGATGCCATTTTGGGCAAAACCACTCAATCAGAACTCAAGATTAGGAAAGAATGGGAAAATGACCATTATCTATAAAGAGCATGTGGGTAGCGGACTACTGTGATGTTAATTCTACATGGCACTGACAATACCTTCATGAACAGATTAGAGAATTAAAGGAGAGAACATAAGGTTTTGAATTCAGAGTTATTCTATCATCAGACATTAATTACAGAACAATAGTGTGACTTCCAACCTTAGTGGAAGTTAACTTTACAAATATAAAACCACAAAAGATTATGAAGAACTCCTTTTTCTTTAGATATGGGATTGCTGCATCCATGTTCTGTGTCTGCAGCACTTAAAAGGATTGGGAAAAGTACCCCTGGATCTATAACAGCACCCATTACGCACTAAAGGAAAATCAATAATTGTGTAACACATTTATTAATTATTGTGTAATATCTTTGTTGTTTGGAGGAGGAGCACCCAGCGTTTGCACCCAGGACTGCTGCTTATAACCTCACTCGCAGCGTGGCGTGGAGTGGTCGACGGTGGTCGACGGGGGTTGACGACAGAAGCAGCAGGTGTCACCTGGTGAGTAATAAGATTCTATGAAATCTATCAGCACTTCATGACTATGAAAAGAAATGTACGCAGTGCCTTGGTGCGAGTAAACGATTGAGGAGCTCCTGCCCCACCACTCCCCCTCCCCTCACAGTTGGAGAACGGAAGAAAAGTGCTGCTCCATGCAGGAATAGCAAACTGCCTGTAGGCAGAGAAATGGCAGCAAACATCTCAGAATAAAATCACTGAATACTACGGTACAACCAAAACAGTACAGGCACAAGTGCTTCATGAGAGGAGCACGGGAAATGCAAAACGAGGAGGCGAACTCACATATCACCCCTCCTGAGACTAACACCATCTCCTCTCCTGCAAGAGATGATAACAATTAGCTCCTGAAGCTATGCCTCAATTTCCGTAGAAATTCAATGGGACTGCCGAGTAAGGCAATGAACTCTTCCACCAACTATGATAATATAGGCACACAATTGTCAGCCACCCCCGGACCTGGAGAAAATAATGCAGAGCTCAAGCTCCTCTGATACGTTAGACACTTCATATACCTAACCAGCACCCAAGATCTCCTAAAAGATGAATCCTGGTGCTCGGATATCCAATCCACCATGCTCAAAATTGAACTCTGTTCTGCACACCCCACCAGCGGACAATCCTCACCCCCACTGGGAGAAACTCACTTTTTTCTTTCAGAAATGTGTCTGAAGGAGAAGTACTTGCCATCATGAAAAACATAAAACCTTCCAACTGTAAGGGTGACCCCTGCCCGGCCAATCTCAAAGATTGTGCAGACTCGCTCACGCCTTTCCTAACCGCATTCATTAATGCCTCTAGCACTGTCCCAGCGTGCCTTAGGGAGGCCAGGGTTTGCCTGCTCATGAAGAAACCCGCCCTAGACCCTGCGTCGCCAAACAACTACAGACCTATCACCACTGTACCCCTTCTGTTAAAAATCCTGGACAAAGCCGCTTACAACCAGATCCAACACTTCCTAGAAACTAACAGCATTTTAGGAAAAAGGCAGTCAGGTTTCCGCCCTGGGCACAGAACAGAAATGGCCCTTCTAAATCTTAAAAACCAATGAGGTGAAATATTGGACATAGGAAAACCCGCCCTCCTCCTTCTCGACCTGTCCGCCGCATTTCACTTGGTGGACCACTCGACTTGCTGCAGACAACTCACCAATACAGCCCAATTCTCCCAAGAAGCTACCGCCTGGGTGACCTCCTTTCTTGAAGGGAGAGACATGAAAGTATTCTCCGAACAGGTCTGTGCTAATCCCACTACTATACACTGCGGAGTCCCGCAGGGCTCCTGCACATCACTGACATTTTACAAGCTCTTCACTCTACTGCTCTTCATTGACTTCGAAAACCTCGGCATAGCCTACACGAATTATGCCGACGATACCCAAGTGCTCATCCTCCTCACTGGCTCATGTTAAACAGATGCTTAAGCACTAGGTAAAATCTACTGCACCATTCAAGCATGGATGGCTGCCAATGGCCTATGCCTCAATAGGGATAAAACGGAGCACCTCATCGTAGGCACCAAGGAAACGCTCAACACACTAGACAAACATTACAATTCCTTCAGCATTGACAACTCAAGTTTTGGTCTCAGCAGCAGTCAAAACCCTTGGGGTGTACATTATGATGCGCCAGGTCAGCGCTATTGCTACTTCAGCAGCCTTCACCACAAAACTAATAATCACGGTTAAACCCTACCTATCCGCCTCAAACTGCCTCTCCATCGCCAGGCCCACCATTGGAGCCTAATTAGACTATTCTAATGTGTTATTTGCCGGCACATCTGCCAGAAATCTGGCCAGATTCCAAGTGTCCCCAAAAGAGAGCACATCACCAAAGCCAGACAAATGGCTCACTGGCTGCCAGTCAAGGAAAGAATATGCTTCAAGACACTGTCCTTACCACACAAATGTCTTGCTCGCACAGCTCCCCCCTACCATACAGAGATAATCACCAGAGCCACCTCAGCCAGACCTATAAGATCACATCTCGCCAACCAGCTGAAAGTCCCCACTTTCAAAAGGGCCAAAGCACGAGGGATTTGCTTCTCCAGCCTTGCGCCCAAGTATTGGAACGCACTCCCCACTACCCTCCGTAACAGGACCTCATACGTAGCCTTCTACAAATCTCTCAAAACTGAACTCTTCAACTAGCTCTCCCTTAGACTCCTCTCCACACACCGGATCCACTGCCCCACATTGACACCGAACTCTGAAAATGTCCACTGCCAACACAGGTGAAACCTAACTCAGGAAATGCTTTTTTTGTACATTAGTTTAGTCGACCGTATCCCTTCTCCCCTCACCTTCTCTTTACATCACATGTCAATCCTCCTTTCACCTGTCTGGCCACGGTTTAATGTAACCAAGAACGACGGACAGGTGCTTCCATCACTTTGTTTTTGTGTATCCAAGTAAACACTGCTGGAACAGCGCCACAATGCCCACGGGCCGCATTGCGCGCTTTAAATTAAAATAAATAAATATACAGAGAGTGAGCTCGATTGGGGGGGGGGGGCCCTGACAACGATATAGCTGCCCCACCAATTGACTGAGGAAGAAGAGGGGGTCACTGGCCAGTACCTCTCCAACTACTATCATTGCCTACATTGATGCGGTGATGGCCGTCTGCTCAAGCATGGCCAAAGAACAGCAACAACTAAAATATATATTGGCCAGATTGACGGACTCTGTTTTGGACCTACAAAGGATGAGAAACGAAAAACCTACAGATGTTCGTATGCAAGAGGAGGAACCCACTATCAGAGACATGATAAATTGGATAGGCTGCAGCCACAGGAAATGGAAGACCTGGCAACACAGGTACTGGAGACAAATGCAAATGAGGTGGCATATACAGTACTAACAGCAGCCTAGATCCCCCCACCCCACCCCCAAGCATGACATCCTATTTGACCCAGGATATAAGAGTATTAGAGCCTCAGAAAGAGGGGCCAAGGGAGACAATCCCAGAGGATGAAGCTACTTAAAGGGAACAGGAGCTGCTCAGGACCATATGCTGAACGCAAAGTCAGACGCCTTGTCCAAAAAGCTAAGGCAGTGCGAATTACACTGAAACAAAGACGAGAACAGAATCAAGATAGTAAGGCCTGTTTACAGTCTTTATACCTCAACTCCGGATTACCCAGGAACCTAATCGGCATACAGAAACTATGATTGTAACTGCCACCAACCTAGATGGAGGAGTGAGAAACAACTACGTGGTTCCCTTGATAAGTGGCTACAAATAGTTCCCTAGATTTCCTAAAGGAGATAAAGATTTACGTACTCAAAGAAAGTGAGAATGTTAATAGACTGTCACATTCTTAAAAAGAAAGCTATACATTGGGACCTTATTAAAAATCTGGATAGTTTAGGAAACAAAAAGGAGGTTTACCACATATTGTCTGCAAGGGATGTTTCCATATAACCATTGCAATATTTAGGGAAGGTGAATAATAGGGAATTCACTAGATTCGTATTGCTACTGAGGTTCAATAAGTTACATAGTTATGATTATGTGTGCTCTTGGATTGGTATCCCGCTTGAAAAAAGATTGTGCAGATTCTGCAAACTGGAGGTGGAGATTTTGAGACATCTATTAACCGGATGTAATGAATTAGTGGGATGGTACTACACAGGCTATAATGATTTAGTCTCGGACAAAAGGATGATTTTGTCCCATCAGATTTGCTCTGGAATCTATATGGCAGAATCTATTGTGTATATTGGAGCAGCATTCTAAATATTGAAAAGAATCCTGTCGAAATGGGAAAAAAAAAAAATGGGAATTGGAATAAGTCACTATGGATAGAAAAGACAAATTGACAGTAAGAGACCAAATGAACTTCGGTAAATTGGTACTATTGGATGATTGTAGAAGAATTTTAGATGAATTAAGACAGACAAGTTATCTCTATTCCACAGGGTATTGGAAAGGGAATATGTGTTGAAATGGTATCCCTACATATTATCCCCACCAAAAATAACACCGTACATATGGTAGTTTGTCTCGCCATAGGCGATATTTTTGGGGTCCATGGCTCAATATCGCCGCAAAAATATTGCGATATTTTTGCGCGGATATTAACACCTGGAACCGTTGAAATAAGTTTTAATATTGTATGAAATGTATTAAGAGCTTATTATGAAGAAACTTGGATAGGTCCCGTATCTATGTTTTTAATATCAATTTTGGTCTATCAATGCCCTGAAAATTGCCGGTCTTTTTTTTATACGGTTTATATAAACTTTAAAAAGAAAAAAACATAAGAAGCACCTATTGAGAGCATAAGTCAACCTTTTCGCAATGCTAGCACTCCTCCATCTCAAGGAAGAAAGCACCTTTTCCTGAGACTGATCCATCTTACTGTCTTCAAGCTCGCATTAGTGCGTAATAGGTATAACCTGAAGCCTGTTTCAAGCAGTCCTTAGCTTCCGCCTACAATAGGAGAGGTTTGCTTATCAGTTTCACTTTCCTTCAAACGTTTGTTTAAATCATCCAGGAATAATATTAAGGTGAACATGAGTGTACGATTGGATCCTTCAAACATTCATTCGCACCATTCTGCGGCACTCAGTGTTTCCAGTTTCACAAATACTGCACCAAATGTCCGAGTTCTTGGCGTGCGTTGTATCGGGCAAAAAAGAGTTAGATGTTTCAGCATCTCTGTGCAAGATTTACAGAAGCGACAAGATAGCTCTATGTTTGGATTATGTAAATTTTGACATTCTTTGGTGGCCTTTAGATTCAGTCTAAACCTCATGTATGTGGTTCTGGCTGTGGAATCTGTAAATTGGGTCAGGTAAGCTTGGGGATTTCCATAAGCTCTAGCCTCACCTGGTACATCAACCATCCTTTTTTTCTTTTTTTTTTTAACTTGTTTATTTTTGGTTAGCACACAGGAAAACAAATTAGCATATCAATCCAGCACTTTTTAACAGCATTAACACATAGCTGTATACCCCCAGTTACCCGCTACCACCCTTTAGTTCTGGCTGTCTCCTGTGGACTGTCTCTTCGCCAATTAAGTCCGATCCTCGACTCATCAACCCCCGTCATAACTTACACCAATAGGTCTTCCTCATCTATCCCCAAGCTTCCGTCTCCATATCCTGATTCTGGCTATCTTCCGGGGCCTGCTCCTCCACCAATTGAGTCTGTTCCCAGTCTGCAGCCCGCTGGGCATTTGTCACTAGACGTGGTTTTTATGTCAGCGCTGGGAAACGCAGGTCATAGTCTATCACCAGAGACCAAATGTTTGTGAAACGGTGGAGGCGGCCTCCATTTGCCGCCATGATTTTCTCAGCAATGAAGATGTCCCAGATTTTCAACCACCACAGCACCGTTAGGGGGCCCTGCGAAGACTTCCACGTCCGGGCTATTGTGATTTTGCGGCCAGGAGCAATTGTGTATTGAGGGCCGCAAGCGTGCCTGATCTTGGGTAGATGCCTGGAATCGGGGTCCCCAGCAGGAGTGGTTCCGGTTCTAGTGGCAGAGTGATCTGGGTAATGTCTGCGATGGTAGCGATGCATTGGGCCCAAAAGACTGCCACCATCGGGCACGTCCACCACATGTGTAGGTAAGAGCCCGGCGAGCCGCAGTGGCGCCAGCGACTGATTGAAGTGGTGTAATTGAAGCGGTGGGAAATACCATCTCAAGAGAAGTTTATGCGCACATTCTCGATTGGTAATGCAGAAAGAAGATGAATGCGTGCGTGACCAGATATCGGATGCCCTAGGTCTCTCTCCCACTGCGACATATATGTTGCTCTAGCTGACAATAGGTTCACCTGGAATAATCGATGCAGCATCGAGATACGCCCTCAGGCTGGAGGGTCTGCCGCAGTTAATTCCAGGGCGTCCAGGTCTCGGGTGGCAGCCACACGAGTCTGGGGATGTGAGCACCAGTGTCTGATTTGGCAGCATGAGAACCTGTCTGACTCCGAGAGATTAAAAGCTCTTTTGCATTGGGCGAATGTCAGCGGCTGGGTTCCTTCGAATAGTTGGCTTAGGGAGCTAAGGCCTCCGGCGATCCAGTTTCTAAAGTTCGAGGGGGAAGTCCCAGGTGAGAAGGCCGGATTGTGGAAGACTGGAGCTGAGGGGCTCAGGTCTCTCGGGATGCCTCTGGATTTGCGTGCCCAATCCCATGCCTTCAACGTCTGCTTGGTCGAAGATAAAATGGCTGGCCACGACCGCTGCAGCGAAGTTGGAAGGTGCAGGAGAAAGAACAAGCCTGATTACCTCTCCCCATGCGCTATGTCCATTCATTTGGGGCACCCTGACACTATGGTCCAAGCCCGGGTGTGAGCTATCTGTGCAGCCATTTGGTATCTTTGGAGGTCAGGGACCCCTAGACCTCCCTGGTTCGGGGCACACAGCATGGTCTTTCGCGGAATGCAGGCTTTCTTCCCCCTCCATTTGAATTCAAATATCTTCCTCTGTCGCTGCAGCAGGGGGCGAGGGACTATGATGGGAAGGGCCGAGCAGGCGTACAGAAATCGTGCCAATAAATTCATCTTACAGGCCATGATGTAACCTATTAGTGATATTTCCTGCGTGAGCCAGGAGTCCAGGTCTTTTTCTAAAGTTTTAATCAGGGGCGGGAAGTTTATCCAGGATTAGCGGGGATCCGAACCCCAAGGTAGGGGATGGATTTTTCACTTAGTGGGATCGCGCACTGGGAACTAAAGGATTCCTTATCTCTCTGGTCTAAGCCTATCCCCAACGCTGTAGATTTCACAAAATTGATGGCAAATCCAGACACCTTTCCGAATCTATGGATTTCCGCTAGGGCAGCTCTTAAGGACTGGGAGGTGTCTGTAATGGTCAGCATCACATCAGTGTAGAGCGCAATCTTATGCTGGGTGGGGCCTACTTGGAGGCCTTTGATTCTGGCGCTGAGGCGGATCCGTTGGGCCAGGGGTTCCATAACCATAGCAAAAAGTAGGGGAGAGAGGGGACAGCCCTGTCTGGTGCCGCATGTTAGGAAGATCGGGCTGGTCAGTAGGCCATTCACTCGGAGAAGGGTAGTCGGGGTTTGATAGCTCGCTAAGACTAGCTTTAAGAAGGTGGGCCCAAAGCGGAACGATTCCAGGGTAAGACGGAGGAACGACCAGTCCACTTTGTCAAAAGCCTTGGTCGCGTCCAAGGCTAGCAGGGCGAGTCTTGCCTAGCTATCTCGACCAGGTTGAGGACTCTACGAGTGTTATCCGTGGTGGCTCTATTTAGAATAAATCCTGTCTGGTCTGGATCTATAATGTCCGGGAGAATCTTCGCTAATCGGTTTGCCAAGACCTTTGAATAAATGTTCGCATCTAGGTTTAATAAGGAGATGGGTTGATATGCCCCGATATCTCTGGGGTCTTTTCCTGGTTTCAGCGCTAGTACTGTGATCGACTTTCATCAATGGGGTTGTTGATCCTGAGGTGGCGAAGGAGTTGAAGAGAGTCGTCATTGGAGCTAGCAGCTGGGGTCGAAAGAGTTTAAAAAAAAAAAATCGAGGCGAGAAACCATCCGGTCCCGGGGCTCTTGATTTTAAGCTTTTAACAGCCTCGTCGATCTCTTCGCTGGTAATCGGGGCCTCCAACTCTTCTCTACTCGGGGTTGAGAGCTTGGGTAAGGCTGCTTCCTGCAGGTAGGACTGCTGCTCTCCACATGGTCTTGGGGTAGCCGTCATTGTCTCGGTCAAGTGGGCCTCTGCAATTCTCGATCTATCTCGATCTGCGAACTGGACTGCACCCTGGCGGTCTCGGAGGCCTATAATGGTATTTCTCCTCTTGACTCTTGCCAATTTTTCCACTAAAAATGTATTCGCCTCGTTTCCTCTGGCATAGTAACTTTGTTATGTTTTGGTTAGAAGCTGGGCTGTGTCCTCCGCGTAATGGGCCTCCAATTTCCTTCGGGCTCTCTGCAAGGCTCGGTAGGTTCTCCGGGACCAGTTTCTGGCCTTACATGCCGTCTCCACCTCCAGGACCTTGTCCTCTAGGATATGGCGGGTCTGTTTTTGTTCGTGATAGGCCGCTCCTCGGGAGATTAGCACCCCTCTCACCACGGCCTTCATTACGTCCTATGTATTCGCTGGGGAAGTATCTTCATTTTTATTTTCTTCGAAGAACTGCTTTATTGTTTTAGCCACTACGTCTCTGGTGGCCATATCGTTTAGGATCGGGTCATAGAGAGACCATCTGCGTCTTGGGGATGAGTCAGGATCATGAGCTCTTAGCGTTAACATTATGGGCGCGTGGTCTGAGTGGATTCTAGGACCTATGAGGACTTCATCTGTGTATGCCAGGATCTGCGGGGATGCCAACAGGAGGTCGATGCGCGAGTAAGTTCTATGTACATAGGAATAGCACGAGTAGTCTCTCTCCTCTGGGTGGAGGACCCTCCAGGTATCTACCACGTCTAAGGTTCGTAACAATTTAAGTAAAGCAGTCGCCAAGCCAAAGTCCCTGCGGGCTGGAGGGTGTGATCTGTCCGCTAAGGGATCGGGGACTCCGTTGAAATCTACCCCGATGATGGCATGGCCCTCAGCAAACGGTAGGAGGGTGCTTTCCAGGGCCGAGTAGAATGCCTCCTGCTCTTCATTCGGGGCATATGCGGAGATCAATGTGTATAGTGGCCCGAGCATTCGGCACTTCACCGCCACAAAGCAGCCCTCGGGGCCCAGCATAGAGAGCAGGATTTGCGGCTTAAGACCTTTGATGATTAAGATTGCTGTGCCACCCTTCTTCGTTCCGCTCGATGCCAGGAACTGTAGTGGAAATTGCCGATCTCGTAGCCTTGTGAAGTCAGCTGGAGTCAGATGTGTCTCCTGGAGGAAGGCAATGGAAGCCTCATCATTCTGGATGCGTCTCAGGATTGATTTCCGCTTCTGTGGGGCGTTGAGGCCTCTAACATTCAGTGTCACGAACCTTAGTTTCTGGTGTGGAGGGGGAGACCCTTGGATGTCCTCTGGGATGGGATTCTGCTCCTCGCGGGGGGCATGTGGGTATTCAGTCTTCATTTTGTGACTCAGGATTAACAAAGCCTTCCTGCGGCTGGGTTTCCTGTATCCTCCAACGGGAGGGTAAACTTTTACATGGGTGGGCCAACTGGGCCCCAACTGTTCTCCCAGCGAACAGGGCTGGGATCCAACCACTCCATAGGGTTGGTCTCCAAGGGTGAGTTGGTGGCATACTCCTTGGAGTGGGGTATAGGCTGCTCGGGACCCGCGGCATTACTGGATCTTGATTTCATCTCTGGATCGGTCTGCGTAAGAGCCTCGGACTGGGCTGTATCATTTTATCTTTCGGCGTCTGAGTCTTCGACCAAGGTTGCTGCTGCTGGCCCTGGGGCAGCCGCTCCGCCTCCCCCGGCAAGTGCTGCGGGGTCTGAGCAGTCGAGGCCTCCGGCGAGCGTGGGTGCAAAATGGACTCGGCGTCCTCTAGGTGGCCGATTCTGCGCTGGGTTCCCTGAAACGTGAATTGGAGAGTGGAAGGGAAGAGCCATCTGTAGTGAATTTGCTGGCTCTGTAGGAATAGTGTTAGGGGTCTAAGGGTTCTTCTTTTCTGTAAGGTTAACGAGAGGTCCTGGAAAATTTGCAGTGGGGAGCTCATGAACGAAAGTTCATCTTCGGTGCGGCTAATGGCCGAGATGGCCTCTTTAGTAGCGTAGAAATGGACCCTGGTAATTACGTCTGGGGGGCCGTCCGAATCCACCCTCCTCCCCCCATCTTGGTCGTAGCCTGTGAGTACGGTCCAGGATAAGTTGGGTTTTATCCATATTTGGAAGAAGAGCTTGAAAGAAATTGCCAATGTATTCTGGCAGCTCTTTGTCTGAGATGGTCGATGGGACTCCTCGGATGTGCAGGTTATTTCGTCGTGCCCCGTTTTCTAGGTCGTCTTGTTTAAATTCCATCACTTCATTCTTGTTCTGCAGCGCCAGAATCTCTCGTCTCATGTCTAGGATCGTGGAGTTGTGGCTCTGGGTCAGGTCCTCCACTTCGCCCAGTCTCTGTTCCGCCTCGGTCAGTCTTTGATCCGTCTGATCCATCCGCGTGGTAAGCTCTGACATACAAGATCGGAACTCCGCCTTGATGTCCTGCATGAAGGCCTGGATGTCTTCCTTAGTGGCTAGCTTTCCTTGCTCCTCAGGGGGTTTTTCTGGAGTTAATTTAGGGGGAGGGTCCGGCTTCTTCGTCCTGTCCGCTGCTAAGAGCATAGTGGAGATGTCCGAAGGTTTGGCTGATTTCGTTGGCTTCGACATTGTGTCGGAATTAGGAGCTCTGGGCTGCAGTGACTGCAATGCTTAGGGATCTCGAGGTGCGGCTTACTGGACCAAGGGGGCCAGAGGTCAGGGTCCCAAGGGGGGTAGGGAGACTCAGGTGAACAAGCAGTGCGCCAGACGCAATGAGGATCACTAGGCCCTGCCTGCGTGGCGTTAGAAGGGGGGCCGCAGTGGCGGTGCAGCCAATGTAAGATACTGTAGGAGGATAGGTGGAACGTGGCAGGCTGGGGGGCCTCGGGGCCGGGACTCGGGATCCAATATGAGCAGGAGTGGGCCGGGGCGCCCCAGGAAGTCTCAGACGGGAGGGGGGTCTCAAGCGGGGCACCAAGAGATCCCTGGTCGGATGGAGGGTACCGTCGGGTCTCCTGGGCAGCAGCGGGTAGATAGAACCCATTCAAGTCTTAGGAAGATTCCTACTTCATCAGGGCTCGCTGGGCCGGGCTCAGGAGCTGTGGAGAAGTAGACCGTCAGCTGCTCCTGCGTAGGATCTTCAGGGATGTCAGTGGGCCCGGATTATGGGAGGCCTGCCAAAGGAGAGAAGGCCGGGGCGACCCTGGAAGGAGCCGGGCCGTCTGATGGAGGGGGGCCGTCGATAGGGCCCCCGGATCGCCTCCACTCCTGTGTCGGGATCCTGGCATGGGGTGGCGGGGCAGGGTGGGGCCGGCGGCGACACCTGCGGAATCCCGAAGGAGGCCGCTCGGCCACCAGTGAAGGCAGGACTGGAGGTTCCGGAGACGAAGCCTCAGTGCGTCGGTCGGGCCCTCCCTCGGAGCGAGGAGCGTCCGTCTCCCCCCCTCAGCTTCAGAATCTCGGCGGATCCACTCCCATTGTCGATCCGGGTGGGCGGTTGCTTGTTCCCCGCCGAGGGGGACGCGATCGCCGGCCTCACCGCAGCTTTCGCTCGACTCCCCGGAAGGGAGCTGCCGCAGCCTCGCGAAGCTGTGTGGGCAGCGGGACCACTGAAATGGGGGGAGGGGAGGGGAGGGGAGGCAGCCACTCCGTTCCTGGGTCTTCAGTTGACTTGTCTCAGGGACGGGGAGGAGGGGGGCCACCTATTCGCTGCGGAGCGTGAGCCGGCAGCCCACGCAAGCCCGGGTCCAGCCGCAGGGCATCCGATCCGCAGCTCACTTCGTTCCGTCCTGGGGACGACAGGATAATTACTCCCCATCCACCAATTTGGGAGCCGTGTCAGGAGGCAGGGGGCGCCGGGACAACGGGCCGAATCAGGGCTTCAGGGCTGGTGATGTCGCCTCCCCAGGCAGCAGCCGACGCCTCAGAGATTCGCCTTGCTTACGAGCCGAGGCATGCCGCAAACCGACCCATTAAGGTTCATTTATTCATCATCGCCGCGGGTCTCGTACGGAGGCCATTACAGGAGCGGCTGCATCATTCGCGCTCCAGGCCACACCCCCCTCAACCATCCTTTTACTCTTGCATCTTTGTTTGCATGTTAGATGCCAATCCATACTCCACACTTTTATTTTGGCAAGAAGTGGATTTTCCAGCAGCGTCGAAGGCTTGATGTCATACGATTCCAGGATCTCAGTACAATATTTGTTCCACATTGCTAGGGTAGTGCTAGCAGGAACCGTCTTCATTTTTAGTATCTCATACTGCAACACTGGATTAGTTAGGGTGCTTTTTCTGAAGAGGCATAGTAGGCTCCAGCTTACTCTAGCGTGCATCGACATAAGCCCCAATTCATATATGATGCAGACTGTAGACGTGCCACGTGGCAGATGTAACGCTCTTACCCAGAAGATGTTTTCAAGATTGTTCCAGAGCTTGTAAGAACAGCCCAGTGCATTTTCCGATCCGTAAATTATAGCAGGAACAGCTTTTTGTTGGTAAAATGCGATCATGGGTTTTAACGAAAATTTCCCGAATTGCCCATTGATGGTTGCTGCTTGACACGCCAAGTGTCGGCATTTTGAGTTTGCTAAATCTGCCCAAGGTGCGTCGTCTATGTTTGAGCTTATCCTCATGCCCAAGTATCTTGTTTTACATACAGAGTTTAGTTTTGTCTTTTCGATAAACCAGTTCTGTTTTTTATGGGTTTTCTTCCTCAAATTTTGCAATGTTAGCGTCTCGCACTTTTGTTTGTTGATTTGCAGACTGTTTTGGTGCACATAGGCTTCCAGGGCGTCCATTTTCTGTTGGAGTCTAATTGGAGTCATATCTAGCAATATAAGATCATCCGCGTAAACAAGCCAACTTACATAGGTGCCGTTCATCTTAGGTGGGAAGGAAGAAACTTCACTAAGGGCTTCGCCAACATCAGATAGAAACAGATTAAAGATGATGGCGGCCAGAGGACAGCCCTGTTTCACGCCCTTGAATGTTTCAATCTTCTGTCTTTCTATTGATCAAGGTGTCAGGGAAATTATGTTTTTGTTTATGGAAATATTTTAAATAGATTGTATTTTATATATATTGTATATGTAATCATTTTAACTCAAATTGTGCATGAAGTGTTAAAATTGTACATGTATTTTTTATATTTTGATATGTTAAGTGTTTAAGGTTTTAATTAATCAAATACACTATAAATAATAACATAAAAAATAAAAAAAGATAAGTGGCTACAGGCTAATGGTCCGTCTAAATGCACGACTTGGAGAACGCAGTCCCGGCTCAAAACTGAAGTTAGAACCACTGTAGATTTAACAAAAGGGCAGAGAATAAACAGAGTACACACAGCTAGAAATACCGGAACCACCAAGTAGAACACAGACATCTTGCCCAAGACCTGGACTAATCAATACCATGAACATACAAGGAAGACTGTAGAACAGAATAACCATGAATCAATTGGAAACCAAATAATCCATACAAACAATTCATGGTGAGAGGGAAACGCAGTGAGCAGTATGAATATATCAATGGGTAGCTATAACTTATCAGTCAACACATGAGACCATGTCACTGGGAAAATGTGCTACATTAAAGGAAATAAATCCCAGTACTCCAGTTCCTTCATGAATAGGAGCTATTTGATGAAGCTTTTCCATAACATCTCTAGCATACGAAACATCTGCAGAAGAGACATTGTGCAAGTGGAATTACCCAAGACTGACAGTTCAACTAATTGGGCCGTAATGGAATTTACATCACCCATTGTGAAAACATTGCTGAATGCCTAACAATCGGAACACAGATCTGGGCTATCAGCTGACAGTCTGTTGTAAACACACTATCAATGTAGATATTGGCGAAAGGGCAGAGAGACCTCTGCACAAAACTGCAATGGGACTTACTATGGACAGTAGATACAACAAAAAAAGCATGTCTACTTGCTACAACTGAACACCGGAAAACCCTGCCTATTACACAGAGCTATAGATCAATGGATCCCTGAATCATTAATGTATTGACCTGCCGTTAGAAAGCACCATAAATGGTCTTCATGAAATATGCTGGGATTGAATGCCTCTCTTATGAAGATGGTCTTGCTTTGATATTAAAACATGATATGTTTTATTGCAGGAAACGTGGATGATGAGACCTTTCATAGATGGATATAACATCCTATGTAACTGTGCTAGGCGCAGAACTAGGGGACGGCTGGTAGATGGTTTGGCCATAGCTGCCAAAACAGACAACTCCAACTACTTAACCATTTTGACACAGGGATTGCCTCTCCTTACATTCTTCCAGCCATAATTAAGATTACTGAAAGCCCGTCAGACCAAATAATAAACATTTATGACCCCCCCCCTTCCCGGGATCGGAAGAGACGGCCAACTTGAGTGATAAGGTAGATGAGATAATCCCATCTTGGTATGATTGTTGCCCTTTGGGACATTTAATAGTAGCAGGCGACCTAAATGAACATATCAAACCCAAAAAAATATAACTAGCACTGGGATACCACTATAGAGGAAAACATGGTTATAACTAACTGCCCATTTGATATGGAGAAAAACGAAGATTGGATTCAATAGATGCCTCGAAACTCGAAATCTGGTATGCCTTAACATGAAACTTGGCAATAAACGCCTCTTAGACCCACCTGGTCCTTTGGGAGAGCTGAGTCTTGTTTGGACTATGTGCATATAAGCTACAACCTCTGGCCTTATTGTGGCCCCATATTATTGGAGACAAACACCCCTAATGATCACGTACTGCTAAAATGGAATTACAAATTGGGTGCTAAAAAAAAAGTTCTAATAAAATTAGATGCCTCTTTGTCAGTACCAACAGGCAGGGGACACTGCTGGTCAGATACCCACATAGAGAGATTTGGGAATGATGTCTCAGATCAGAGGAGAGTGGAAGAACTATTTGCACAACTAAACTGGGCTATGCATAAGATTATGCAAGCCCTACCTGCCTTCCTGAAACTATGGAGTAGGCCCACGGCCAGAAAAAACCACAAGAGCCCCTTTTGACATATTGATTGAGAGGAAGAAGGGGTACAGGAGAGAAAGAGCTTTGGTTAGGAGACACAAGGATTTGACTGAAACCAAGCACAGAAATGCTATTGCATCTCCCCGTACTAACCATAAAAACTGGATTTGCAACCATAAACACAAACTGCACAGTGAGAACTGGAAATATATGCTCAGGCTTCTCCATACCAATGACAACAAAAAGTTCTGGTCTTACTATCAGCGTCATTTGTCCGAAGAAACTGTTAAAGAATTAAATCAGATCATGGAGCCGGTATGGCTCACTTATATGAAAGTATTATACCATGACGATGAGCTGACAAATATTAGCGCACCTAAATTTGAGGGAAAATTAAATCTAGCATTTGACAAAGACGACATACATGGCATAATAATGAAATTGTGTAGTTTGAGGGCCCATGTGCCCGATGCTGTATCTAATGTTATCTACAAAGTCAACCCAGAGTTTTGGGCAGGTGTCTTGGAGAACTGGTTTAGGAAAATAGTAATTGATGGCAAGATCTCCGATAGCTGGCAGGAGTCCATACTTATCCCTATATTTAAGAGGTAACAACTTGGACCCCGCAAACTACAGACTTTTGGCCATGCTGAATACCAGCTCCAACATATTTGCCGCTCTACTACTGAAGAAGTTTGGGAACAGGGATGAGGCCAGTGACAGATTGAAGAAATTCCAAATGGGATTCAGAAATTTGCACAGCACTGTATGGTCTCTGAGATATCTGCTTCTAACACAGACTACACGCTTGCTACATAGATTACACAAAGGCCTTTGATACCGTCTCCCAATCTCTTTATCTCTTTATCTCTTTTGTAGGCTAAACTGCAGAAATGGGGGCTGGACCCCTCGCTTCTTTATCTCATGAAAGCTTTATACCAAGACACCTCAGTAATAATGAGATTGAATCAAGAGGGAGGAGTCTCGGCCAAATGCAACACCAATGTCAGACTCAAATAGGGATGCGCATTGTCATCTTTGCTGTATAACAACTTGTACGTTTCGGATCTGGAGGAGAGAAAAATGGTCAATATTTTTAACTCTCCTTCTAGAATAGGAGGCAAGTGGGTTCCATGGATAATGTATGCAGATGACAGTACTGGTAGACTGCACACTGATAGGGTTGCAACGCTCAGACGCATTACATGTATATGCGACTGAAAATAAACTTATGAATAATGTCAATAAAACTAAGATCATGATATTGGGAAGGAAAACTAGAGGAAAAAGCTCATATGTATGAAAATTAAACAATATACCGCTAGAAATAGTAGAAAGATGCATATAGCTGGGATTCCCTTTCTGTACGCACCCTAGCGCCAGGGTCTATGAAGACCATGTAACTAATAAAGTCACGAGAAAGTGGTATATGATTAAACGATTTGTCCATGCAGAGATAATATGGAGGGCCTGCTTGCTGTATATACCTCTAGCATATTCCCGGGTATAATGTATGGTCTGGAGCTGTTGGCAGAACAGCACATTTGCTGGCTGGAAGCACTGGAGGGGAAAATACTTTGATCCATCCTACGAGTACCCAAATCGGTGCCGGTTGAGGCCTTAGGTTGCGGATTGGGTCTCCAATCATTACGCTCCTGTTGAAGCATCAAGCGTTAGCAAACTATACCTTTCATTTATCACAGCACAAAGATGGCAAGACATTTGACTCATTGATGTTTGGTAGATATCCAAGTGTTTGTCTTAATCCATTTCCGACCCCCGTGAGGAAAACAGCTACTAGCCATTTCCATAATACAGATCTAAAGGTGGACACCAGCTCTGATGCAGCTACAGACCAGATGGACTCACATAGCGTATCTGAATGGAGAAAAGACATACTGCGAATACAGCAAGCAAGGTTTTTGTCCCAACAAGCCCTGTACCTACATAACAAAAATGAGTACTAATGAATTGAGATTTATTTGCTATATGCGCTTCAATATTCTACCCACATATGAATATATTGGAGGATGGTCAAAAATACTGTATGTCGAGAGAGTCTGTAGAGGAGACCCCGGCGCCTCAATTCAGGATGGATATGCCAATTGCTAGCCAATTGCACTGACAATTTCCCCCCTCTGCATGCATCTCTCGGACGCCAGACCAATCACAGCCATAGCAAACCGCACAGGCTTCGCTACATTGCAACAACAAAACAAAAACACACGTGGACTCGCACAACAGTATGTGACGACTGACAGCCGCGGGCATCCCAGCCCAGCCAGCGGACCCATCGGGCTGAGGCCGCCAGCAGCACATCACTGCTCTCTTGCACTTTTCCAGCTTCCTCCCACTAACCCCCACCCCCCGTCCTCTTTCTGAGCCGCCAGGGGACCACTCCGGTGGCGATAGTGCGCGGTACAAATGTCCATTAACATTATGCAAAGTCTCTGTAGAGATGGTGAGACATGTGTTGACAGTGCCCTTACCTATAGGAAAAATATAAAAAGGGATATCAGAAATATGAGGCCCATATGTCGGACACTGGAAATTATAAATTCTGGAGTACCTTTAAAGGAGCTACCTCAGTGGTGGTGACCGGTGCAGCTTATAATGTATGGAAGTTAGCTGTAGAAATAAGAGAAGCACATCATTTAGATGACTCCCATTTAGAAGCTGGTTGGAATAGAAGTTTAGAATTGTAAATAGTTGGGTTTTAAAGGGAGTGATTTATGCACTTTTACACAAAGCTATAGGAGATATATCAATTATTTGCCACTGTTTTTGTAACTATTTTATATGGATGAATTTCTCTTTACTTTTATGTGCGTAACAATTTGATGAGTTTTGGAAATGTGTATATCCATCTGTATCTTGTATCTTATATTTCATTGATTAATGTGCTTAAGGTTTAATTGTTTCACCAAATGCATAATAAAAAATAATGTAAAAATGTAATACATTTACAATATATGCATTGTAATACATACATAGATAGATATACTTCTCAATGGAAACTATTTTTATATTACCCTTTTGGTGTATTTCATTGCAGGACTTTATTTAAAATAATCTCTTCGAGGAATAGCTCTGGGGGCAACCAGCAATATCTTTGTAGATGTGGAGGTTTGTTTTAAAATTGAGTTGCAACGAGGCACAGCTGCATTGGCAACTCCTTCTCGTCCAACGTGAAGAAAGGCACTTAGTTAGGCTGGGCCTGTGCAGATTGGAAAGTTCCATCAGATGCTCCAATACCACCCTCTTACCATGGGACGTCCCAAGAGTATTGAGGAATGGGAGCAGGGCATTATCAAAGGCTAATCTTTGTTAATGTTAAATCAAGTAGCTAAAGACAAGGCAAGAGACGAACCAGAAATATCCAAGGAGGAAAGAGTCAAATGATCTCCTTCACAGCTGCAATAAAGCCATTAACTCTCAGAAGACTGCTTGGAAATTACATTGGCAGCCCCTACAGAGCACAAAGTGTGATGTCACTGCAACTAACTCGGATTTCCAGAGGGTGTGATTTGGGTAGGCAGTGGGAATAGCATAAAGATGAGCATGGCCAGTCAACGTGTGGGTATTTGTATTTATTTATTTATATTGATAGAGTGCTTTCGCCAAAGCGCCATTGCAATTTAAAAGAACAAAAGCGGTGCAATCATACAATGAGAATCAGGGAGGCAGAGGACAGGAATAGAAGGTAGAACTTTAAGCGGGTACAAAAAAGACAGCAGGCAGAGGAAGAACTAATTGAAAGTGGGAGGGAATTCCAGTGCAGTGGAGCCAGAGGGGCGGGGGAAGAACAATGAGATGATGCACAAGGTGGTTTGGGGACAACCAAATGATAAGTGGATTGGGAGTGAAGAGCTCAAGTAGGTGAATAGAAATAAATAAGAGACGTAAAATAAGGAGGGGCGAAACCATGGAGACACTCAAATACAATAGAAAGAAAATGAAATGGCAGATGGGACTCAAAGGAAGGAATAGCAGCTGTAGCAAGAGCAGATGAAGATCGAGGGGATAGTCCAAAAAGAAGATTTTTGCAGAGTTCTAGATGGAATGAAGTGGGGCAAGACGGGTAGCAGGTAGTCCAATGAGAAGAGATGAACAGTAATCAATGCGAGAAAAGATTAAAGCAAAGAGGAGTTTGGTAACATGAAAGGAAAGGATAAGCGTGATGAATATTAAAGAGGAGAACACGACAGTTGCGGGCACTAAGAGAAATAGGAGAGTGAAAAAAAAGAGTCAAAGAGAACCCCTATGTTACGGGCAGAGGGGGAAGGGAGAAAAGAAGAGAAGAAGGGGTGAAGAGGAGATGGAGGAGGGAGGAAAGAAACAATTAAAATTAAGTAAGAAGCCACCCAAGCTTGAATGGAGGACCGACAACCCGAGACTTTAGAGTGAAGCATTCTGTCAATTCAGAAAAGGAGAAGATGATTTATGAGTCATTGGCATAGAAATGCCAGGAAAGGATGAATGAAGAAATAAGAGAAGATAGAGCAATAGTGTATAGCAAAAATGGAAGAGGGCCAAGGACAGAATCTTGGGGAACCCCAGAGAAGGGAGAATGGGGAGGAGAGAGCTGGCCCTCCCCCAGAACACAGAATACGAGCGACCAGAATTATGCGATTGGAACCATGCAAGAGAAGAACCAGAAATACCCAAGGAGGAAAGTCTATATCAAGCATGGGTGGTCAACACTATCAAAAGCCGAGGAAAGATCAAGCAGAATCAGAATAGAATAAAATGTATTGTGTCGAGTAGAAAGAACATTTGACATGTGCAGGAGGGTAGTTTCAGTGGAGTGAGCTGACCCAAATTGAAGCAGGGGAATTTGAGAATAAAGATGAACTTAACTTGAGATTTGAGAATAGACAATCCTCTCTAAGTTTAGAGAGGAAATGAAGCAGCAAAATAGGTCCAAAGTTATCCAGAAGGGAGGGGTCCAGTGACTATTTCTTTAGAATAGGAATGACAGCGTTTTTGAAGGAGTCAGGAAAGATAGAGGCAGAGAGAGAAAGATGAATTAGAATAGTAAGGTATGAGCAAATCTGAGGATAGGCTAGAGGAATTAAAGTAGATGGACTAGGGTCAGAAGGAGAAGCATTGGGGTGAGCCTGAGCAAGGAAATAGGCAGTGTCACACTCAGTTAGAAAAGAAAAAGCAGAAAGGAGGCACAGGGTGAAGAAGAGGGAGGATAAGGGGGAACAAAAGGAGAAGAAGAAAGTGGAAAAGAAGCACAACGATTGGAGACTTTAGCGGTGGAATAATCAGCAAGATCAGAAGCAGAGATAGGGGAAAGGTGAGAAGGGTCTGATGAGCAAGGAGAGAATCATATTCAGAAACTAATTTAGACAACAAGGATGTTGAGAGAGAGGAAAAGTATTGCTTTTTACTCGCCAGAAAAGTGTCTTAAGAGAAGTGAGAAGTAGACAATAGTTCAAGGTCAAGAAGGGATTGAGACTTTTTCCACCGGCACTCGAGTTTCTGGAGGGAGGAACAAAGAACAAGAAGAGAAGGGGTAAGCCAGGGACGTGGAGGTTTGCGTGAAGGGGTAAAGGGACGTGTCGGATAGAGATAGTCCAAAATGGATGCGAGAGCAGTTTGAGAATCAAGAGCAAAACATACAGTTAAAGTAGAGAATGAGTCCACAATGAATAACGGTCACCTTCTTGACTGGGTCATCTCCAACAATCTAGAAACACGAGAGTTTAAGACGGAAGCATGCATATGGTCTGACCACCACAGCATATCCTTTCACATCAGCCTACCCCTCTCTAAATCTAAAACCCCCAACAATCCCATTCTCTCGACCTATCGAAACTACAAAAACATAGACAGGAACCATCTCATACACTGCTTAGCCGAGGTTGAAAAAAAGCAAGTTGAGAATGACACTTGTGAAACCATGCTACTAAACTTACTTAGTCACTTCAATAAACTTATAGACCAAGTAGCTCCCCTCCAAACTAAGTCAACCAGATCTATCCAAAAGAACCAACAATGGTTCTCCAAAGAACTAGCAGAACAAAAAAGAGATAAACGAAACAGAGAAAACGCTTGGCTAAAAGATCCCTCGTTAGCCAATAAAGCCCTTTGGAAAGAAAGTGAAACAAAATACAAACACATGATAATTACGGCCAAAAAGAACTTCTATAATGAACAGATCTCTACAGCAGCCAACGCCACCAGCAAATTGTTTAAAATTCTCAAATCTATAGAAAAACCAAAAGCTATTACCCCTCCTTTTCTACCCTCACAAGAAGAATGCGACTCTACTCAGACCGCCTTCTTCAATAAAATCGCTAAAGCCAGGGATTCAATTATTAACTCATTATCTAACAAACAAATGACAGAGACCCTGCCAGCCGAGATTTCAACACCAGGTACTGAAACTTTCAAATTCACAGAGATCAACAGTAGCGACATGATCAAGGTACTGACAACAATGAAACCTACAACTTGTGCAGAGAACATCATCCCACCCAAAATAATACTGGATAACATTGACATATTCGCCCCCACCTTGACAAAAATCATAAACGCCTCATTCAGAGACCAGAAAGTGCCTGATGCCATCAAAAAGGTTACAGTAACCCCCTTGGTAAAAAAACCCAATCTGGACCAGAGAGACCCAAACAACCTTAGACCCATAACTAATTGCAACTTCATTCTCAAAATCATGGACGAAATTGCCACCATGCAATTCCAGACATACATGGAGGAGTCAAACGCCCTCCACCCACAACAATCTGGCTTTCGACCCGCCCACAGCACCGAGACAGCCATGTTAGATCTCCAGACCAAAATGCTCGGCATTATGGACAAGGGTAAGACAGGCCTTCTTATTTTACTCGACCTTAGTGCCGCTTTTGACCTCCTGGACCACAACCTACTCCAGGTTGCTCTGAAAAAGTTCACCAATTGTTCGGATGAAGCCACCAGCTGGATAATGTCATTCTTAAAAAATAGAATATCCATGGTGCACTGGGGGGACAAGTTCTCACTGGAAAAAGAAATCCTCTGTGGAGTCCCCCAAGGGGCAAGCTTGTCACCACTGCTGTTTAACATCTACCTGAGGTACTTATGCCTAGTTCTTGACCATATTAACACCTACTTCACTAACTACGCTGATGATACGCAGCTGGTATTTGAACTAAGTGGCGATTATCAAAAGGACAGTGAGCAACTCAACATGATTTATAGTTATGTAGAGCAATGGATGGACTCCAACTGGATGTGCCTTAATGGGAAAAAAACGGAGCTCATGATTTTTGGCTCATTACACGCCCGAGCTAAGCTACCCACATCCTACGCATCCTTTCAGATCAAAGACACACCCATTCCGGTATTAGGCAAGGTCAAAACCCTTGGTATGCTGCTTGAAGCATCCTTAGGGGCAGAGGCCCAAGCACTATACGTTAAGAAAAACTGTGCCTACCACCTCCGTCTAATAAATGCCATCAGACCCTTTATATCAGAAGATAATTGCGCGACCATAGCTAGAGCCACCATCTTGTCACGACTCGACTATGGCAATGCCCTACTTCTGGGGGCCTCCAAACGGTGCCTACAAAGCTACCAAGTTATACAGAACAACGCAGTAAGAACCGTCAAACTTAAATCTAGGACAGAGCATATCAGCAACTCCAGAAGGGAGCTACACTGGCTTAAAATTGAAGATAGGGTCTTAAAGTGCACCCTAACTATCGTCCATAAATGCATTCACGGAAAAGCACCAACATACCTAAAAACGAGGATCAGTTCATACGTCCCAAACAGAACTCTGAGATCATCCCTACTCGGCAAAATTGCTATAGCCCCACATAAACTTAAAAGTGGCCTAGGCAGAGCCTTTCCAACCCTTGCTGCCAACCTTTGGAACAATCTCCCGGACCACCTAAGATTAGAGCCTAACTACATCCGTTTCCGCAAATCTCTAAAAACCCACATCTTCAAATAATACTCCACATGTTCAAACCTCAGCCGGAGTATTCCTTGTATTTCCGTCCCGTCTTCATATGTCCGTCTCACTATCAGTCTGTCTATCGTGTTCCTATCTCTGCGCCCCGAGGCTCGCGAGCTACCGGCGCACTACAAATATTAAATAAATAAATAAAGTGGGGGAAGGTAGGGAGGAGGTCACAAGAGGATATAAAGGAAGACAAGTCAAAAGGACAGTGATCCCGCTGTAGAAAGGATTTAGTAGAAGGGAATAAAGAAGGGGAAGAATAAGAATAGAAAAATGATAGAAGAAAATGATCAGAAGAATATATGGGATAAGAGGAGACTACAGCATTACAAGCAACGGAAGAAAATAGGAGATCAAGGGAGGGCCCAAATGAATAGGGACAGTCAAGAGCAGAAAAACGATATGAATACAAGAGTGGAAGAAATGCAGAGGAAGAGTGTATAGAATCAAAATGTAAGTTAAAATCACCAAGTAGAAAAAGAGGAGAAGGAAGAACAGTAGAGAGTAAAGTATCAAGATCAGAAATGAATGCGAGAAGTGCTCCAGGAGGACAGTGAATAATTAAAAAAGATATTGGGAAAAGTTTGACAAATGAAGATAAGTGGTACTCAAAAGATGGTAAGGAAACAGACTGTCCAGTAGCCAAGAGGGGTGAGCGAGAATACCTACCCCTCCGCTGTGCCAGACGGCCAAGAGGAATGGAAGAAATTTGAAGTAAAGGAGAGGAGAGAGTCCGGAGTGGTCATATTAAAGGGGGAAATCCAGGTCTGACCGAGAAAATTACGATTCAGTCACTGGAACATATCAGGAGTAGCATGAGATTTATTGCATAAGGATCTGCTGTGCCAGGTGCCAATGGAAATTGTGGAAGGAGGCAGAGTCAAGAGAGGGGGGGTAAGTAAGATTAGAAGTAGAATGAGAATGAGAATGATTAACAGAGGGATGGCAGGAAATGTGGACAGGAATAGCGTATGCCATAATGGAAAGAGGTAGAAAAAAAGAGCAACAAAGTGAAACCCATGGCATGATGGACGACAGGATGGCAGACAATACCAGCTACATTGGTAAGTAAGAAAACAAATGAGTGAAGGTGGACCAGGTGTAAACAGGAGCAAACAGGATGTCACAGCACCCTTCGATGAGTCACTCTGAAATGGGCTCCAACGGCGAGGTGCCCTGGGAAGATGGAAAATATAAGATGACTTAAGGCACGTGATCCATCACATGACCCCAGCTTCCCCTGCAACGGACGGTAGATGGAGGTGGGTCACACAGGCCAGGCATGTCAGGCAGGACAGGCAGGAGACGATGGGGGCGGCGGTGGTGATGAAGGGAGCCACCTCCACCAGCTCCTTGCAGAGGTGACACAGAGCAGGCACAGACGACAGATGGTAAGTCCACTGGCGAGCAGTCTGGATGCTAAACCAAGGATGTTTAAAGGTCCAGGGTGTTGCGTGATAATATATCAAACACCCACATTCCATGTGTGCCCCTAATGAGATCTTCAATCCCATATGCACTGCCAATGCATAGTTTTGGCTCATAAGTGGTGCGTAAAAAGGGAAATGTAAACTCCAATTACATTGTCTAGTGGACTGATGAAATGTGCCAGGTTTTTATTTTTAGACAGGGTGTAGCCTCAGACGGACAATATCAGGCTTCCAGTCAATCAAATCGTGTTACTTAATGTTGCTTTAGAGTGGCACATATGAATTAAAAAAGGCTCCCACAGGAGCAAACGTGAGGGCAAATTTGCATACGGTGTAGTGTTAGGCTACAAGCAAATACAAGACCACATTATATCATTACACTACACAGTAGACAATATCACTGAAATCAATGTTTCTATCAACATTGGAGCGGGGAAGAGTCTGCGAGGTGGCCAGAACAACCCCTGGAGAGAAATGTCACTTAATTTTGTCTTCTGTGAAGTACAATGGTGCAATGAGGCCTTGCATTTTAATTTCAGACGGGACGTGGCATCAACTGAAATAGGTCAGTTTTCCAGACTGCATTCTATCGTAGTGCCACTTTTTAAACAATGCTATAGAGTTGCAGGTCAATTCTAACATGTCTCTCCACCATAGCAATTTCTGGGTTCACATGTTGGGGCATGTTAAACGTACCTTTTGCTATTTTTCAAGGTGTCAACCATGATTAGCTTCTGTATACCCCAGCATAAGGAATCCTTGCAGTTTAGGAGTATTGATATGTGATCATATGTATTTACACAATTTATTTTATCTAAAAAATATTTGTTTTTCTTTTATACTTTCACTGGACACTTAAACTCTAAAAGCGTTGGAAGAGGAAGACCTTTTACAGATTAATAGAATGTATGGTTTTAGCTTGTTTGCCCAAGGTTTGGAGTTTGCAAATGCTGTTTTTATCCCTATGCTGTGCTGTGATGCTTTGATGCTGCAATTTCGATTCGATATGTTTCTGATGTTTGCGTTTGATGGATATTTTATCCGAATAAACTTTATACTGATTGACAATATTCATTAAAGAAAATGTGATGCACAATACTAGTCCTTTAAAGAGGAAGCTCTGGCAAAAAAAAACTCTGGCAAGCACCAATTGGAAGCCCAAGGTGTTGCAGAGGGTAATGGAGCAGCATCAGGTTAATATGGGCGTTTTAAGCTCAACCATGCAACTCAATCACCCCACACAATGATCAAGTAGATTGTTCAAGTGTACGGGTAGGCTGGGATCTCTGCTTTTTACCATTTTGTTTTTTAAAATAATTAAAATTGTTTGTTCATAAAGGAAGTTCCAATACAGTCAAGTAAGAAATTGGTAGTAGTGACAAAAGCAATCACATTTAAGTAACTCAATTGTTTCACACCACCTTGTTACAGTTATTGTTCTGCCTTCTTTGCTCGAATGCTCATCCATTTAGTGCTTGGATTGCCAAGTATATACCCATTTGTGATCGGAAAGAAAAAACAGGCCGCAGAGCTGTTCTGAACGATCGCCGTTTTTTGAGTGGACAGCTTAGGTTGGCAGCTAGAGACATTGAAAAGTGGTGGCCGTGGGTGACTTTCACTCCACATTTCAGCGCTCACAGAAAATAACTTATGAAGGACACACATTTCCGGCATGAACACTTTCTCAAAACCGATTTTAGAATAAAGTTAAAATACTCCATTACAAATGACTATTCTTTTAAATGTATTATCCAATCTAGAAAGCACCTATGCATGAAACACGTATCGGCTTGCACATTTTCTAAACCCTTGAATATATCCTTCAAAGGAATGATTGTTAATGAGTGCAGAGAAGGTGGGTGAAAGTAACCTCCCCGCCTTAACCCCCACCTCCCCCCCCATTCCGGTTTCCAATATTGTTTTTACTAACCTTCGTTGACACCCTGATGCACAAGAAACAAACGAACAATGTGTGCACTGTTAAGTAGCAGGAAACGATGCGGGTGTCAGGATCATCAAACGAAGAGGGTTACAGTGGGATGGAGATGAAGGATAGAAATACTCAAAAATCTTTGCAAACACTGCAGGAAGAAAATGGAGCCATGGATCTAGTCTTCCAATCACAAGTGAATGTCCAATCCTGGAAATGACTATAGGACATTAAACTCCTATGACTCCAAACCTTTTTATCATTTGCACTGAAAAAGAAATATGTCGTCCCTCCTACTACCCACAATGACAAAGATAAAACAAAAAACAGCAGTTGCATTTTGAAAGGAGACTTACTATGGAAAGCAATGGCCACTGCTCACAAGGAAGACTGTTTAATCCTATGGAAGGCTCCAAAGCCATATATCAATGTCACTTTCCCTTTTAACAATACATTCACCTCCTGCCCTCAAGATCCTCTTAGGACAACAAAGCCCATTTAGGTCACTAAGAAGTGTTACCTGGAGATGGTAAATCAGTGATTCACCACAGGTGCCTTTGCTGCCACTCCCTCACATCCCCCCCCCCCCAGTTACTTCTGCTTTATGTCACCCGGAGTAGAGGTTAAAAGCTGCCAACTCAAACTGGTACCAAGGGGGGAGAGGAAACCCTTTTCCTAAACGCCTGCTCAGATTTCCACCTGCGGGATTTGTGATGCTCATGATTGATCCTGTTCGGATACTGTTCCAGCACAGCTGCTGCAATGTGCTCCAGTGTTCTCATTAGTGAGCACAACCCAGAGTCTGGTGCCTCAGAACCACGGTGCTCCAGCATTGAGCAATTCCGGAGAGGCAGCCCCCTCGATCTGGAGCTGCAACGCCACCTCTGTGCCTTCACTGGATTTCAGCATGGAGGATGGGACCTTTAAATCCTCGGGTGCTGCCCCTGCAGCAATAATAAAGTCAGAGTGGCCGAGGCTTGCAAGTCTTAATATAGCGTTAACCCCCTGTTCCAAAGGCTGGAAGGGGGGGAGGGGGTAACGGCCCAGCAGACCAAGTTATCGGCTTGAGCGATGACGAGGGCCTTTAATGAGGGCACCTTCGCTCAGCCCAATAACTTGGGCTGCCGGGCGGTTACCCCCCACCCCCGTTCCAGCCGTTTGAACGGGGGTTAAAGCTATTAGCACCCCAGGTTAACAAAGCGGTACAAAAAAAAAAGTCCAAATTCAACAGGACGCAGTGCACGCCTTGTTGAATGAAAATACTTAACCAAAATGGCTGCCATGGTTATAAAAGGTAGGGCTCCGTACAGAGCCCCTCTTATGACCATGGTGGCTGGAAAAGGGAATCTGCTGTGGCAGGCGCTGCCACCACAGTCAGGTAAATGGGGAGAAGTAGGGGGTTTTTAGCAAAAAGAAAAAGGGGGGGCGGGTGTGGGGGAGAGATGGCAGCAGGCGGCTGGGGAGGGAGCCTGCGGGTTCCGTGGAACGCAGGTTGAGACTATAGGTTTCAGCCTGTGATCTGCAGAACCCAATTGGCTGCGTCCTCCACCCGGGTGCTAATAGAAGAGCACGAAAGGGCACAAGCAAAATAAAGCTAATAAGGTAATACATATTCAAAACATTAGTTGATCAAATTAATAATTGCAAAAAACCAAACAAAACCTTGATTAATATGAAAGAGTGTTAAAGGTTTGCAGTAGGGAGCACAGGTCAGAAGGAGCACGAGTCAGAGAGACATTAATCAGAAGAATTATAGCTGGGAGACCACGTACCAGACCCTTACAACACTTATTCATGTGACTGCAATAGGGGTTCAGCAAAGGCTGGTAGCAAACCAATATGTATCTATAATTTTGAGAGAACCAACATGCCCAGGAAAGTGAATAGCTTAAGGGTGAGGAAATCAAAGTCAGAGCCAGGGTTATGAAATACTTGCTGTCTGGTGCACGTTAAAAAGGTATGGACATTGGTCCTGGAGGGTGAGCCACGGCTTGAAGGTAATACTATCTATGCCTGGCAAATACGCTATTCAGGGGTGAATAAGTACTTGCTAGTAGAGTCACGAAGCAAGAAGGGTGCTCTATCCCTAGGACCGAGACTGTATAGAATCTTTACTTAATGAACCTCGGGCCAGACATGTATTTTCAAAGTAAGCCCCTTCAGGCACTGAATATACCCATCCTGACACTTTTAGACTAGTGATCTCAATTTTGTCCAATTGTATTCCCTCGATTCCAGACATTAATCCCACCCATCGTGACAAGACTAAGTTACATTTTTATCTCGTGATTACTTTTGATCCTCAGTCCCCAACAGTTCAACTGGTTCTTAACATTCTGTGTTATCATAATTCGAAGCACCACTCGGTTTAGAGTACCAGGAACGTGTGAAAATGATGTAGTGTAGGATACCCCTTTTTGTGTCCCACCCATGCCCCTGCACGCTGTCCCACTGTACTTCACCTGTAATCTACATTTATAAAAGTGAACATTTGGGGGTTTGTGGCTTGGCGAAGCGTTGTTCCTTACACAATTCCACACCATTCACCCATTTGCACCACATTTTGCATAGTTACCTGTAGGACCCTCCGGACATTACTGGCTACATGACATTTCGACACCCCACCTCGTTCCCCGGATTTCAGCACCTTCACACTTGAAACGGTTGCCTGAAATCGGCAGCACATCAATGTGGTTGTAGAAGGACCGATCGTCAACCCTAGAATGCAGTTTCTGGGACATCTGCACTGCAATGAACTGAATCACGCCAGTGTCAGGCAACAGGTGGGGAGAGAGAGCACAGTAGGTCCCAGTATGCACCAACACACCAACTCTTGCCTCCCCACAGAGTCTGCTTCGGGGTATGCCAGCCAGCCAGCCACACGCACCCATTCTCAGTGCAGTTTACTTCAGAGTGCAAAGCACATCAAGCGATAAGCGAATCAGTACAGTGACCTACAGGATAACAGATTATCAACAATTGATGCGTGTCGTCATGTCTGTCCACAGAACCCGTTCCGAGAACAGGTACTTTTTGCTAGTTACCAAATAAAAATTGACAATTAATATACAGGTTGGGCCACAGTGGGTGGAGATGGAAGTGTGGCCACGAGTATATAGCGCCAATAGCAGTAATTACTATTAGGAAATTGTATTCAACTATCCTTAGCTCATCCCTTCAAAGCACCCACAAGGCAAAAGGGAAGTGAAACAAGGGAACAATACAAGCCAATGAAATAATAAATCATAATGAAAAGCAAATGACAACAGCGGTCCTAATAGGCCTCGTGACATTAGGAGCGTGCAAGTGCAGAGAGAGGGCAGGGAAAGTGGATGGGGCAAGTGCTAGAGGGTTCCGCAGAAGGGGGAAGTGCCAGAGAGCCAGTTGCAAAGGCAACAGGTAAGTGAAGGGCAGTGACCACCTGAGGAAGGAGGTCACCCACCAATACAATAGGCGCAGACCAGAGAACACCATAGGCCTGTGTGGGCCCGAAGGCAAGGGGCTTTGGGGGTGGAAGCTGTGGGCGATTGGACAGAAGACCAGGACCCAGTAGGCCCCTGAAGGACCCAGGTTGCCAATCTCAGCGACTGAGAGGGTTAGCACGGGAGGGGAAAACGGAAAGGAGGAGAAGAACAAGTTACTTTCTTACCTGGTAACGTTCTTTCGATGGGATGGTCCGACGACGTATTCCATATCTATGACATGTAATCACCACAGCTGTGCTGCTTCGGAAACTTTTTTCGGCGTCTGCGTCCTGCGTCGATGACGTCGATACGCCGTCGTCGAGGGCCTCCTCCGACGTCCGACGTCATCCGATGTGATAAGTAGGACGCACGACGCCCGTATCCTCAGTTGTAGTTTTTTCCCCAGAACGTGTGACAATAGTCAACTGCCAGCCAGACACAAAGCCTTGCGGAACGTAAGCTGCAATCGCAAAAGAAATTCTGCAGCGGGGAAGGCAGGGCGGGAGCGATATGGAATACGTTGTCGGACCATCCCATCGAAAGAACGTTATCAGGTAAGAAAGTAACTTGTTCTTCGAGGGGATTGGGTCCTCTGACGTATTCCATATCTATGACAGACTCCCAAAGCAGTACCAGAGAAAGGAGGAGGGAAAGAATTTAGAATCAAAATTTAGAATAGCCAATTAAATAGCAGAGCAAAGGACCGCCTTGCCAAAGGCCAGATCCTGTGCTCGGACGGAATCGAGGGAATAGTGACGTACAAATGTATGTACAGAAGCCCAGGTGGCTGCATCACAGATGTTGCAAATAGGAACACCCCTCTGCAGGGCAGTAGACGCAGCCATACCCCTGGTAGAATGGGCCCGCAAGCCAGCCGGTGGGTCCTTACCCGCCAAGCGGTAGCACTCCGAGATGGCCAAAATAATCCAGCGAGACAAAGTCTGTTTCGTCACAGCTTGCCCCAAACGCTTTCCAGCGTAACCAATAAAGAGTTGATCGTCCACTCTGACCCGGGACATGCATGAAACATAAAAGCTTAAAGCTCTCCTAGGATCAAGCCTATGGAGCCCCTCCTCTTCCTTACCAGGATGCGGAGGAGGATAGAATGCCGGAAGAACAACCTTCTGGGCCAAATGAAATTCCGTCACTGCCTTCGGAAGAAAAGAAGGACGAACTCTAAGGACAACCCTGTCCTTGTGAAATACAGTGAAGCGTGGCTTAACTGAAAGTGCCTGTAACTCACTCACTCTGCGAGCGGAGGTAACCGCAACTAAAAACACAGTTTTCAGAGTTAACAGCCTCAAAGGGGAAGAATGTAAAGGCTCAAACGGAGCACCCATAAGAAACTTAAGAACAAGGTTTAAATCCCAACCGGGCACCAGGAAAGGTGACGGAGAGAACACATTAGTGAGCCCTTTCAGAAACTGTGAAATTAAAGGGATTTTAAAGTAAGAACACTCTTCAGACGAGCGCTTAAAGATGGACAGCGCCGCCAGGTAACCTTTAATGGTACCCACTTGCAAGCCCCTGTGGGCCAAAGAAAGCAAAAAGGACAGAACCATGGAGATGTCACATGCAAAAGGATCCACATTCTGAACTCTGCACCAGTCGCAGAACTTACGCCAACGGTACAGAGACTTTGTTGCTGGCCTTCGGGCCGAAAGCAACACCTCCATCACGTCTTCAGGGAGGTCCCAATCCCTATACCTCAACCTTTCAGAAGCCAAGCGTGAAGGTTGAGGGATCTGACCTCTGGACGGAGAACCTGACCCCCCTCCCGTGAGAGCAGATCGTCTCGGTAGGGAAGACGACGCGGAGAGCAGATGGACAAGTCGAGAAGGTCCGGGTACCACGTCCTCCGAGCCCACGCCGGAGCAATGAGGATCATCCGGGAACCGAACTTCCGTAACCTCCGAGGCACTTGCGGGATGACGGGGACTGGAGGAAACGCGTACAGCAGCGGGAATGACCACTCCACCATGAACGCATCTCCTAAGGCTCCTTTTGGAGGAAATGCCCGCGAGCAAAACCTTTCGCACTTCCGGTTGACACTGGAGGCGAAGAGATCCACTTGAGGGGTCCCCCAAAGGGCGAAGATCTCCAGGAGAATCTCCTGAGCCAACTCCCACTCGTGAGAGATCGTGCTCTGCCTGCTCAGAGCGTCCGCCGTCACGTTTTCGTCTCCGGCCAGATGAACTGCCGAGATCGAAACTTCCTGCTGGATGGCCCAGAACTTGAGCTGCATCGCCTCCCTGCACAGAGGAAGTGACCCTGCCCCCCCCTTTTTGTTGAGGTAGTGCATGGCCACTGTGTTGTCCGTCAGGATCAGGACACTCTTTCCTCGCACAGTCGGCAGAAAAGCCTTCAGGGCTAGCCTGACGGCCCTCAGCTCCAACAGATTGATATGGAGTCTGGACTCCGACGGAGACCAACGACTGCTGACTGTCAGCCCGTTGGCATGAGCTCCCCATCCCGTGAGGGATGCATCCGTCACGATCGTCACCTCCGGCCAGGGAAGCCAAAATGGAGCCCCCTTCATCAAGTTGCCTTCGACGGCCCACCACAGGAGGTCCCGGGCGACCGAGGGCAGCACCTGAACCGGATCCGACATCCTGCCGGAGGTCTGCGACCATTGCGTCTTGAGCGCTCACTGCAAAGATCTCAGCCGCAGGCGAGCCTCTGGCACCAGGAGAATGCAGGATGCCATGAGGCCGAGCAACCTCAAGAACTCGAACGCTGGGAGCGTCTGGGCATGCTGAAACTTGTGCACCATCTGCTGAATGTGAAGAGCCCTCACCTGGGGAGGAAAACTCTGCCCCAGGGAAGTGTCGAGCACTGCTCCGATGTACTGGAGCCGCTGTGTTGGCGTCAAATGGGACTTCTTTAAATTGAGGGAGAAGCCCAGCCTGTGAAGGGAGTGGCAGGTGACGGACAGATGATCCAGGACTTGCTCGGGAGAGCTCCCCCTGATCAACCAATCGTTCAGGTAGGGGTAGACGTGAATCCCCCCTTGCCTGAGATGCGCTGCCACCACCACCATGAGCTTGGTGAAAACCCTCGGGAGGAGGTCATTCCGAACGGCAGGACCCGAAACTGAAAGTGCGAGTCGCCAACCGCGAACCTCAGGTAGTTCTTGTGCTTGGGATGGATCGGCACATGGAAGTAAGCATCCTTGAGGTCGAGTGACACCAACCAGTCCTGAAGCTGAAGGGCCTGGAGGACTTGAGAGAGAGTAACCATCTTGAACTTTTCCTTCCTGAGGAGTTTGTTCAAACCGCGCAAGTCCATGATGGGTCTCAATCCCCCGTCTTTCTTCGAAATCAAAAAATAAGGGGAATACCATCCCTTGTTCCTCTCCGCTACAGGCACCAGTTCTATGGCGCCTTTCTCCAGCAGGGCTTGAATTTCTTGCGCAAGGAGCGGATCCGGACTCTGCAAAGAGAGGTTCCCCGGTGGATTGTCGCGAGGCCTGTGCCGAAAGGGATGACAGTAGCCGTGGGTTATGATCTCCAGAACCCACACATCTGAAGTAATGGCTTGCCACTCTACAAGATGCTGCGCCAGCCTTCCCCCAACCGGCGAACCATGGGACATGGCCTCATGACTGAATGGGAGCGGCTGCGGCGTTACCTGAGGGCAAAGAGGCAACTGCCCGAGCGGCCTTGGCACCACGGGTACCCTGTCGTCCACCTCTGGTACCCCTGCGTTGGCCTCTTTGACTGCCAGCTCCTCTCGCTTTACTGAAGGAGTAATAGCGAAAGGAACCACCCCCCCACTGCTGTCCCCTAGGACGAAAAGGCGGAGGTTGGCGAACTGCAGCGCCCAACGACTTCGTTGCAGCTTTTGAGGTCTGCAACCTCTCAAGGCTCTCGTCAGCCTTGCTGCCAAAAAGGTGTTCACCGTCAAAGGGCATGTTGAGGAGCCGGGACTGCACATCAGGAGCAAACCCCCGACTTCCGCAACCAGGCAAACCTGCGTATTACGGTGCTCGCCGCCATGGACCTACTGACGCATTCAGCTAAGTCCAAACCCGACTGAACGGATTCACACATGGCATCCTTACCATCCTGGACCATAGCAAGGAAACCATCCCGTTCGTCCCCTTCGGGAATATGTTCAGCCGCTAATGCAACACAGTTCCACAGAGTGTGTGTGAAACGAGACAAGGCACAAATGGAGTTGGCCGCCTGAAGCGCCATACCACCAGAAGAAAACACTTTCTTCGCCCAGCCATCAAAAGGTTTGTCGTCCCTATCAGGAGGGATGGTAGGGTACGACGCCTGCTTTGCCGGGGCCGTGGCCGCCTGCACCACCAAACTCTCCGGAGTGGGGTGCCTGGTCAAGTAGCAGGGGTCACTACTGGCTGGACGGTATTTTCGCGACAAGGATCTGCCCACCGCCGGGCGACTCTCCGGAGCAGTCCAAGCCGCCGCCGCCCTTCTCTGTAAAGCCATATGGAACGGCAGTACCGGATCAGTTGGGGGACCAACATAAAGGATGTCCGTCAGATCATCCTGCACAAACTCCCCTGGGGGAGCAGACCATCCCAAGTACTCAGAAACCCTAGCCATAAGGCGCCGGTACGAGGAATCGGCATGAGAGCCAGGCTCAGGCCTACAAAACTCCACCTCCGGAGAGGTGTCCAGTCCACTGGCATCATGCAGTGACTGTCTCAAATCGTCAAACTGACTATAGCCCGAGACAATTTCATCTGGAACCTGACTAGGAACCAGGCCATCAGAATCCTCATCCGCCTCTGAAATATAGTGCATGTGGCGAAAAGAAGGCACCCGAGAGTGCTTGCTCTTAACCTGTAACGCTTACCTGATTCCCGCAGAGGCGCCGGTCTTGACTGGGTGAATGCCGTATCTTCAAAGGTGATGTGTAACACACGGTTGGCTCTTTGGGCTGGACCTCTGTGCACTGTATGTCTGACTTGAAGAGTAAGATGTCTTAGATAAGTGAACGCCGAGCTCTCCATCTGCCTCGGGGCAGGGTGCCGTAACCAGTTTCTTCACTGGATAAGGGTGCAGGCCTCTTGACCTCAGAGGACTGCTGTCCGTCGTTAACTGAACGAACGGTAAGTTCTGGGCACTTCAAATGTCTTAAAAGTCTTTTGTAATGATATCTCTTGTTTTGCAGGGTTCCGGCGATGGCGGATGGCGGGCTGATGAGAGTTGAGGATCGAATCCGTGAGGAATAGAAGCGCCTGGAAGCACGTAAGTAAGCGCTTGTAGCCTGCTTCACGATGCGCACTAACTGTCCCTTTTATCTTGCAGGTACAAGTTCAGGGCTTTACAGAAGCTGAAGGGTGCTGGAATACCCACTGGATTCGGCGTGGGAAGGAGTAATGGCACGTGAGTAATAAAGTTGCCCAATGTCTTTAAACGCACCTTCTTTTGTCTTTCAGATGCCGGAATGCAGCGCGAGGCGTTGGTGACAGCCGATGGATCAGGTAAGAGATGCGCTGCCACTGAAGACCGTAGTGCTAACCTGTTCTTTCTTTGTCTTTACAGGTGCTGCTGAAGACTGGATTCCAGGATGGTAAGCCTTTGTTCCCTTAGGCCCAGGATCAGAAGCAGAAGACACGATGAGCGTTCTGCTGCAGAGAATGCAGAATAACACAAAGCAAGATTCATCCATCGGGTGTGGTTTAAATAGCCTCCTGTAGTGCTTAGGTGTCTCCTTCCACAGCCACGCCTAGGTAAGAAAAGAGTTCCTGCTTTCCAGAAGAGTTCCAGTGTTCTGAACCTAGGGAGTGGCTCCTGCCCCACCCAACAGGAAAAGTAGTCCCAAACAGAAGAGGATCAGGGGTTCAACTGGCAGGTAAGTAAGCAGCATGGTCTGCTGCAGGTAAGTCCACCCAAGCATTATGAGCCCGGCGCTTCCAGCGCTGGGACTGGGCATCTTTATGAGCCTGGTGCCACTGGCACCAGGACAGGGTCCAAAAGGTCCCAATTGGGACTGGCTGGCACTCGGAACCAGGGTTATGGGTCTGCTTCCAAGGGAGTCGGGCAAGTCCTGATCTTTTGGAAGCAGAGATCATGACAGCACCCCCCCTCAAGGCCCCTCCTAAACCGGGCTTCTCCGGGGGTTTGGGCTTGTTAGGAAATGTTCGATGAAATCTTTTGATTGGACGAGGCGCGTGGACATATTCTGCAGGTTCCCAGGATCTTTCTTGGGGACCGTAGCCTTTCCAGTCAATCAGGTAAAATAGTTTAGATTTGGAGATCTTGGAATCCAGGATGCTTTTGACTTCAAACTCGACTTCTCTATCAACTAGAATAGGTTTTGGAGATGTAGTTAGTCGGGTTTGAGGTTGCACGGGTTTTAATAGAGAGACGTGGAAGACCGGATGTATCTTCATGTGAGGGGGCAAGTCCAACTTGACCGCTACTGGATTTACTATGGTAGTGATGGAATAGGGACCAAGGTATCTTGGGTTGAATGTGCGTGGTCCTTTTAGAGGTAGATATTTGGTGGATAACCAGACTTGATCTCCTACTTGATATTGGGGGGCTTCCTTCCGATGTTGGTCTGCTCCTTTCTTGTATTGTTCTTTAGCCCTTTGAAGGTGAGAAACGGCTTCCTTAAAGGCTTCGGTGATTGTAGAATGCAGGTGGTCTACTGCTGGTGTTCCAAGATCTTGGAGTGGATCCAACTCCGAGGGTGACTACCGTATAAAAGAAAAAACGGGGTCTTCCCAGTTCCCGAGTGGACAGAGTTATTGTAGGCATATTCGGCTATCCAAAGGATATCTTTCCAAGTTTTTTCAGTTTGTTGTAGCATGCAGCGCAAATACTGTTCCAGAGTTTGATTGGTCGTCTCGGTTTGTCCGTCGGTTTGAGGGTGGTGGCTGGTCGAAAGTCTCACATCAATTTGAGCCGACCGACAGCAACTTCGCCAAAAATGAGAAATAAATTGACTACCTTCATCCGAAATTAGAACTGAAGGAAAACCGTGCAGTCGGACGATGTTTTCGAGAAATTCTCGGGCCAGAGTTGCTGCTGTTGGTAAGCCTTTGAGTGGAATGAAATGCGCCATCTTGGAGAATAGGTCCACGATTACTAGGATCGTATTGTATCCGGAGCATGGAGGTAGATCGGTGATGAAGTCCATAGAAAGCATATGCCAAGGGCGAGGCGGGATGTCTATAGGGCGTAAGAGGCCGGCTGGTTTTTCCTTTTGACTCTTGTTTTGGGCGCATACTCCACAGGACATTATAAAGTCTCTGATATCTTTTTTCCAAGACGGCCACCAGAAGTAGCGCTTGATCTTTTCCGAGGTCTTGGTCATACCGGGATGTCCTTCCATTAAAGAATCGTGATAACAAGAGATTACCTTTTTCTGTAAATCTGTGCTGGGCAGGTATAACCGTTCTTGGAAATATAATAGGTTGTCCTTCACCGTAAAGTCCTTTCCCTGCAGATGCCAATTCTGTATGTCTGCTGGAGTTACCAGTAGCCTGGCTTTATCCTTAACTTCCTCTATGGATTGTGTGGCGATTACACCTAGAATTCTTTGTTCGGGAATGATAGGTACAGGTTTAGGATTGATCAAATGTTCTTCCACTCCCATCCGAGAAAGGGCATCAGCTTTACCGTTTTTTGTACCAGGTCGATAGGTAATTATGAAGTCAAACTCGGCAAAGAATAGTGCCCAACGGAGTTGCCTAGAGGATTGAGCTTTTGCAGTTTTCAAATATTGCAGGTTTCGGTGATCTGTAATCACAGTAACAGTGTGTCGGGCCCCCAGAAGATAATGCCGCCAAGCCTTAAAGGCGGACTTGATAGCTAGAAGTTCCTTATCAGTAATAGTGTAATTGATTTCAGGAGGCGAGAATTTGCGGGACCAAAATGCCACGGGATGCAACTGATTGGTTACTGGGTCCTTTTGTGATAGAACTGCCCCCATGGCAAGGCTCGAAGCATCAGTTTCAACGATGTAGGGGAGTTCTGGGCGAGGATGTTTTAAGATCGGTGCAGAGATAAATCTAGTCTTCAAATTCTGGAAAGCTTGTTCCGCCTCGGTAGACCATTCAAAACGTTCGTTTTTCTTTAACAAGGCAGTGATGGGCTGGACTATTCGAGAGAATTCGGGGATAAACCTGCGGTAAAAGTTAGCGAAGCCTAACATGCTTTGAACACCTTTTACGGAGGATGGCGATGGCCATTTGAGAATTGCATCGACCTTCTTTGAATCCATACGCACTCCGCTAGGTGAGAATATGAATCCCAAGAATTCAACTTCAGTCACGTTGAAAACACATTTTTCCAACTTAGCGAAAAGTTTGTGTTGACGCAATCTCTCGAGGACCATTTTCACGTGTTTCCGATGTTCAGTTTCCGATGAAGAATAAACGAGGATGTCGTCAATGTAAACAACAACACACACATCTATGAGCTCTCTGAGGACATCGTTCATAAAATATTGAAAGGCGGCCGGGGCATTGCAAAGTCCGAAGGGCATGACCTGATATTCAAATAACCCATACTTGGTGCGGAAGGCCGTCTTCCATTCATCGCCCTCTTTTACTCGTACCAAGTGGTAGGCTCCTCTAAGATCCAGCTTTGTATATATGCATGCTTTTGTGACTTGGTCCAGGAGTTCAGGGATCAAAGGTAACGGATATCTATTCTTAACGGTGATCTGGTTCAGGGCGCGATAATCTATACAAGTTCTAAGGTCCCCTTCTTTTTTTGGAACGAAGAACAAAGCTGAGGAAGCAGGGGACTTGGAAGGACGAATAAACCCATTCGCTAGGTATTGATCCAGGTATTGTGGGAGGTGAAGATTCTCAGGCTCGGTGAGGGCATAAATTCTACTACAAGGAGGAGTAGATCCAGGTATCAGGTCTATCTGGCAGTCATAAGACCTATGCGGAGGTAGAGAGTTAGCCTGATCCTTCCGGAAAACATCTTGGAATTCTAGGTATTCAGGAGGTAACGGAGGAGCCTCCGAGGAAATTGCTGCCAGTGCAACACCAGGTCGAGGGTGACAAGTAGTGACACATTCTGGAAACTGAACCGTTCTTGCTCGCCAATCGATCTGAGGATTGTGCTTCTCTAACCAAGGAATTCCTAGAATAATCTGGAACTGAGGGGCCTTGATCACATCGAACATGATCTTCTCATGGTGTCCATCTTGACTTACTAGCGTCACTTCTTGGGTGGTATGCGTTACTGGTCCGGAGGCTATCTCCGTACCATCCACCGTAGTAATGACGTCCTTTACAGCCTTTGGACAAAGAGTCAGATTCATCCTCAAAACCATTTCATGATCCACATAATTGCCGATGGCACCGCTGTCGACGTAAGCTTCAATCGCATGTAATCGATCCGGATGTTCAGGGCTAATGAGGACCATAGGTATCACGAAATGCGAGGTCACTGAACTGGTTTTAACGCTCGGCAAGAGGACCTCTATTCTTGTCGGGCGAGGTTGTTTCCCTGCTCAGAGTTTGTGACCCTGGTAACTGCAGCTCCTACTGCCTTCTTGGCTGGTTTCACCGGACAGTCTCGAAGAAAGTGCCCCGAGTTTCCGCAATAGAGGCATAATTGCAGCTGTTTTCTCCTTTCCCGCTCCTTTTGTGTTAGTGGTCCTTTCAGGCCCCCTATTTGCATGGGTTCCCCGGAGTCTACTCCTTTGGTAGGAGTTGGTGGTTTGGAAAATACTCGAACATCAAACTTGGAACGATCGGCCTTCCTGTTCTGCAGTCTGTGGTCAATTTGAACGACTAAGTCAATATAGTCCGAACAGTCTTGCGGGGGATTCACTACTTGGGCTAACACATCTTTGAGCTCTCCACGTAGACCTCTATAAAACAGCGTAATCCTTTTGTCCTCAGGCCATCGAGTTTCCACTATCAGTCTGTTGAAAGACGCAATATAAGCCAAAAGGTCTTGATTACCCTGTCGCAATGAAAGGAGCTCATTGTCCAAGGCCTGCCCCTGTGAATGTCTTGCAAACAGTTTTTCCATACTGAGCTGAAAAGCTTGAAAATCATGGAGAACCGGATCATCTTGATTAACTAGAGGGATCGACCAGTCTGCCGCATTGCCACTAAGGTACGAAAGCACGAAAGCTACCTTAGCTTGATCAGTTGGAAAGGCTGCTGGCCGGCATAAGAAGTGCAACCGGCACTGATTAATAAATACTGCAAACCTCTTTGGGTCACCAGAAAATCGTTCGGGCGGAGCCAGAGGTACATTCCCAGGTAGGTTGATCTGCACTGGGTTCGTAGAGGATGTTGAAGGAAGATTTGCCCCTAATGCGGGTAACAGAGTTTGTCCGGCCTGTGACTGTAGCAATTTTCTAGCGAGATCGTCTGTTCGCTCCTTGGAAATAATCAGTTCCCTTCTTAGAGCATTCGTTTCCTGACGGGCTGCATGCACTTCTGCTCTTAGTTCCCCAAGTAACTGGGCTAGCTGGTCGGTATCCGAGGTTTCCATAGCGCCTGGGTGGGAGTTTTGCGGTAGGCTTTGTGTTCTGTAACGCTCACCTGATTCCCGCAGAGGCGCCGGTCTTGACTGGGTGAATGCCGTATCTTCAAAGGTGATGTGTAACACACGGTTGGCTCTTTGGGCTGGACCTCTGTGCACTGTATGTCTGACTTGAAGAGTAAGATGTCTTAGATAAGTGAACGCCGAGCTCTCCATCTGCCTCGGGGCAGGGTGCCGTAACCAGTTTCTTCACTGGATAAGGGTGCAGGCCTCTTGACCTCAGAGGACTGCTGTCCGTCGTTAACTGCACGAACGGTAAGTTCTGGGCACTTCAAATGTCTTAAAAGTCTTTTGTAATGATATCTCTTGTTTTGCAGGGTTCCGGCGATGGCGGATGGCGGGCTGATGAGAGTTGAGGATCGAATCCGTGAGGAATAGAATCGCCTGGAAGCACGTAAGTAAGCGCTTGTAGCCTGCTTCATGATGCGCACTAACTGTCCCTTTTATCTTGCAGGTACAAGTTCGGAGCTTTACAGAAGCTGAAGGGTGCTGGAATACCCACTGGATTCGGCGTGGGAAGGAGTAATGGCACGCGAGTAATAAAGTTGCCCAATGTCTTTAAACGCACCTTCTTTTGTCTTTCAGATGCCGGAATGCAGCGCGAGGCGTTGGTGACAGCCGATGGATCAGGTAAGAGATGCGCTGCCACTGAAGACCGTAGTGCTAACCTGTTCTTTCTTTGTCTTTACAGGTGCTGCTGAAGACTGGATTCCAGGATGGTAAGCCTTTGTTCCTTTAGGCCCAGGATCAGAAGCAGAAGACACGATGAGCGTTCTGCTGCAGAGAATGCAGAATAACACAAAGCAAGATTCATCCATCGGGTGTGGTTTAAATAGCCTCCTGTAGTGCTTAAGTGTCTCCTTCCACAGCCACGCCTAGGTAAGAAGAGAGTTCCTGCTTTCCAGAAGAGTCCAGTGTTCTGAACCTAGGGAGTGGCTCCTGCCCCACCCAACAGGAAAAGTAGTCCCAAACAGAAGAGGATCAGGGGTTCAACTGGCAGGTAAGTAAGCAGCATGGTCTGCTGAAGGTAAGTCCACCCAAGTATTATGAGCCCGGCGCTTCCAGCGCTGGGACTGGGCATCTTTATGAGCCTGGTGCCACTGGCGCCAGGACAGGGTCCAAAAGGTCCCAATTGGGACTGGCTGGCACTCGGAACCGGGGTCATGGGTCTGCTTCCAAGGGAGTCGGGCAAGTCCTGATCTTTTGGAAGCAGAGATCATGACATAACCAGAGCCTTGATGGCGTCGAGCAAATCGGCGCCGGCGTCGAGAGAACCGGCATTGGCGCCGAGAGGATCGGCGTCGAGGAAATTGGCGTCGGCGTCAGATGCAGCGCCTCCAGCATCGGCGGCGTCGACACAGCCCTCGAAGCCGGAGCCCCGAGCGTGCCCCTCGACGACCTGAGCGTCGACGACTTCCTCGGAGCCTCGAGAAAGCCTGTCGACGCCCTCGACGCCTCAGACGTCGATGTCTTCCTCAAAGACCTCACAGGTGCATGCGGTCTCGAACGCGTCGAGGACCGGGACCTGGAACGGGTACGTCGAGAACGAGTCTCCTTGTCCGAACGGGACCTCTCCCGTGACTCGTGCCGACCACTCTTGCGAGCGGTGTCTCTCGACCTCTCACGACCGACCCCACTCAGGGGCGCGGATGGCTTAGTACCCTGAGACTCAAGAATCGCCAGCATTTTCTTCCCGAAGGAAGCCCATTCCTCCGGCGTCGCACGGCTGGTGGGGTAAGCGACGTGCTGGGCAGAGTCCTCCGAAGAGGACCTGGAAGACGACCGGTGTCGGCGCTTCCGAGAATGCCTCGAAGAGGCTGAGGAGTGGCGAGACCGACTCCTAGAAGGAGACCCACGAGACTTCCGACGATGACGCGGAGAGTCACCCCTCGAATCATCCGTCGAAAGCCCCGCAGACTTCGACTTCCTGGGCTTGGACACCCGACCTACCGACAACGTCTTCTTACGTTCGCGTAAGGCTTTGGACGTGAGCGACTGGCAGTCGATACAGTCATCCGTGTCGTGGGCCTCCCCGAGGCACCAGAGGCAGGCGTCGTGCGAGTCCGTCACCGACATCTTGGACCCACACTTCCCGCACTTCTTGAAACCCGGACGCGGGGTCGAAGACGAAGTAGAAGACATCTTCACACAAAGGATTTTCACAAAACGAACAGGTTCGAAGAACCGAGAAGAACAGAACTCCAAAGAGTCAAGGCGTTAACCGAGATTCACGAAGCAACATGTTCGCGGAAAAAACGGAACTGAGGCTACGGGCGTCGTGCGTCCTACTTATCACATCGGATGACGTCAGAGGAGGCCCTCGACGATGGCGCATCGACGTCATCGACGCAGGACGCAGAAAAAAGTTTCCGAAGCAGCACAGCTGTGGTGATTACATGTCAGATATGGAATACGTCGGAGGACCCAATCCCCTCGAAAAGGAGTCTTGAGATGCTTGCGGAACTTGAGGAAGTCCGGCTCAAGACCGAGGAAGAGGGAGGCTATTCCAGAGGTGGGAGCCTGGAAGGAGAGTATTTAGTGAGAGCAAGTTGCAGATAGCGTGGTCCCCGGCCCCAGACAGCCTTATGGATGATGCAGAGGGATTTAAATTTGATGCGTGCAGCAGCCGGGAGCCAGTGGAGAGACTTTAGGGCTGGAGAGATGCGGTCCCTGGGCTTGATGCCAAGGATAAGTCTTGCAGCCCTATTCTGGATTAGTTGGAGGGGTCGGAGAGAAGAGGAAGGCAGATTAAGGAAGAGGCTACAAGGCAATAGTCCAGCCTGGAGAGTACCAGAGCTCTGGAGACATTGAGCTTCTGGGGAATGGTGAGGAAGGGGAGAATGACTATGCCATTATTCCCCAGCATGGGTCTGGCATGGCTTCACATGTTCATGAATATTCACAGTCGTTCGGCTGGGAATCCTCGGTAAAAGAAAAAACTTTCACTTTAAAACTATTTCTCCTCTAAACCAATCACTGTCCTCGGGGTCATATTGCCCCCATCCAATGACAGTCCTCTCCCTAATCCCCGCCTCTGGCAGCCATCCATAGATTTGCTAAGCACGTAAAGTGGCAGTATGAGCAAGAAGAGCCGCAGAGGGACCGGAGGGAGGGTTCGCACGTGAATCCATGCCAGACAAATGCTGGAGAACAATAGTTACAGGCAAGTAACCTTAACCTTCTCCAGCAAAGGGTCTGGCATGGATTCACAAGCTCATGAATAACAAATACAGAGCAGTACATATTACACAACCATGGGAGGTGGCAAAGCACAATAGAAGTAATCAACACTTAGCCCTGGAACAGACTCGCCTCAAGCGAACAGGTTGCGTAGCAATGGCTGGCTGACCCTGGACTCCTCCCTGGAATCCCTGTCGACACAGAATCTCGTGAAGGTATGCGTGGACCTCCATGTCGCAGCTCTGCAGATGTCAAGCAGGGGTACACCGGAAAGGAATGTCATTGTTGCAGCGATCGCTCTGGTGGAGTGGGCTCTCGGGCGGCCGGCAGAGGCCGGTTAGCGAGCCGATGACAGTGCATGAAGCAGCGGCAGAGCCATCTTGAGATGGAAAACTTGGACAAGGCCTTCCCATTATTCACAGGTCCAAAGTTCACAAACAATTGTGAAGTCTTCCAAATGCGTGCGTGCCACGGAGGACTGCAAGGCACGAGAAACATCCCACGAATGCAAATCCTCTCTACCGAGACAAAGGTTTCAGGAAGAAACACCAAAGGCTTGTTGAGGTGGAATTCCAACGGAACCTTCGGCATAAAAGAGGGGTGTGTGTGTACGTAGCACCACCCTCGATTCGTGGAAAGTCAGATACGGCTGCTTGCAGCACAAGGCCTGGATCTCACCCATTCGTCTGGCTGAGGTGATGGCCACGATGAATGCCGTCTCCCACGTGAGAAACTTGGGTGAGGCTTGATGCATAGGTTCGAAGGGTGCCCCCATAAGTCTTGTAAGGACTCCGTTGAATTCCTATGCCGGGGCAGGCACCTTCATCGGCAGAAAAGATCGAAAAGGTCCTTGAGAAACTCCTTTACGAGTCTGTGGGACCACAACAAGGATCTTCCCGGGGATCTGGTGTAGCGTGAGATGGCCGCCAGGTGTACCTTGATGCACGTGTGAGCTCGAACAGCTTTTGCAAAGGAAAGCAAGTATGGAAGAATCTGTTGGGCCATGACCCTCAAAGCGGTAATCTTCGGCGACCGGCACCATGTAGAAAAACACTTCCACTTATGGCCATAGCACTTTAGTGTCGACGATGCCCTGGCTTTGGCGAGGATCTCCCTCCAGTCCGCTTTCAGCTCATAATCCCCAAACTCTAAGGTTGCAGGAGCCATGCCTTCAGGTTCAGGGATCCTGGGTTGTGATGAAGGATTGTGCCTCCCTCTCTGGTGAGCAGATCCAGAAGTACCAGCAACTTGACTGGAGGCACGCCGACAGGCTGAGTAGGTCCGGATACCAAATCTGCCTCGGCCACGCCAGGGCGATGAGTATCATCCTGCACCAACACTGAGTGTGTTGATCACACCTAGCAGGAGAGGAAACGGGAAAAGCGTACAGAAACAGACCCTTCCACAGGAAGGAGAACACATCCCCCCTTCACCCCCCCCCAAGGTCCTCGGTTGGTGGAATCTGGTGGCGAACTTCTGGAATTTGGAGTTCGCCGTTGTGGCAAAAAGTTCGATCAGGGGTCTGCCCCATTTGATGAACAGATGGTCCACCTGATCCTCACGAAGTTCCCACTTGAGGCAGGCGCGCAGTTCCTTGCTGAGGGAGACTGCAATGGTGTTCTTGACGCCTGCCAGGTGGAGCAGGACAAGGAACATCCCACGTTCGATGGCCCAGTGCCACAATCCCTGAGCTTCCTTGAAGAGCACTGGGGATCGAGTGCCCCCTTGCTTCCGGATGTAACATGGTGGTGGTGTAGTCCGTGAAGATCCTCACCACCTTGCCCTTGAGAGGCTGTAGGAAAGACTTGAAGGCCCAGAACAATGCCTGTAGCTCCAGGATGTTGATGTGCAGATCCTTCTCTTCCAGAAGCCACAGACCTCTGGCGTGTAGACGTCCGATGTGAAGCCCCCCCCTACCCCTGCACCATCCCCAATGTTCCAGAGAGGCGTCCGTGGTGACGGTCTCCTGGTATGGTGGGGTTTGAAATCCCACCCTCTGAGCGATGTGGTAGCGCAACCCCCCATCACTATTCCCCGCCGGAACTCCTTGTTGAAAGGGATCTTGTCTGCAAAACTCCTGGACACTTGTATCCAATGTGCATCCAATAATTCCTGTAGGGGTTGCATCTGCAGCCTGCAGAGATGGACGAGGTAGATGCAGGACGACATCATGCCCAGCGAAGACCTGATCGCCCGAATCTAAAAATAGAAAGTAGTATTTGCAGAAAATAAGTTTGGTAGCTGATGTGATGGTTCTATGCGATCTTATCGCAAACAATTTGAGGGATTTTCAGTGGAAAAAAAATGATATTTTTTCTATCATTTCTTCCCAAAGCCCTGTTTCCCTATTAATTTAAGCCCACCCCAACTCAGTCTCAACCCGTTTTATCCCCTACCCCACCCTCCATACATACCTTAAAGTTTTTTTCACAGTTTTGGGTTCGTTTTTTCGTTATAATCACTGGATACCAAAATGTTGCGGCTGTCCAAAACTGTGGATGTTGCTTAGGTCCGGTGCAACAGGCTTTTTCTTTTTTTTTTAAAACCTAATTTTATTTGCATTTGTTATGAGAACAAGACATTTCCAAAAAGCGGTCATTTCAAATACAGACCACCATACTATCAAAAGTCGGGTCTCCCAACCAACCCTCCCCCCTCATTCTACACCTAAAGTACCCCCCTGCCACCAACCCCCTACCTTAACACCCCTCTCAACCAAACTCGTCCAGAAGTGGCGTTCCCCCTCATCAATGTCTCGGAGGCTCAATACTCATTATTATGTCTGTATTTTACCTTTGTCGGCTCCCTCCTGGGCCTCTCCAACCAGATTCAAGAAACACTCATTTGCTTATTTCGCCACCAAAGGTTTCCTTCATCCAGTTCCCATTTGAGCAACAGGGAGCTCCACCCGACTTGAAACTCACTGATCCCATCGTTCACTGCCGCTGTCAACAGTTCCATTGTGTTGTTTACTTTCCCATCCCAAACTTCTTCCGAAGGGAGCGTTTCACTTTTCCAGCACTGGGCTATGGCCAGTCACCCTGCCCTCAACATTGCTTCCCACATCTTCGGGAGTCTGCATTCTTCCCTGTCCTTTTGCGGGATCCCCAAGAGAGTCTGCAGCGGGTCTAAGTCCAGCCGTATTCCCGTGACCTCTTCCCATCCAGCTCAACACCTCTTTCCCCAACACCTGCACCTTGCGACACCACCACCACATGTGGACCAAAGAACCCTGCAGTCCACAACCCCCGGGGCCCATGGGAGAGGTTCCCGCAAACATCCTGGACAGTCTCAGGGGATCCCTGTGCCAGCCCATCAACATTTTGAAGTTGTGTTCTATCATGGAGGTGAACAGGCCACCATGGAAAACAGCTTTGTAGATTTGTGCCCAGTCCTCCTCCGAGATCTCCTCCCCCCACTAGGTCTACCCAGTACCTCTGGAATGTTTGTCTCATTCATAGCTTTATACAACTTGGACAGTAGAACCTTTCTTGTGGTGGATAAATCTATGACCTTTTCTTTCCACTGCCGTTAACTCTCTGCCACTGATCCACCCCACTTGAGTCTGTTAATTTACCCTTGATGCAGAGCTATGCAAATACTGGAGATTGAATCCCTTCCCAGTACCTACCGAATGGCTACCAATTCCAGGAAGACTCCATCCTTAAATAGTTGTCCCACCCATTCAAGGCCCATAGCTGACCATGTCTATGAGAAGGCTAGCCCCTGGTGACCAAAATCAAATGGGGGCCCCCATAGCGAGGAAATAGGAGAGGGCCATGTTGTGTATCCATAGGTGCCCTTGGATTCATGCCAGATTGCCCAAATAATACCAGAGTGGTGTGGGACCTTAGCCGTTCCAGGATGGACCTGATTGGAGACAAAAATAATCCGTCACCTTCAGTGGGTGCGCCACCAGATCCTCCAAATAAGTCCAAAGGTCGTCCCTCATGTGTTCAAACTTCTCCTTAAGTTGGGCCGCCTTGTAGTATAGGCAGATGCCCGAGAACCCAAATCCGCCCTTATCCCTTGAAAGTGTCAGAGTTGCCATTTTTACCCTGGGTGTCTTATTTTTCCAGATGAACCTCTGGCGCTTTCACATTACTTCTAAGAAGAACTTCTCTGGGAGCTGCCTTGAGATGGCTTCAAACAGATACAGCAGCGGCAGGAGCACATTCATTTTTATTGAGGTCATCCTACCGAACCAGGTCAGTATTAGTGGGTCCCATCTCTTCAAGTCAACCGTCAGTTCATTGGCCGTGACCATATCATTCAGGTCCCTAGTGACTTGAATACCCAAGTACTGTATGCTCTTTTGGTGAACCCTCATTCCCTGGTATCTCCGAGTCGAGGAGGGGGCTCTGCTCTAGTGTCAGCATTATACCCGATTTCCCAACGTTAATCTTGAGCCAAGAGAAATGAAATTATATTTTATTTATATCGCGCTCGTACACAAGTGTTTCAGAGCGCGACCAGGCAAAAAGGGAGGGGAACAAGGGAGAGAAAAAAACTGAGATCTTACTAGGCCCAGTGACATTTAAGAAAGTGCAAGTGCACGGGAAAGGAAAATGGAGGAAAAGTGCAAGGAAGGGGGGGGGGTGGAAAGTACAAAGCAGAGGAGAGAAAACAAATAAATATTAAAATACAATAAATAATAAATAAGGTCTTTAAACCATGGTAGTGCAGCCAGCAAGTGGCAGGTGAAAGTTAGTCAGAAAGTTATATGTGATAAGTGCAGAAGAAACGTGGGAGGGGGACTGTATGGGTACAGATACAGAACCCTAGTGCAGATGGTGGCCTGGAGGCAGTGCAGGAGGGTGGCAGGGTGAGCAGATACCTGGGCCCGATGAGGGGTAGCTGATGGAGGATCAGCAGGCTGAGAAGGAGAGGGAGGAGGAGGAGGAGGAGGGGAGGAGAGGGTGCACAGGATGTCCTGGGTTTTAGAGATAAAGTGAGAGGCAAGGGCCTTGCAAAGATCCTGGGAGGAGAGAGGAGGGGTGGAGACTGCAGCAGGGTTGGCCAGCTCCTTGCAGATTTTGAAAAGTTCGGCCGAGTTGTTAGATGCCGCAGAGATGTGGGCTTGTATGTGGACAGCTATTCGGTATTGCCTTTGGAGCAGGCAGCAGGCCAGTTTGTCAGAGGATGAGCAAGAAGCCCTCCATTTTCTTTCCGCCGCCCTACACTTCCGTTTAAGTGTAGTTAGGTAAGAGTCATATCAAGAATTGCACTTGGCTTTGGACTTGAAACGGATCCTCATGACGGGGGCAAGAGTATCAAGAGTAGCAGAAATAGAGGAGTAGAGAAGAGAGCGGCGGGCTGTGTCAGGGTGAGGCCTCGACTGACACACGCTTCATGGGCCGGATATCTGTGAAGGTGGGTGGCAATCTAGGAGTGGACTTGGCTGGGGGGGGGGGAGGAGATGGAGAGAGGAGAGGAGGCAGTGATCACTCCAGGAGAGAGGAGTGGTAAGGGGGGGTAGAGAGGGGGAGGCCGGATGAGATCAAGACATCAAGTGTGTGGCCAGCCAAGTAAGTCGGGCCGGAAGGAAGGATGGAGAGGGAGAGTGAATCGCAGAGGTCACAAAAAAGAGTGAAGATGAGTGACAGGTAGAATCAAGATGAATGTTGAGGTCACCAAGGAGGAGAAGTTGAGTGGTGGAAGCCAAGAGGGAAGAGGAGAGGTCAGCCCACTCAGAGAAAAGAGGTGATTTGACCAGGGGGCCGGTAGAGAGTAGCAACAGTAAGAGAGTGGCTAGGAGAGAGAGAGAGCCTGCAGACTAGGCATTCAAACGAGGAGTAAGCTTGAGTGGGAATGAGATAGGCAGGGATCCACTCAGGGAAGATGAGGGCTACACCCCCTCTAGGCAGATTGGATATGGGAGCTGAGAGGATCTTGTAGCCGTCGGGGAGGAGAGTGTCAAAACTCGTGGTAGAGCTGGCTGTGAACCATGTTTCGGTGAGACCGAGTACATCAAGGTCAAGTTCTTCTAAGAGGTGACAGATGTTAGACGAGTGTTTAACGGCCAAGCGAGAATTTAGAGTGGCGAGATGGAGAAGGTTGCCAGACTTAAAGACCTTCCGGGGAGGGGTACAGATCGTAGGTACGCCCTGCGGAGGTGTGGAAGGAGCTTGAGATGAGACCAAGGAGGAGGCAGAGGAGGGGAGTAGGGGACAGCTCGAGATGAGAGGAAATTGATGAGGCGAGGGAACTGCCTATCAAAGAGAAGGAGGTTAGCCTGAGGGCCTTGCACCATGACAGTACCATTTAGATATATGTTAATAAAGACTCTAGAGGAGTCAAGGAGATCCATACGTACTTCCCAGCGGGTGCCACCATTAATGGGAGAGGAGGAGACAGAGCACAGAGATCATATGAGGGGTCCAGAGATCTTGTGAAAGAACGAAAAAGAGGATGTCAGTGAGGGTTTGTCTGGCCGAGGCGCTGGAATAGGTATCAGCGATGGGGAGACCAGGGTTAGAAACCAAGATATCCCTTTTGAATTTCTTCTTACCAGACTTAGTGAGAAGGGAAGGAAAGTTGATAGAGAAACAGTTGGAATAGATAGGAGAAACAGATAATGCCATGGGCAGGTAGAGAGAGGAGGCAGTAGGAGAAATATACAAGATCAGAGGTATGGAGCGGTCACTGGGCTAGCAGGTAGCAATGTAGGTGAACAAAAACTCACCCAAAATGGACTTTCCCAAAACACACCCAAAAATTGAACTTTCCCAAAACACACCCCAAAATTGACTTTCCCAAACACACCCCAAAATTGACTTTCCCAAACACACCCCAAAATTGACTTTCCCAAACACACCCAAAATTGACTTTCCCAAACACACCCAAAATTGATTTTCTCAAACAAGAGAGGCAGCCGTACACAGGGATCTGGTTCAGGAGTGCCAGGAGGGAGCGTTGAATGTTAGTGAGGTAAGCCAATATATCATCTGCAAAGAGTGAGAGCTTGCACTCGATTCCCCCCCACCCCACACTATGCCCTTGATTTGGCCATTTGCCCGAATCGCAATGGCCAGTGGTTCCAAAGCAGTGAGAGAGGGGACACCCCTGTCTTGTGCCTCTTGCTAGTACAAATGTAGCTGATGGCCCCAGACACTGAGCGTATTGTACAGTTCCGCCACCCATCTCAGGAAATTCATTCCCAGCCACATCCTTGTCAGGACCTTCATCATGAAGGGCCATTCCACTGTGTCGAAGCAAGACCAGGCAGGCATCCCGTCCCTTCATTTGGGCACCGCGAATCAGGTTCATAGTCTTCCGAATGTTGTCACCCTTGCCTCCCCCTTATGAAACCCACCTGCTCTCCATGCATTAGAAGTGGTAGTCCCACCTCCAAAGTCGTTCCCAAGGCTTCGCCAGGATCTTTACATCCCCATTTAGGAGAGAGATGGGTCGATAAGAGGAACACCTGGTGGGATCCCCCCACCCTTACGTATCACTAAGATCGTTGCAAGCAACATCATGGACGTAGGTATGCGTTGAACACCTTCACTGGGCATTGGGCCAACAATGACCTTCATAGTTTATAAAGCCTCGTCCCCCAGTGCCGACCCAGACTTCATCTCCTTGATGGCCAGCAGGATCTCCTCTACAGTTATGGGCCTCAAGGTTTTCCACAATGTCCTTGGGGAGGCCTGGGAGGGGTAGTCCCCTCAAAAATGTGTCTATCTGTGCGTCATCCCCCTTCCATTCCGAAGCATAGAGGGTACTGAAGTACTTTGCAAATTCATTTTCGATGCTTCTGGTGTCAGACAGACCCTCCCTCCCTCCCTCCCTCCCTCCGTCTTTGTTGCTCCTATGGTTCTCCGCTTTCTCTCCTCCCTCAGCCTCCATGGAAGGATCTTATCAGCCCTGCCCCCTTTCTCATGATATTTCTGTTTCAGAAACAGGAGTTTTTTTTGTTCTGTGTCCTGGTTCAGAATGGCCCTTAATTGTGTCCTATATCGCCAGAGCTCCTTCGCTACTGTGGGAGATATATACTTTCCCTGGGTACCGCCCCGGCGGTATATGTGCTATTTTCTGGCAGAACAAGCTCTCCTTCTCCCCCTTTTCCTTTTTCTTCTTAGAGCCTATCCTTATCAGAACCCTCCAGATGGTTGCCATAAAGGCCTCACATACAGATTAGATCGCCCACCTCTCCAGTAACATTGAAGAGGAAGTACACCTTCATTCCCGCGAGTAGTTCCTGTTTAACTGCCCTATCCTTCAACAGGGAGTCATTGCACCTCCACCTAAGCCCGGGGCCCGCTGACCTCCCCATCACCACGGAGACTCACCATATTATGGTGATACCATGGGATTGGGGCGACCTGGGAGTCCAAAACTTGTGCCTTTAAAGTTGCGTCTACCATGAGAAAGAATTGTGTACTGCCGAGAAAAAGATGTATGGCCTATCACCCTCAAGCGGACACGTGAGGGAGTGACAGGCCCAATATCTCATTTATCTGCTTAAAGCGTTCCGTGTCGTTCATATTTGCCCTTGCTATCGGGTGCTCCCTCATTCTCTTACGGTCCCTTATTGGGTCTAACACCATATTAAAATCTCCGGCAACCATCAGTTGCCCTTCTGCAAATTCAATTAATTTGTCCCCGACCCCCCCCCTCCCAAAATGCACACTGTCCCACGTTTGGAGCGTACACGGAACCCAACGTAAGCACAGTACCATACAACTCTCCTTTGATAAGCATGTACCTCCCATTCGGGTCAGCTAATACCGATTCTACCAGAAAGCCCAGTCGGGATGAGATCAGGACTGCAAACCCCCCCACCCCCCCTTTTTTTTTTTTACATCAAAGGCCATGATCACTTCACCCACCTCCCGGGCCCTCTTAAACTCCCAAAGTACCATTGATCGTTTGCTCGGCAAGTTGAGGCCCAGAACGTTGAGGGAGCCAATTTTTTCAATGGGGCCAGACATCGCCCCGTTGCCAGAGCATCACATTACCCCCCCCCCTCCAAGACAGTTCCATGGATGAGCCCGTTACCTAGGCCGTACTGTGTACCTACGTTTGAGAAAATACACCTTGAACATTACCAAAAACAGCCCCCTCAACTACCCCTTAACACCTCCACGGCATCTAATCCCACCCAGATTCCTCACCTCAGATGGGATTAAATCACCAGGAGGTCCTCCTAAACCGTGGACCAGTTTAACTAAGCTCTTTCCCTTGAGCCCCTTTCCATCGCCCCATTTCTCAACACACAAACAAAAACCAAGCTGCCCCTCCCTCATCCCCTCCCACCCCCCCATCGTCCAGCACACCAACACCCTTATCGAGTCAATTGGCCATTTTCCTGAAATTCAAGACGGCCCAGCTGGGAATTGAGTTTCATACATTTCCTCGAGCCTGGGACTTTGCGCCTGTTAGGCCCCTTTATGCACCATCACCTGTCTTCAGGACTTTTCTCCTCTCCTTCCACAGTTGATACACCCCCCCCCATCAGTTCTCCTGTGGTTCTCTGTAGGTCGTCCTCTGTTACCAATTTGTAGTTATAGCCATGGACTTCAAAGGATATAGAAAAGGAAAAGCCCCATCTGTATCTCACCCCTTTCTCATTGAGCCATTTTGTTAGGGGGTGAGGGTGGTGGGGGAGTGGACCTAGGCGCCTCTGTCGCCATATGCGAGGACAGATCATGGCAGATAGCTATTTTCACATAACCCAGGGCCACGAAGCTCTGCCCCTTTACTTTTTCCAGGATTCTTTGCCTCTCCCTGTAATTATGGAAGCACGCAAGCACTGAGTGTGTTCCCTTCCCAGCTAACCCCGCTCTGTGCACCCTTTCGATTTTAGGTACATCGATGTTCTCGTCTCCAAATAAGACCTTCACTGCCTCGTGGATGGTCCTCCTTAGGTCCCTCCTTCTCCGAGATTCCAAAAAATCTCAAGTTGTTCCTCCTCTCACGGTTTTCAAAATCAATTTTCAGGGTCACTTCCCCCCCTCCCTTCTCTCCAACGCCACCAAACTCATATCTATTGGAGTCTCCATTGTCTCGAGGCAGGTCTGGTTGTTCTTGACTGCTTGGAGTCTTGTCCATTCTGTCTATTCTGACATTCATCCTATTCACTTTTTCCTCCAATGTCGGCCCTAATCGCCTCCAGGAGGGAGGCTATGTCTCTCTTATTGGACATGGTATCATCCCCCCGCAGTGTTACTCTCAGACTCCGACCGCTGGAATTCAAATTGTAACAACTTTTCCTTCCAGTCCATGGGCGGGTGGGGTCCTCTACTCTTGATTCTGGAGTCACCCCTGCCATATTCACTGGTGAACTCTTGCGGTGCAAAAGGGCTCTCCTGAGTGTTCCAAGCCCCCCCCTGCACACTGCTCCCTTGGGGCAGTTCTACATCTTCACGCCTCCGCCAGCCTCCTACTCCTGTATTGGTGTGGGCAGTTGCTTCGGGCCTCCTCACACCTGTGTTTCCCGAGGTCTCGCCCCCTAGGGCAACCTGGGGCGGCCCGTTATCCTCTCACCACACTCTTTCCTCCTCCGGACCTTCTCCTAGGCGGGCCCACGTCCCGGGTTCTACTCCGGCGGCCCACACCTCGGTACTTCACTTTGCGGTGGATTCTTGCCCAGCGTCCAAGGATCTTAAGTAGCAGGGGCACCGTGAGGCGGGCACTCTCGCCTCCTCTCCTTCACGGTGACTGTGCTTCCTCAATCTACTTTCTAGCACTCTGGTGACCCCCTTACCGGGCCTATTCTGAACCAAGTCTCCACTGGCTTTGGCGTTAGCCCCTTCATGCTTCTTGCTGCTTGCTGCTTTTGGGGTGCTTGGTATTCTTCCCCCAGCTCCTCTCTCCCTCTAGGCTCTCAGCTGCTGGGGAGGCGGGGGAGGAGAGGGGGGGGGAGAGGGGGGGAAACGGGTGGACATCTCCCAGGCAGGCACACGCCCCATGCTCCGACCAGGGGCCCACATCTATTAACTTTCCCTCGCGCCTGCCGGCGCACAGCAAGATGGGAGTAAGCTCCTTGTTGCAGTCGGGTGGGGGGGGGGGGGGGGAAGGGGGCGACTCCTCCACTATCAGCTCCCCAGTGATTTTTATAACGGATCCCTTGCCAGGGTCCTCTGAGGGCAAATGTTGCTCCCAGCTCGGGGCCCCACCATGCTTTTTGCACAACTTGTGTGTGTGCCGTCCCTTTCCCCCATTGCCTCTGCCGAGGATGATTCTGCAGGGGGGGAGGGGGGGAGTTTATTGGGTTGGTCCCACCAGGAGCCCGGGCCTGTTTTCCAAGGGCCTCCTCGCCTCTGTGTTCCCCTCGTCGTGTTCCTCGCAATCTGGGCCGGCTACGCAGGTCTCTTTGCCGGCAGGATTACTTTTGTTTTCCCACCGGCCTCTCAAACAGATCTCAGCCTTTCTGTGCACGTTATTTTCCGTTTATGGACCAGAGTGTTGCCCAAGGTATCTGGAACCTCCTGGACTCTGGCAGAACCGGCCAGGGGGTGGGGGTGGTGGCAAATTTCGGGTCGAAGCAGGGTCTCAATCCGCTTTTTCAGCCCGATAGGTCCAGAGGGGATTATTCAGTCTGTGTTCATATGCACGCCCCCTGCTGGCTTCAGCATGCATTTATTTATAGGTTTTTATATAAAGCTACAACTACACTGGAAGGCTGTCTGACTCGGAGCACTTTGAAGGTAGGTTAGAATAGCAAAGGCAAGACAAGGTCATTATTGGGTGCTTACAAGATGCAGAGTTAGGTTATGGCAACTGCTGGTCTGACAACTTTGTGTTCTACACATTGATTATTATGCGCTTATACACAAGTGTTTCAAAGCGCACCCATGCATGGGAGGGGACGACACGACAAAATCTTACTAGGCATGGTACATTCAGATTATGCAGGTGAGCAGAAAAGGAAGTGCGTGGGGGAAATAAGGGGCAATAGGGACAAGTTTGCCCAGTCCCGTCAGAACATGGGTTAAGTTCAGAGAGATACCACTCTCATGGGTCGTAACTGAAGTGCAGTAGTGCTGCGTCAAATCTATGGCCCGGGGGAAAGTGCAGGAGACTGGCGAGGAAAGCTTGGGACCTGTGAGGCTCTGAAGGTACACCAGATGGCCAGTTAGCAAAACTGAGCAGAAGTAGATGAGATCGAGAGCAGAAAGAGGTGGTTAGCAGGGGAGAGGGAGAGAGAAGGAGGAGGAGGTGAAAAGGAAAGTCTTGAGTGTCCGGAATTTAAGGAGATCCGCCTCAAGACAAAGAGGTAGGGGGGCTGTTCCAGAGGGAGGCACCTGCAGAGGAAAAAGATCCCCCCACCCCCATCTCTGCATGGAGAAGCAGCTCATCTGCAGAGAGTTGGAGGAAGACGAGCGGAGGGCTCAGGAAGGAGAGTATTTAGGAAGAGGTGTTGCAGATAGAGTGCGCCCAGGCCCCAGAAAGCCTTGTGGACAATGCAAAGGGTCTTGAAATTAATCCTTGAAGCCACGGGGAGCCAGTGAACAGATTTCAGCGCCGGAGAGATGTGGTCCATAGGCTTGAGGCCAAGGAAAAGTCTTGCAGCTCTATTCTGGATGAGTTGAAGAGGACAGATGGTAAAAGAGGGCAGGTTGAGAAAAGAGCCTGTTGCAGTAGACCAGAAGGAACAAGTTACTTACCTGTAACTGTTGTTCTCCAGCATGGGTCTGGCATGGATTCACATGCTCATGAATATTCCCCGTCGTCAGGCTGGGAATCCACGGTAAAGAAAAAACCAGTATCAGTTTCGTTTCTGATCTGTCTTTCGTAGTAATAACCAATCACTGGTCTCTGCGTCATACTGACCACAGCCAATGACTGCCCTCTACCTAAGCACCGCCTCTGGCAGCCATCTTCAGATTTGGAAGCACGTGAAGTGGCAGTATGACCAAGTGAAGAGCCGCAGAGGGGTAGGCGGGAGGGTTCGCATGTGAATCCATGCCAGACCCATGCTGGAGAACAACAGTTACAGGTAAGTAACTTGTTCCTTCTCCAGCATGGGGTCTGACATGGATTCACATGCTCATGAATAAAGAATACATAGCAGTACACACATGCACAACCACGGGAGGTGGCAAAGGCTCAACATTAAGCATCACATCAACTCAACATTAAGCATCTTACCTCCTCACCAGGCTCACCTCAGGCGAACAGGTTGCGCAGCACTGCTTGGCCGACCCTGGACTCCTCCCTGGAATCCCGGTCGACGCAGTAGAATTTCGTGAAGGTGTGCGTCGACCTCCACGTAGCAGCCCTGCATATGTCCAGCAGGGGCACACCAGATAGGAACGCCGTGGTAGCTGCGATCGCTCTGGTGGAATGGGCTCTCGGACGGCCAGGCAGCGGTCGGTTTGCCAACCGGTGACAGTACATGATACAGCCGGAGAGCCATCTGGAGATGGAAGCCTTCGAGAGAGCCTTCCCCTGATTGACAGGTCCAAAGTTCACAAAGAGTTGTGACGTCTTCCGAAAACCTTTCGTGCGGTCCACGTAGAACTTCAGCGCTCTAGCTACATCCAGCGAGTGCAAAGTCCTCTCAGCCGGCGACGAAGGCGACGGGAAGAACACAGGTAACACCAAGGGTTCGTTGAGATGAAAGTCCGACGGTACCTTGGGCATGAAGGAGGGGTGCGTCCTGAGCACTACCCTCGTGTCGTGGAAAGTCAAGTACGGGGCCTTGCAGGAAAGGGCCTGGATCTCTCCCACTCGTCGTGCGGAGGTGATGGCCACGAGAAAAGCTGTTTTCCACGATAGAAACTTCAACGGGGCCGAGTGCAGAGGCTCGAACGGAGGTCCCATGAGTTTGGTCAGCACCGCGTTGAGCTCCCACGCCGGGGCCGGAGCCTTCACCGGCGGGAACGATCTGAACAGTCCCTTCATGAACTCTTTCACCAGACGATGAGACCACAAGGACGTCCGGCCCGTGGTTCTGGTGTATCGGGAGATCGCAGCAAGATGAATCTTGATGGACGCGTGTGCCAGACCAGCTTTGGCCAGCGTCAGCAGGTACGGCAGCACTTGGGGAGCCGTAATCCGTAGAGGGTTAATCTTCTGTGCGTAGCACCAGACAGAGAACCTCTTCCATTTGTGTCCGTAGCATTTAAGAGTCGAGGACGCCCTGGCCTTTGCAAGAACCTCTCTGCAATCGGCCGGTATGTCGTATCCTCCAAACACTAGCGCTGCAGGAGCCAGGCCTGCAAGTTCAGCGACTTCGGGTCGTGGTGGAGGATGGCGCCTCCTTCCCTGGAGAGTAGATCCGCGTCCGCCGGCAGCTTGATTGGCGGGGACGCCGACAAGTCCAGAAGGTCCGGGAACCATATCTGCCTCGGCCACGCAGGTGCGACGAGGATCATCCTGCACCGTGACCTCTTGAGCTGGTTGACGAGCCGGATTAGCAGAGGCAAGGGAGGGAACGCGTAGAGGAACAGGCCCTCCCAGGGGAACGAGAAAGCATCGCCCATGCTCCTCGTCTGGGGAAACCTGCTGGCGAACCTCCGGCACTTGGTGTTCGTCGCCGTCGCGAACAGGTCGATCTGGGGTGTGCCCCACCGTCGGAAGAGGCGATCCACCAGATCCTGCCGTAGTTCCCACTCGTGGCACGAGCGCAGCTCCCTGCTGAGTGAGTCGGCGATGGTGTTTTTTATCCCTGCCAGATGAAACGGCACCAGAAGAATCCCTTGGGCGACGGCCCAGTGCCACAGGTCCTGCGCCTCCTTGGACAGCGCTGGGGACCTGGTTCCGCCCTGTTTCCTGATGTAAAACATGGTGGTGGTGTTGTCGGTGAAGATCCTCACCACCTTGCCCTTGAGGGACGGAAGGAAGGACCTGAGGGCCCAAAACACTGCACGGAGCTCCAGGACGTTGATATGCAGGGACTTCTCCGTCGGGAGCCAGAGTCCCCTTGCGTGCAGATTTTCGGTGTGCGCTCCCCACCCTTCTAGGGAGGCATCCGTGGTCACAGTCACCTGGTGGGCTGGGGTCTGGAAGTCCATGCCCGCCGTCAGATGCGCGCGGGTGCCCCACCACCGTATCGCTCGTCGGAAACTCTCGTCGAGCTTGATCCTTTCCTCGAAGCTGCCCGTCGTCTGGATCCAGCGCGCATCCAGGAACTCTTGCAACGGGCGCATCCGGAGCCTGCACATGGGAATGAGGTAGATGCAGGAAGACATCATCCCGAGGAGGGACTTGATGGACCTCACCTTGGCCGCGTCGGCCACCAACATCCGTTGCACCTTGCCCAAGATGGTCCTGGTCCTCTCCTCCGACGGGGAGGCCAGAAGGGACACTGTGTCGAGCCTCGCTCCCAGAAACAGTGCGACTTGCGCGGGCACCAGGTGGGATTTGGCGTAGTTCACGGAGAATCCCAGGTCCGTGAGGAGTTGGACGGTCCTTGCCGTGTGGACCACGGCGAGCTCCCTCGTCTTGGCGCGGATGAGCCAGTCGTCCAGGTAGGGGTAGACGTGAATCCCCTCGCGGCGCAGCTGCGCCGCCACCGGTGCGAGGCACTTGGTGAAAACCCTGGGTGCCGACCGCAGTCCGAAGGGAAGGGCTTTGAACTGGTAATGACGCCCTTGGACCACGAATCTGAGGAATTTTCGGTGCCCCTTTAGGATGGGAATGTGGAAGTAGGCATCCTCCAAATCCAACGATGATAGGAAGTCTCCTTCCTCCAGCTGACCCAGGACGTGCTGGAGGGTGACCATCCGGAACTTCTGCGCCTTGATGAACTTGTTCAGGCGTCGCAGGTCCAGGATGGGGCGCCATCCTCCCGTCTTCTTCTTCACGAGGAAGTAACGCGAGTAGACTCCGGAGCCCCGAAGCCTCTTTGGGACGAGTTCGATGGCGCCCTTTCTGAGCATCGCCTTTACCTCCAGGAGAAGTTGAGGGACGTGAAGTTCTTTCCTGGCCACGGGGGGGACGCGCGGGCACCTTCTTTGAAACTCGAGCGCGTGGCCCCGGGCCAGGGCGTCCAGCACCCAACGGTCGGTGGAGATGGACTCCCACACGCTGACGAAGCCCGCCAGCCGGCCTCCCACCGGGGTGCTTCGGTGGGGGCCCGACCCCACGGCCGGTTCAATCCTGCTTGGACGCGGCCTTGCCGCCTTGGCCTCCTTGGCGACGACGGCGGGGGCCGCCAGACTTGCCTCGTCCTCTGTAGGCCTCTTGCGACGACGAGCGGGCCGCTTGACGGTAGGAAGCGAAACCGCCGCCGGAACCTTTGGAGGCGCCCTTGCCTCCGCCGCTCCGAAAGGGCGTCCGCCGTTGCTGCAGTACTCCAAGGGCCCGGGCCGTCTCAGTATCCGCCTTGATGGCCTGAAGGGAATCGTCCACTGTCTTCCCAAACAGGTTGTTCCCGTCGAAGGGCATGTCCAGGACCCTGGTCTGGACGTCCTGCCGAAAGTCCGTAGCCTTGAGCCATCCGCGACGTCGAAGGCAAACGCCGTTGCCCATCTGGCGGAACCCAGTGTCGGCGATGTCCGTCGCCACGGTGATGGCGTGGTCCGAGGCCACCTCACCTTCCTGCAGGATCTCAAGGGCCTCCGCCCTCTTGTCGTCCGGCAGAAAATCCAGCAGGGGAGCTATCTTGTACCAGAGTTCCCTGTCGTAGCGGGCCACGATAGCCAAGGCGTTGGCCGCTTTAATCGTCGTCGCCGCCGACGAGATGACTCTGCGTCCCATGGCATCCAATTTCTTTCCCTCGCCGTCCGGCGGGGAAGTCGACGTGGAGGCCGCACCCCCCCCCGCTTTCTTCCTGGCTGCCGCGGAGACGACGGAGTCCGGGGTAGGCTGCGCCCGGAGGCATAGGGGGGCCGAGTCCGGGACCCGGTACTTTTTCTCGTACCGGTCTCTTTTCGCTGGCGTCGTGGAAGGGTTCTTGAGGAGGGAAAGGCCCTCATCCCAAATGTCGTCCAACAGAGGCACTGCGAGGACCGTCTTCCTCTTGGTCTCGCGCCGTTGGTAAAGGAAGCCTTCCTTTTTCTTCTCCTCAGGGCAGAGTTGGAAAAGCTCGGATGCCCTGGCGATCATTGAGTGGAACGATCCAATCTCGTCGGGCGGAGAAGCCCTGGTGGGAGGCGACGACGGAAAATCCTCGTCGTATGCCTCGTCGTCCGTACCCGTCGCTGCCGTGTCAGTCCCCGTATCATCCCCTCGGGTGGACGGGGAGGAGGGCTGGACGGGGCGCGACGGTTGAAAAGGAGGCGGTGGATGGATCCTTCTTTTCTTGGTAGGGGGAACACCAGAAGGTCCCGGTTCTGGATCCCCCGACGGGAGAGGTTCCTCCGTCGGTAACGGTAGTCTCGTCCTTATCTCGGAGCATAAGGACTGTATAGCCAACAAAATGGCCGCTGAGTTGTCTTGCGGCGCTGGCAGAGGGGAATCCGACGGGCGAGCAGGGGCCCCGTCGGTATCCTCGACGATGTCGTCGTCGTCACCTGCGTCGGGGCCCATTCCGACGGGCTGGTCTTGTTCCACGCCTAGGCCGTGGCTTAAGACCTCGATCAGTTCCTCTTCTGAGGTTGAGGCCGAATCTACGACGACGCCCTGCCCCCCCTTCTTCCCCACGGAGGGTTTCACGGGGGTCCTATCGATGGGCACGAAAGAAGACTCCCTCCGAGGAGGCAGGGAGATTCTGGGCCCCGAGGCCGCCACCACTGGTGCAGCCTCCACAGGCTGGGCCAGGGCCGCCGCGACCGTTTCGATAGAGGGCTTGGTCGAATGGATCAAGGCCTTCACCACCTTAGGTGCGCTCACCGCCTTATCCTTGAGGGAGGGGGCACTGCCACGCTCCTCCTCTGCCTTAGAGCTCGACCGGGGTCTCTCCAGGAGCTTCGCCGGGTGCTCGGCCTTCCTCTTACCCGACCCAGAGCGTTGGCTCGTGGTTGATGGTGCCGGGGAGGGTGCGCCCTGCCTGGCGCCCGTAGAGCCCGACCGTTCGGCGCTCCCGGTGCCAGCGGACTCGCGGTGCTTGGCCTTATGTTGGGCCCCCGTCGCCGGGGCGCCCTCAAAGGTCTTAGAAGACCGCTCAGATTTCTTCTTCTTCTCGCCAGACGGGCTCTTACCCTCCAGCCAGCTGGCGAGACGTTGATGGCGGTCCTTCATGGTCCGTTCCGACATGTTGCCGCAAAACGCACAGTCCTTCTCCACGTGCGTCTTGTCCCCATGAAGGCAGTAAAGGCAGAAAGAGTGTTCGTCCTCCTTGAAGACGTTCTGCAGCTGGCATCCAGGGCAGGCCCTGAACAGCTTTCCGGGCGTCGAGCTTCCCTTCTCCTGGGCCATCTCCGAGACCGGGCCTGAGAAGCTTCTGGAGTCCTCCGAAGTGTAGCTCGACGAAATCTTCACCCTTGAGGGGCACAGATGAATCCGACACGGGTCCCCGTTGATCGGATGTAGGATCGGTGGAGCTTGAGGCTCTTTTGACCGAAAGAATCGAAGTTTTTGTGAAAAAGCGCGAAAAAATAGCACTAACGCTCGAGAGCAATAGCACGAGGATCCCAACACATGAACGTGCGGTAAAAATCTGAAGATGGCTGCCAGAGGCGGTGCTTAGGTAGAGGGCAGTCATTGGCTGTGGTCAGTATGACGCAGAGACCAGTGATTGGTTATTACTACGAAAGACAGATCAGAAACGAAACTGATACTGGTTTTTTCTTTACCGAGGATTCCCAGCCTGACGACGGGGAATATTCATGAGCATGTGAATCCATGCCAGACCCCATGCTGGAGAATAGAGAGGACCAGGGCTCTGGAGATGGTGAGCCTCTGGGGGAAGGTGAGAAAAGGTAGAATACCTCTGAGACGGTGCAGTTGGTAGTGGGACTTTTTAGAGAAGTCCGCAATGTGAAACGAGAAGGAGATAGTGGAGTCGAAGATGACCCCTAGATTAATGGAGGCTAAACTCTATTAAAGGTTTTACATCACAGTCTTGTGATAAAACTGGCAAGGAGCAGATCTATTTTTAGTGTTCTGCAGATTCAAAGTAATCCTTGAAGCCTGGGTTCAGGAGAAGGTGGTATATCCACGGAATAGCTTGTACATACGCTGATGAGTGCCTGCAAACAGATTCAGAGATGCAAACCAACAGTCTGGTCCGAATGAATGAGCAGAAGACCATGCAAATATATTTACAGGCCCATCTGTGTAGCACCTTGAAGACAATTTTCAAACAGAATTACTGTCTAACGTGGAGTGACGTCAAAGATTTTAAAGCCTGTGTGATGTGATCAGAGCATCCTATACAACAAATCATTTGGGAGCCATCATTCTGGGCCCTCTGAGGTTCAATGAGGGACTTTGATTGGAGCTTGACATACAGTGTATTGCGGTAATCTATGCACGACATTCCCATTGAAAGGCAATATGGTGTGGCATGAGAGTTGGGGGATGAAATCCCATCAGCAGTAGCGGAGGATGATTTTAGCAACCTGATTTAAGGAATAGATGTCAGGTTTGCATCAGCTCTTACCCCCATGCTTTGCACTTTTGTGAAGTGTTGTGGCCCCTATAATTAAGTCCCCTGCCTGGGTCTTGGCAAAGTGGTCACTCGGGGGCCAGATGCCACCTTTAACCAGTGGATGTTGTGCCAGGGACTGTTATGGATAGGAAGCTCTGGCCACCTTGTTGTGGTCCCAGTCAAATGGTAGGGGACAACTGCAGTACCATACGTCAGGCCAGTCTGGAGTCTATACCTCGTGAACCTCATTGGTAGAGCCCAGTCCAGACTGCTTTAACCCCTACTAGTATGCCCCACCCAAACAGAGAATCTGAAACTTGGAAAAGGAAGGTTTCCACTTTAATGAAAAAAAAGTGTTATCTGCACAAGTATATGGTAGCAAGTGCTTAGGTACTTTGTGAAGTCCCAAGCAGGGACCTTCGTCTAGTGACCATGAGCCAGGAGATTCAGGGTGCCTAAACAAACTAGATTTGGAAAAATGCATTTCCCAGTCCCTCGGAAACAAAACAGGGACCAGATCCAGGAAGTGGAATAAAAGGGCTGGGGAGAGGGTAAGCCTAGCAAAATACTCACTCCTGGCATCTAACCCAGGGGAGTCATTGGGAAAGCTGTATTGAGGCCCAAATAATGAATTGGTACAGGCAATCCACTCAGACTACATCTCCCATAATACACTTCTCCCCCAACCGGAAAACCCAGAATGGATCAGGGAAACAAACTATCCCTTCAAGGACTGGAAGACATTGGGTTAACACCTCTAGAGACTAACACACTTGCCTTCACAACAGAGGTGCAGCAATGGCCACCATAGGATAGTAGGGATTTCTACCTCTCGTGACTGACCCAATGCCAACTAAAGACCCCTCAATTAACCCCTCCCCCCTTGCAAAAGGCCCCAGAACAAAGGACTGGTTTAGTCTAGGGGTAAAGGACCCTGGAAAGCCTGCACCCTGGAGGGAGACAGATGCAGACTAATCATACTTGCCCCAGTCAAAGTAACGAAACTCTGATAAATAAACCCAGAGGAGTGAATGAGAATAGTTACGAGACCAATCGTACTCGTCTCAGTCAAGATAAATAAAAATCCAAAAAGTGAAACCTCAAGAAGTGAATGAGAATCAATACTGGAATATTCACTCTTGTATCAGTAAAATCCAAGAAAGTCAAATAGAAGGAGACTTATAAATGTAAGATAACTTTACCATGGGAGGAGAGAACACCACATCTCTGTAGAGATAAGTGGAGAGCAATAGAACCCAACAGCATAACAACCAAAAAAGGTGAAGCAAACTAATTGTATGAACTGATTAAAACAGTTACCAGAGAACATATACAAATTAACTATTGAAATAGAAGTTGCAAGAAGCAACTAGACCACAGGAGAAGGGAGTCATTATCCGGTCTATAGTTCTTCTAGTGGTAGGGTCAGTTAGGCTTAGTTTGGACGGTGGACAGATTCTGCTAAGACATTCAACGCCGACTGACTAGCATTTTAGCAACTGGAGGACTTTGGAAAGGACTGCTCTGCCCACAGGGTCCAAACGAATTCTCCTTTAAGGGTTGAAGTCCAGGGATTAACCAGTGAAGGAGTGGGAGCCCCCCTCTTTTAAAGGCCAAAGTCCATAGGTGATTAGACTAAAGACAGCCTGCTAAAGGGGACCAATCCCTGTGCTTGAAGCAAGGGTTTCTTCTTGCCTTTTGACATCATACCCAAAGCATTTTGTGATAAAGAAAGGGGAGGGGACCAGAAGGACGAGAGAAAGTCAGAAAGCAAGATGGTGGAATCTTCCTTCAGCTGGTCTGAGCTTGCCCCGTCTACAACACCACCACCCCCTGTCCCTTGTCAATAGAATCAAATGCCCTATTGGTATGTAGCACACTAGTGTGAGGCTAATCCTTTTGGGTGGGTGTACCCTTTTATTCGCGCTTCCCTTGCCAGCTCCTGCTGGCTCACTGGAGATAGGCGTTACCCCAACCTCACAATAGATCAAAGGAGAGGTATAGCCATCCAGTACCATCCACTGTTACATGGCAGGGTCAGGCTGTCTGGCCAGAATGTACATAACCCTTCCACAGCTGAGCTGGGTTCTCAGTGCCGACATGTGTGGTAGGCAAATGTATTTGCTTTAATAAGTATGAGAGATGCTAGCCACCATATCCCAACTCGGGTATGGGTTATATTCAGAGTTTACAACTTCCACCAGGACAGCAACTCATGTGGTTTGGAAAAAGGTTATTATTATAATTGGTTATTTATTAAGCTCTTAATACCAAAGAGGGTTTTAAGCATGGATCCGGGATTCGAACCTGTGTTGCTCTGCGTTGACTTGCTTCCAAGATGAGCACAGTGCCACTGAGCTATACTACAGGTGCATATCTTACAGCCTGCCCCCGTGCTGCAGAGACTTGGCTGTTATTGCAGCTATCAAGAGGGCACTGTAACCCCTAAACCTGCTTTGTGCCACTGAAGTGTAGGCACTGCAGATCAGGGTACTGAACCAGCAGGTGTGTATTATATGCTTTTGGCATAGAGCTTATGAAAAGGGGACCTGGTCGGCAGGTCATCCTTTTGTAAGGCAAGACCTTCAGACAACCAGACAACAAAAAAACACTCCAAGGGAAAAGGCTTGGTGCACCTCTTTGCAAGGAAATCAAGATTTACTTTGTATACAAAATGGAAAAAGGTGACAGAAGGTCCTGTAGAACCAAGCTGACACAAAGCTCTGTTAATTCAAAGCAAGTACAAGGTTTTAGGGAAAGAAATCACCACTTGTGACATAAATGTACAGTGTTAATCCCCCCCACCCTCATTGGCTACCACCTATATACATACTACCAGTCCCCTATAGTCCCGTGACCAATTGGCTATATCCTAATCTCCCCCTGCCCTCTCACGTGGTCCCCGTACTCCACCTTGGTACCTGCTGGATTGGTGATTTTACCTGGAATCTTTCCCGCACAGCCAGCTTAGTCACATGGTATTGCACCTGGTTGTTAGCATGAGCTCATTGGACAACTCAGAGGTCAAATTGGCCCCTTGAAACAGTGCACCTGGCTTGATATGAAACATGTAGGCACCCCCACCATTCCTCTCCAGCTCTGGACTAGATTTGTTGCCATCAAATCCTGCTCCTTGCATCACAAATCACTCCCCCCTTATCAGTTGCCCACCCATGGTAGACCTCCTTGCTCGCTCAAGGAACACATTAATTGGCCTAATTCTGATGGATTTAGGTATTCTGTTTTCCAGTCGTCAGGTAGTTCAAATGGGTTTGTCCTTCAGGACAGACAGTCCTACCCTTGTTCTGCCGTTCACATTCTATTCTATTTCCACAGGCCTACAGCTGGATACAATTAAACCATTATCTGGTCAGCATGAATGCCATTATTTTCAGCTTCACTACCGGTTTCTCCGCTTTTCATTATGCCGCACTGCTACACCTCCAACAAGAAACACAACATTCTAGGCCTCACTTTCAATATGGCGGTACTTCAGTATTTCCCGCACCCGGGCCCTACATTATCATTAGTACACATTATATTTTGCTCCTCTACACAATATCACCCGTGCCCTACACTTGGGCCTACCTACGCTTCTAGGATTAATATAAGCCAGACATTTCTTGTTCTCATTTGCGCTCCCCAGACCGCTACAGCCGCGCACCTTCACTTTCTTGTGCCCTAATAGATTTTTCTAAGCCTGAATTGTTTAGGAGGGCATGAGAGCTGTACGTGCATCCCAACACTTTGAAATGGAATTACCAGCATCATTTATTCATTCATAAAAAAGTTAGGGTTTCTACATACTTGCCAGATGGCAATTCCTCACATCATGCAGAGAAGATAACACCAATACAGGGGAGTGGAAGTCAATAGAGGGTAGGAGTCAGGATGCAGGAGGAGGTAGTGTGATCGAAGGAAGAGGAGGACATTGCAATGTCAGAGATGGGTCTGGATACAGAGGAATTAACATCAGGGGGAGAGTCAGACAGTGATGAGACAACACCACCAAGGTGGTGATATTGGTTGCAAAGGTGGTATAGATAAGACTGCAGGAATCATCCGGAGGAAAGGAAGAGGAGACAAGAACTACAAGTATTGAAGAAAGCAAGCAGGAAGAGGGTTTGGAGGAGACTTAGAGAGAAGCCATGTTGCACTATTAAGAACAGGCATTGGAGCAGGCATGATTAAGATACTAGTGAAACCAACCGTCCCACCAAGAAATAGGCCAGAGCATGCTTAAGAAACTGAAGACAAACAGATGCCAGTCATACTGCAAAACTTGCAGGGAACAATAACCCAGATGCCTGTGGGGTGCGAATCATGACCCATCGAAGATCCTGGAGGGATTAGCTGCTCATGGGTCAAAGAGGGAGTCGGCTCCCCCAGGCTACCAAAACCCAAGGTCCTGTGGAGGACAAGAGACTAGGACCAGACTCCAGGCTGCCAAACTACAAAGAGACTGTGTGGGCCCCTAAATATCCAAGACTGATCTCTACTCTGGAGAGATCCCGAGTCGCCTCGCTCCACACCCTTGACTAGACTGCAGCACAGGAATCAACTCAGGCCGACGGGGAAGAAATGGACTGCAAGCCAGGTAACTGGAGCCCAAGCAGACCACTGTATGTACCCCAGGAGCCCTTTCTAACTGGACAACTAATGACTGACTTTGGCCCTGGTCAGTTGAGCTGACCCGGACTATAACTATTATGTAGAAGAATTTGTACTTCAGGACCCATGTCCCATCTGGAGTTTAGCACTACGCTTTATGATCATTGCTCTGACGCGTTCTGGTTGAAAATGTTCACATGCTTTTACAGAGGTTCACCATTATTTGATTTCCCTTTCTACAAACCCATCCTGTGACCAGGGATTCCAAATAATGGATGCCTTCTGGAAAATTCAGCTGCAGCGCGTGCTGATCTGAACTTCAGAGAATAATGGGAGATATGGAACAAGGTATCTTGAAATCTTGGTGACTAGTCAGACTAATCAGATGAGAGGGCAGTATCCACAGGCAATGGTATCTGAGTAGGAGAGTTGTCTGTAAACCTTTGGCTCTGCAGGTTTTGGATTACAACTTGCATCACCCCAAATCAGCATAGTCCATGTTGAGGGAGGGGTTAAACCTGTGGTCAGAAGTCTTTGCCAGTGATTTTTTTGATGTTCTACATTGAAAAGTTGTGTTCCTACGATCAGAAGGAGGCTAGTTGGAGGCAATCTACGCTGGTAGACTCAACATTGAGATTGGAACCACTAGATACTGATAAACTGTGGAATTCCGAAAACGGAGCATAATTTTCTTAATGATCATAACCCTTTCTGGCAATTGTCCCACCTGGTGTCCAGGACTGGTGGGATGAACTGGAGTTAAAGTAGGGAGCATGAATCATTTGATACTTCTATAGATGGAAGATTGTGAGAAATATCAGTAGGTTGGTATGTTTTCAAGTTGAGGAGCCTTGGAAGCACTAGTTCAGGATACAAAATGTTAAGGTATTACGCAAGCTCCAAAGACACTTGCCACCCATTTTTTCATGAAAGTCTTCATAAATAGAATTGAAAACAAATGTCTAATGCATGTACATATGATGTGGTATTCAACGGTCTGTAGATTCCTTAAACCTATATGACCTGGTGTGCTAAACCAAGCATGCCAAGTGTTCTTGGGACACAGAGTAAGCCAATAGCACCATACTTGTCAGATGGAGAGCCAGATAATCCCTTATCACAGAGGCAGCTTGCCTGAATAATTCGCAAATGTCATTTTCCCAGATACTGTCAGCATTCCAAAATAAAGTTTGGTCATGTGTTGGAAGAGTCATTTTTGTATGGAGGACTACATTTTCTACAATTGCTTTCAAGGTTCTAGAAAAGGTACATGATGACTGTTTTATGCCAATAGCTCTGTGGTTTCTGTGCAAATCTTTACGCTGCGGAATGAAAGTCATTGGTAGGCTCTCTTTTGTTGTTCTTTTACATAAAATAAATGGGTGGCCTCTCCATAAACAGCCAACATAGAAAACCTTGCAGAATGAAAATGACAACAAATGTATCGAACCAAAGAAACAAGAAGAGTCACTGACTGCTCTCCAAGCTAACTAGGTGCATTCAAGCATGCAAGAACATTTGTTTTCAAAATTGTGTAGCTTGACCACTTGCCTTTTTTTGGATAGGTTGGCCAAGGGTGTCAGCTCTTTACCGGTTGTGTCTTGCAGTTAAATCCTGGCAGGAGTGCCTCAGGGAAACAAATAGAAAAGAAGATTCCCATACAGAGGTAACCTGGCATTCATGGACAGAGAATTGAAACTCAGGATCCTGCAGATGTGGGATGTTTGGAAGAGGCAGAATGGAGGATTTTGATTATTTTCTCTTCAAAACAGAATCAGACTATTGAAGGGCACTTATACAAAGCCTGCATATTCTGGAGGAAATGTTGCAGTTAACAGCTGGGGGTCTTGTTGTGGTACCAAATACAATAGGCTTTGTCAGGTGTGACCAGTCTCTGCCTCAGCTCTGGCTCTCTTGACTGGGATGTCTGTGCAACTTATGGTGTGTAGAGCTGGGAGGAAACGGAAGAGTAGAACAAGTTACTTACCAACTGTAACGTTCTTTCGACAAGATGTTCCTCCCATGTATTCCTCATCTTATGATAATTTGTCATCTCCAGCTTCGCTGCTTCGGAAAAAAAAAATTCTCGCCAGAGGGCGCTGTGCTCGAAGTCGTGGCGTTGATTGTCCCTCGACGGCCTCCGTACTCTGTCGATGTCACCGACGGTATAAATAGCTCGAGCCGCACCGTTTGCTTCAGTTCTGTTTTTTCGATGAACATATAGGAGGAACACCCAGGCGTGTCCCATGACTGATGCAGTCTTTGTGAGAGGAAAGTGTAAGAAAACGTAAACTGTACTGCGGGGTAGGATCGATGAGGAATACGTGGGAGGAACATCCAGTCGAAAGAATGTTACAGTTGGGAAGTAACTTGTTCTTCGAATGGATTGTGTCCTCCCACATATTCCTCATGCCATTGCTATGGGAGTCTATTTTGGAGGTGGGAGTACTAATTACAGCTTTCATGGACAGAATGCAGAACTGCCCTGGCAAATCACCCCTAATTGGAGGAGGCAGTATCCAAGCAGTAATGCTTGATAAAAGTATGTATTGTTTTCCAAGTTGCAGCTGAACAAATATCTGCTGCTGCGACTCCCCTCTTTAGAGCCGCAGAAGTAGCCATTCCCCTTGTAGAATGGGCTCAAAGCCCATCTGGTGGGTCTTTTCCGGACAATCTGTAGCATTCAATTATGGCCAGAATGATCCAGCGGGATATGGTCTGTTTTGTTACTGATAAGCCCAGTATAACCCACAAATAGTTGGTCTTGTCGTAATTTAGACATCCTTGAGATGTAAAAACTAAGAGTCCTCTTGGGGTCTAGTCTATGCAGTCTCTCCTCTTCTTTGCCCAAATGAGGAGGAGGATAAAATGTTGGGAATATAATTTTTTTTTATGACGAGTGGAAGTCAGAAACTAAAAAAGTAGGTTTAACTTTAAGGACTACCATATCCTTATAAAAAGTAGTATATGGTGGTTTGCATGACAGAGCCTGAAGTCCACTAACCCTGCGGGCTGATAAGGCTACAAGAAGGACAGTTTTTAATGTTAGAAGCCTCAATTGACAGGAATGCAGAGGCTCAAAAGGTATGCAGGTCAAATATTTGAGTTCTAAATTTAAGTCTCAAGTTGGGACATGAAAAGGTACTGGAGGGTCTACGTTAGTAAGCCGTTTTAAGAATTGAATGATTAATGGTATTTTGAAATATGAAACCTCTTCCGAGGTGCACTTGAAGATGGACAGCGCAGCAAGGTATCCTTTGATTGTCCCTATCTGGAGCCCCAGATTGGCTAGATGTAATAGAAAAGAAAGCACTATTGGAGTGCCACATTGAAAAGGGTCCACATCCTTATCTTTGCACCAGAACTAAACCTGTTCCAGCGACATCGGTACAAAGATGCTGTTGCTGGCCTTCTGGCCGAAAGCAAAATTTCCATTACGTCATCCTGAAGATCCCAATCCTTTTATCTCAACCTCTCTGAAACCATGCGTGAAGGTTGAGCGTCTTGACCTCTGTGGATGGAGAACCCGACCTTCCTCTTGCGAGAGAAGATCCTCTCTTTGCGGAAGATGTATTGGAGGGCAGATGGACATGTCTAGAAGGTCCGGGTACCACGTCCTCCTGGCCCAGACCGGGGCAATTAGAATCATGGTTTTCCTGAACTTTCTCAACCTCCTGGTTACTTGAGGAATCACGGGGACTGGGGGAAACGCATACAGCAGTGGAAAATTCCACTCCACTACGAATGCGTCTCCCAGAGCTCCTCTTTAAGGAAATTCCCTTGAGCAGTATTGCTCGCACTTCCGATTGATCACGGTGGCGAACAGATCCACTTGCGGGGTTCCCCAAAAGGCGAAGATCTCTTGAAGGACTTCCTGAGCTAGCTCCCACTCGTGAGAGACTGCTCTGCCTGCTCAGAGCATCTGCCGCCGTGTTCTGCTCTCCAGCTAGGTGAATTGCCGATAGAGAGATTCCTTCCCGTATTGCCCAGAACCAGAGCTGCATTGCCTCTCTGCGCAGTGGTAGTGACCCTACTCCTCCTCTCTTGTTGAGGTAGTACATGGCCACTGTGTTGTCTGTCATTATCAGGACATTCTTTCCCTGTACAGAGGGCAGAAAGGCCTTCAGCGCTAGTCTGATTGCCCTCAACTCCAAAAGGTTGATGTGTAGTCTGGACTCCGATGGAGACCAACGACCGCTGATTGTCAGATCGTTGGCGTGTGCTCCCCACCCAGTGAGTGAGGCGTCCGTTAGAGAATGTTGTTGTTGCAAGCCCACAATAGAAGATCCTGAGCAACTGCACTCGGGACTTGCAGAAGATCTGACATATTCCCTGAGAACTGGGACCACGGAGTTCTGAGTGCCCATTGAAGGGATCTCATTCTCAATCTGGCCTCTGGTACTAGAAAAATGCAGGATGCCATGAGGCCGAGCAACCTGAGAAAATCGAAGGCCGGTAGACATTGGACATTCTGGAACTTTGTTACCATCTGCAGAATGTGGAGAGCTCTCAACTCGGGAGGCAATGCTTTTCCCGAGGAAGTGTCCAAGAATGCTCCGATAAACTGGAGCTTTTGGGATGGTATCATGTGGGACTTCTTGAAATTGAGGGAGAAGCCCAATTTGTGAAGGAAGTGGCAGGTGATCGAAAGATGTTCCTGAGCTTGTTCTGGAGAATGTGCTCTGATTAACCAATCGTCCGAGTAGGGGTAGATGCAAATCCCCCCCCCCTCTCCTGAGACTCGCTGCCACAACCGCCATCAGTTTGGTGAAAACCCTTGGGGCGGAGGTCAACCCGAATGGCAGAACTCGAAACTGATGAGTTGCCATTGCGAACCTCAGGTACTTTCTGTGCTTTGGATGGATTGGCACATGAAAGGAAGCATCCTGAAGGTCCAATGATACCAACCAGTCTTGGAGTTGTAGAGCCTGAAGGATCTGAGAAAGGGTCACCCATCTTGAACTTGTCCTTCCTGAGGAACTTGTTCAAGTTTCTTAAATCCAAGATGGGTCTCAATCCTCCATCCTTTTTTGGGATGAGAAGGTAGGGGAGTACCAACCCCTGTTCCTCTCCGTTACAGGTACCTGTTCTATGGCACCTTTTTTTTTTATCAGGGTTAAAATTTCCTGCAACAGGAGCGGGTCTGGAATATTTATGGAGTTTGCTCCTGGTGGATAATTCTGAGGCCTTTTTTGGAAGGGGAGACAGTAGCCTTGAGCTACTGTTTCCAGTGCCCAAGCATCTGAGGTAATGCCCCGCCATTCCTTCAGAAGCTTAGAGATCCTGCCTCCCACTGGTGTTTTGTGTAACAAGGTCTCAGAGGGATTTGGAGGCGGCTGCAGGAGTGGCTGAGGGCAAAGATGCCGCTCCTGAGGCTGATTTTGCACCTCTTCCTCGTGCACCACAAGGGAAATTTCTTTTGCCTCTTTGAGAAGCCTGTCCTCTTCCTCTACCAAATGAGGAGAAGTAACGAAAAGAACAACCCCTCCAGGAAGATGAGCCGGAATAGGGTTTTTGAGGCTGGCGCATGAAGGCACGAAGCGATTTAGCTGCCACTTTTGAGGTCTGAAGTTTTTCTAGGCTTTCATCAGCCTTACTGCCAAATTGCCTCGAGCCATCAAAGGGCATGTTGAGGAGTCTAGTCTGGCTTACACATCTGGTGCAAACCCAGACTTTCCCAACCACGCAAATCTGTGTAGCACAGTGCTTGCAGCCATGGATCTGCTGATACTATCAGCAGTATCCAGTCCAAACTGGAGACATTCCCCCATTGCCTCCTTCCCGCCTTTGACTATATTCAGGAAGCCTTCCCTTTCCTCTACTTACGGAATATGATCAGCCGCCACCGAAATACAGTCCCACAGGGTATGGGTAAACCTGGCCAGGGTACAGGTGACATTTGTCGATTTAAGGGCCATGCTGCCTGAAGTGAAAACTTTACGGGCCCAAGCATCAACTTTTTTATCCTCTCTATCCGGAGGGATAGTAGGATATGCAGTTTGTTTTGATGTGGATGCTGCCTGAATAACTAGACTTTGGATGCCTGTTTAAATATTCAGGATCTGTACCAGCTGGTCTGTATTTCTTGGGGAAATTGCTATTTGCAGCAGCAATGCTCTCAGGATTTTCCCAGTTTTTCTCCACTGTCCTCCGAAGAGCCCTGTGGAAGGGGAGAACTGGATCTTTTTGAGGACCTCTGACAATTATATCTGTCATGTCGTCCTGTTTGAAAACGGGTGAAGTGTTACCCCAACCCATGTATTCAATCACTATGGTCATAAGACTCCTGTACCCTGAGTCTGCATGTTCTGCAGGATCAGGTCTGGCAAACTCTAATTCTGGGGAGGTGTCAATTCCACTAGCAGAATGTAGAGTGTCACTCAGGTCTCTCATTTTAGACTCTTGATCAATGAGTTCCTCAGGAACTTGTTTTGTGCCATATGAAACTCCAAAATGAGTGACTTCATCTTCCTCCAAGCCAGATTCCTCATAAATTGAGGACAGACTTAAAAACGTCTGACCTGGTCAATGGAGTAAATCTCCTTTCTTCCTCAACAATACGTGTCGAAGGAATGGAAAAATCCTTCGAAGTTGTCGAAAGAATCTTCGATGACTTCAAAGATGACTTTGATACAGGCGTTGAAGACGCTATTGGCTTCGATGCCGAAGCGATCGACGCCAATGAAGTCGTCAAAGCATTCGACGACTTATGTTTTTTTATATGGCACCGGCGAGGTGCTCGACTCTTGAAGAGTCTTCGACGGCTTAGCATCGACTCGAGTATCCTCAACACTACTTACTTTTAACATAGTAGTTTTTGACTTCCCTTTGTCGTCCAATGGAGCGACATTGGGGGTATGGCTCTTCTGAGGTTTATTCGAGGGGGTCGGGCCGCATTCTCGAATACCTCCATCTTTTTACAGAATTCCTCCCATTTTCTGGGGGAATCCGATTTTGACGGACATCGAATTTCTTCGGTCGACTCAGAAGATGATGATGGAGATCTATGTCTCCTCTTCATTTTTTTTAGACGAGGAAAAAGAGTGTCTCGATCTACTACGAGATCGAGATCTCTTGGGATGCCTATGGCGATCCGATTCGTTCGAATCAGTCGGTTTTTTATGCTTTTTGGACGTATCCTTCTTAGAGGCTTCCCTCCCCACCGACAGTTTACCTCTCCTCTCACGAAGGGCCTTTTCGGTCATGGACTGGCAGGAACCAGTCGTCGGTTCGGTGACTCGAACCGAGACACAAGAGACAAACTCAGTGAGGATCCGTGATCGGCATTTTCGATCCACAATCGATGCACTTCTTGAACCCAGTCTTGGGTGTCAAAGGAGTCGAAGACGACATTTTCACACAGAAAAACTCAAAGCGCGCCGTTCTCGATAGCCAAGCGATCGGAAAAAACGGAATTGAAGCAACAGGCGCGGCTCGAGCTATTTATAACATCGGTGACGTTGACAGAGTACGGAGGCCGTCGAGGGACAATCGACGCCATGACTTCGAGCACAGCGGCCTCTGCCGAGAATTTTTTTTGCCAAAGCAGCAAAGCTGGAGATAACGAATTATCATAAAATGAGGAATACGTGGGAGGACACAATCCATTCGAAAGTGTACGTTTTCAGAGGGCAGTCTAGGATCAGCACCCAGATTATACTCAGCAGCAGATCGTTTTAAGACTTACCAGACTCCTGCAAGGATGCACAGTTTAGGCCTATCTGAGAACCGCCATTGCTTGAACTGTAAACAGGGACCTGGATCTCTACAGCATACGTTCAAGGACTGCCCTAGAATTAGAATTGGTTGGTTCGGATTAGAAGAAAGAGAATTATCTTTGTGCTAAATAATGACTTGCCTAGAAACCCAGAGATGACCTTGAGGCACTTGCATTGACAACTCACTAAGCTCTGCAGGCCTTGGGTTCTTAGGACAGTGGTGATCAAAAAACCTGAGGTCCAGTGCTTCTACAAGTGTGAGATAAAGTCGACAGTTGAGATGTGGGTTATATTCATGTTGCTCCTGTTTAGGATGGAAAAGGTACAAAATACCAGAAATGAATCTGGATGGGTATGTGATGGAGTCTAGGTCCATTTATTGAGATGTACGGGTTAGGAGTGTCCGACCATGGCGTGTCGCTGATGACCCCATCCTGTGAGGTCTGCTTCGATCGTGTAGGTGTCCAGATTCGTTTTCCTTACCCCTGCTAGTTTTCAGAGTATCATTTCTGTAGGGCTCGCTCACAGCATTCCTTGATGGATATTCCCTACTTAATGAAGTGGCTCTTGAGAGTTTGAATAAGCCTTACTCACCATTTAGAGGTTGAGATTTTAACTTGTGTTTTAACACAAATTTGTTGCCTTTTTATTATCAATTTCTTCCTTTCTTGAATGAAATATTTTAACAGAAAAAAGTATTTAGTAATCGGAATTGGCCTTCAGACACCACCAGCAACGCAGGTACCCACATGATCCACTATGGCCAAAAGAGAAAGGCAAAGGGACAAAGACACATGGGTGGTAAAGAGGAATAACCACAGAGTGAAAAATACGCACACAACCAGTCTGAGAAAGTGAGATGGGTTTTCAACAATATGGATCAACAGACAGGAGGTAGCCACAGATGGAGGGAACACCACACACACAATTTCAAATATATCAGGGGTAAGACCGGCAACGAGATACAGATACAGGTTGTCAAAGAGTGCGTCGAGCAGGTACACAAGACAAGGTCATGAAGTGCAGCGGAGTGCAATGAGCTAAAACAAAAAGAAGCTATGTTGGGGTCTATAGAAGCAAGGCGTATTAGTGTCTATAATATACAAGTCCTCTCGAGAAGAGAACAACAACTCTTCTGTTCAAAGGCTAATGGTCCGGCTCTCTCTGCTCTCCTCCTAAGAAACGCCAAAAGGGACTCAATGGGGGCAAGGTAGCATCTCTGGCCTTAGACTTAGTGGAGATCAAAAGGAAAAATGTTTCTGTGTCCAAACCAGATTGTGATCAGAAAAGGAAAGGTCTTACATAGCTCTTGAGTTTGTCTCTTATGGGCCTCAATCCCGTGACAATGACCCTATCTCGGGGAAGCAGGGTTCAGGAGTTCCTGAACCTTCTTCTCATTGCTCGGGAAAGGGATCATCATCTTGTGGTCTGGTTGCCAAAGGCTAAGCCAAGTTTCCAGGCCTCTTCCCCTTGGCCAGGCTGACATGTATACCCCCCCCCCCAATCAGGGTTTGATCTGTTGGTGAGGTCTAGGCCCCCTTTGCTACCTCCCTTTTCTAGGGTTTGGTGTCCTGAGAGTTCAACCCTTGACTTTTCTGGACATAACCTCTCTGACCCCTTTTGTGAGGTGTTACCATTTGATACCTCCTCTTGCCTCCGAGGCATGCCCTGGACAGACCGGGTCAGCTGGAATATCTCTGCCCTCTATTGCTAGCAGAGCCACCTCTTCCCGCCTTCTTAGGTGTTTTCTGTCTCCCTAGGAATGCGTCTGGGTCAGTCTCTCTCGCTCGTTTGTTCGTTCTTCCGTTCTCTTGCTCCCTTCTCCAGCCTCCTCAATCCCCTTCGCCTGGCAAACTCCAATTCTCGCTTCCAGGTATTATCGACTCATCTGCGAATTTTGTCAATCCTCTCCCCCCTCCAATACTAAAGTCTTTATCGTCAGTTCTCATGATACCTCTCCAGTTCACCAAGCTCATTCGATCACGTTCCTTCTCTAATGGCTCATAGTGTCCAGATTTAATGGACTGCTTTTGACAGGGCGGACTCTCCTCGTGTGCTTCTTAGAAGTGTTGGTTTCAACTGGGTTATGAGGGTTGCGCTTGTATGTAACTGGGTAATCAATTTAGGGCTATGTCAGCTAACAAGGGGTTTGTCTAAGCTTATTTCAAGCCCTGCCTTCATTTTGGATTTTCAAACTGGTCTGGGTACGAGGGAGGACTCCTTCCCTTCCCCTAGAAAGCTTGGTTTCCACTGCATTACACTGGGACCTTCTACTTGCCTAGTGTTTGAATTATGAGACATAAAACCCTCTGGTAAACTTGGGCAGCAGTCATATAAATGCATACCTTCATTGCGCTAGAGGTTCACCGGAGCAGGATAACAGACTTTGTTTACTTGCCTTCATTGGCATATAACCATAGTTTAAGTTTTTTGCACTTTATTTTGTATCTGTGGCACTGCCCCACTCAGCCCAAGCAAGACTCCAAAAAGGTACAAAAAAGTAGCAGGCGCCCATCTCTCGAAAGAACACGGCATGATAACCTGTTCAGTGGTTTTTAACCACTTTGAGAGTTCGCAGCCATCTGCTTTTTGCTCATTGTACCTTTCACAGATGGGAAATACCCATTTGCATAACAGTCTTTGTCCCGCCCACATGGGCAGTCCAGCACAGAAATGCTATGGCAATTCCCTTCTGAACAAGAGTACCAACAGCAACCCCATACACATGTTTCAGCCTTGTTTGGCCTCATCAGTGAGGTGGAGTTGTGCCTCTCCGAGACTCCCAAAAGGGAAAGGTTTCTTTTGCCATCAGTGCCAAAGGAAAAATGAATTTCCCCCACTCGCTGATGGCTTTGAAATGTTGCAAGTTTGTTTTGTTGAAGGGGAATGCTACATTTCCTATGCTCAGTGTTTTGGTCTGGCTCGAGAGTTGAAATGGGTCTCTAATAGGGTGAGCCTGAATGTGAGTGGTATCTTCAAGATTTTGTAGCACTCCCTTCTCTCCCTATTGGCCATGGGTGTCTGTAGCGGTTCTCTGGATGCAAGCATTTCTTTAACTTACCCCCTTTGTAGTCATGAGGATCTAGAGTGCTCCTGTGACTACTAACTTCCTTAGCGCAAGTACCCTTCTGGAATAGTCTGTGGATCATCCATATACCTCTTCTGCATCCAGCATCCACAAGCTATGGTTAGCCCATTTGATACCCTACTGTCGATCACAAAGCTTAGACAGGGGGCTTTGTCACAAAGCCATAGAGAAAGTCACTACCCAAAAGAGAAACTTCAAGACATTCTTGGGATGCACGTCCAGTTCACATACCCACCCAAGCGATTCAGGCTGCAGAAAATATATAAATGCACAAGAAAGTGAAAGTGCGCGGCTGCAGGGGGGTGGAACGTGTCAAGTGGCAATAACTAACAGTTGCTTTGCGGTAAACATGAATATGACAATGCATTACTTACCGTAAAAGCATTTCTGATGGTTGTATCTTCCGAGGGATCGGTCGCCGTCGCGCTATGGAGCGTCGAGCCTTTGCTCGTCGAGTCATTGGTCGTCGAGACTTGTTGGCAACGTGAGCTCTCTTGCGATGCGCGTCGCTGGAAATTTTGGTTTTAGCGTCCTTATTTTTAGAGTGCCCAGTCGCCTGTCGCGGAAGCGGTGGCGGGGAGGGCTGACGACCCTTACGGTCGGTGGAAGACGTCAGTGGGCCTGGCGTCCCCGTTGGCGCTATGGCGGTCTTCATCTTCGACGAATGTGTGCCTCGGGGTATGTGCTTTGGTGTTTTTCTGTGTGCGTCCTTGTCGCCGGGGTGTTCATCCCCATAAGCTGGGCATGAGCCGGGCTTGTCGGGGCCGGGGACGGACGAGGAGCGTGAACGCTCCTTTGAGAGGTCTACAGCCTCCGTTACGGGGGCCGTGTAGTCACTGTCCTTGTCACACTCGGCGGCGGCGGCAGCGGGCGAGGAGTCAGGCCTAGACATGGCGTAGGCCGCCCACCTTTTGACCCTGCGGTCCTTTAGAGTTTTAGGCTTTAGTAATTTGCAGGCTGCACAGCCGTCCTCCTGGTGATCGAGGGGTAAGCAACGGTTGCACCGTTTATGCTTATCCTTCCAGGTATATTTACCCTTGCAAAGCGGGCAAAACGTAAATGGCGTCCTCTCCATAGCTGAGGGTAATAGGTGTGACTACGACCTCGCAAGAGAGGGTCCGACATCCAGTGGTCACTGTGGAGTATTGCATTTTGTTTTTCTTAGTCGAAAAGGGGACGTCGGCAAGGCGTGTCTGTAACACTATCCCTATAGTGACGTGCGTTGTACCCACAATCCCTCACGCGTCGAGGTCCCTCTGTTTGTATTTTTTCTGCCCCGAGGGAGCCTTCTATACGTGAGTGAGTACAGAAAAGAGAGAGATGTAGAAAGATGTCCATGTTCCTTCCATCCGAGCGGGGAGGAAGGGTGGGCGCTTGTGAATCTAAGCCGATACAACCATCAGAAATGCTTTTACGGTAAGTAATGCATTGTCTTCTGATGTTTGTTAATCTGCTTAGAATCACATGCTGTGCATAGACTAGCGAGCAGTACCCGGAGTTGGCGGTGGGTTATGAGAAGGAACAGTAGAGAAAAGATGTCTTAATACTGCCTGTCCCACCTGGGAGTCAGATCTAGAGTGTGCATCTAGACAGTAGTGTTTTGTAAAGGTGTGCACAGAACTCCAGGTAGCCACTTTGCAGATGGACTCAAGGGGAACATTTGCAATGAACGCTATGGAAGCCCCAGTGCCTCGAGTGGAATGTGCTCTTGGCTTGAAGGGTAGTTCTCTCTTAGCAAGAGAGAAACAGAGTGACGCATTGAACAATCCATCTAGATATAGTGGACTTTGAGACTGCATCTCCTTCTCTTCCTGTTGCCACCGAGACAAAGAACTGATTAGACTTTCTCAGTCGTCTGGTTCTTTCCATGTAGAACATGACAGCTCTGCGTACATCTAGTGTAAGCAGACTTTTTTCTCCCAAGCTGGAAGGGTTTTGAAAGAACGTTGGTAGTTCTATTGACTGGTTTACATGAAATTTCGAGATGAATTTTGGTGCAAACCTTGGGTGTGTGCGTAGAACCACCTTATCCTTGTGAACTGTTAAGGGGTCTAGAACAGAAAGAGCCTGTAGTTCACTTACTCTCCTAATGGAGGTGATAGCTATTAGGAAAGCAGTCTTAAGAGAGGTCTTTAAGAGTTGCCTTGTGCATGGGTTCAAAGGGCGGGCCCATGAGTCTATAAAGTACCACATTTAAGTCCCATCCGGGAGCTGGGTTAGCTATCGGAGGGTGTATTCTCTTTACCCCCTCCATGAAGGCTTTGATAACTTGTATCTTCCACCACGACACTAAGTTGGGAAGTGGTGTATGCAGAAAGTGCCGCTAGGTGGACTTTAATGGAATTGAACACTAGACCTGAATCCAGTAAATGGGTCAAGTACAGAACAATGTTTGTGGGAGAGCAGTCAACCGGGTTGATGCTCTTAACACCAGATGACAAATCTTTTCCACTTGCTAGAATAGCAGTGGCGAGTATTAGGTTTTCTGGCTTCCCTGAGGATGTCCATACATCTCTGCGGGAGTTGTAGATGTCCAAATTCTATGATCTCAGGAGCCAGGCTGCTAAGTTCATGGTCTGAGGGCATGGATGCAGTGTCCTGCCCTTGTCCTGTGACAGCATGTTGTACGGGCAGGGAAGTCTCACTGGGGGAGATAGGGACATCTCCATCAAGTGAGCGAACCATGGCTGCCGGGCCCACATTGGGGCCACTAGTATCATGGTAACCTGCTCCTGGTGCATCTTGTGCACCACCTTGTTGAGAAGGGGAGTCGGGGGGAAAGGCGTAAACAAATTTACCTGACCATTGAATCGACAGACCGTTCCCCTTGGACTGGTTTTGGGGGTACCTGGAGGCGTAACTTTGGCATTGTGAGTTCTCCAGTGTTGCGAACAGGTCTATTTCCGGGAATCCCCATTGCGTGAAGACGTCTAAGACAATGTCTTCGTGCAATTGCCATTCGTACTCTTCGGGCAGGGGGAAGTCTCTGCTGAGTTCGTCTGCTAGCAGATTGAGTTCCCCTGGTACGTGTTGTGACAGTAGGAACATGTTGTGTTTGAGAGCCCACTTCCATATATTCTGGGACAGCTTGGACAGTCCTGGAGAGTGGGTTACCCCCTGCTTGTTGATGTAGTACATGGCTGTGGTGCTGTCTGTAAGGACCATCACTGTCTTCCCTTGTAGGTGTTCCTGGAAGGCTTTTAGTGCTTTGAACACCGCCAGTAGCTCCAGTAGGTTTATGTGCTTGGATGCTACGTTCGGAGTCCAGACTCCGTGAGCAGTTTGATGGGATAGGTGAGCCCCCCATCCTGTGAGGGATGCCTCCGTGGTTAGAGTGGCCTCCACCGCGGGTGTGGCAAAGGGTTTCCCTATTATCAGGTTTTCCTTTGTCCACCACCATAGAGAGAACCAAGGCCTGCGAGACTACCACTAGATCGTCCCATTGTCCGCTGGCCTGACACCACTGGCTGTTGAGCCACTCTTGCATTGGGCGCATGCGCAGGCACGCGTGAGGTACCAAATAAATACACGACGCCATCATACCTAGCAAACGCATCGCTTTGCGCACCGTCACCTCTCGACCTGCCACATATTGGGGGATCTGAAACAGCATGTTTTGGACCCTCTCGTTGGAGGGGAAGGCAAGGCCGTCCCTTGTTCGAATTAGAGCCCCTAGGAATTGTTTGACTTGGCTGGGGTCTAAGCTGGACTTCTTCTCGTTGATGGAGAAGCCCAGTTGGAACAAAAGGTCTACAGTCTTTTGGGTGTTTGAGAAGCATGTCTCGTAGGAATCCCCTGTTATGAGCCAGTCGTCGAGGTAAGGGTATACTGGGATGGATAACCTGCGCAGGTGTGCCGCTGCCACTGCCAGTACCTTCGTGAATACCCTTGGTGCAGATGCTATGCCGAAGGGTAGCACTCTGAACTGGTAGTGTTTGCCCTCTATCATGAACCGGAGGTATTTTCTGTGCGCTGGCAACATTAAAATATGAAAGTTATGCATCTTTCATGTCCAGTGTTGTCATGTAATCTCCCTGTGATAGCAGTGGGATCACTTCCTGTAAGGTCACCATACGAAACTTCTGAGGTTTGACAAACTTGTTCGCTGGGCGCAGATCTAATAGAGGGCGCATGGTTAGATCCTTTTTGGGTACAAGGAAGTACACTGAATAAATACCTTCCATTACCTGAGATAGAGGCACGACCTCTATGGCTCCTTTTTCCAGCAGTTGGTCCACTTCTTGGAGAAGGATGGCGAGGTGTTCTGGTGTCATGCGGCGTCCCCTCGGGGGTCTATATGTTGGGGAACTGTTGAACTCTATACAGTAGCCGCGGGCTACGGTGGAAAGTACCCAGCGGTCTGATGTTATTCCCTCCCATGCTGGAAGAAAGGATGTTAACCGGCCCCCGACCGGCGTTGCATGGGAGGGGACGCGAATCTTTGCGTCACTTGGTGGTGTTGTTGGCTTGGGAGCCTCTGGGGGTGGAACCCCGGCCTCTTCCCTTGCCACGACATTGACCCCTCTGATTGTACTGGCCGCTATTACTCTGGTAGTTGCTGGCAGAGTACTGTTGTTGTTGGTTTTGTTGCTGGCGTTGTCCACGAAAAAAGCGCTTATTACCAAATCCCCGCCTATTAGGGGGTGTAGAAATTTGGTCTAAGGTCTTTATAGTATCAAATTCTTTTTTCGCGTTCTCCAGCGCGTCATCCACTGCTCTCCCAAAGAGGTTGGATTCCTCTATGGTTTATTAATAAGGGATGCTTGTGTTTCCGCCTTAAATCCGGAATTGCTAAGCCAGACGTGACGCTTCAGTAAAATTCCTTGTACCAAAGTGCGGCCAGCCGTCTCTGCTGCATCGAGGGTATTCTTGACGATGCTTTGATTGACCAGAGAGCCCTCGTTAACTGTAGCCAGTAAACGAGTCCTTAGGGGTTCGGGAGCTTCTTCGATGTCCTGTCTGAGCTTAGCCCATTGAGCATCGGCGTAGCTCGCCATTAGGGTATTATTATTGGCGATTCTGGTAGAGAATGCTGCAGAGGTGGTGATTCTCTTGGCTATGGCATACAGCTTCTTCCCCTCTTTATCTGGGGGCGCCTCGCTAGTAGATAGTGGGACTCCTGCCCTTTTTCTGGTGTTGGTCACGACCAGGGAGTCCGGGATTGAGTGACCCTTAATGTATAATGGGTCTGATTGAGAGGGAGAGAACAGTTTCTCAATCCTCGGATTGACCCCTCTCACCAATGCAGGAGTGGAAAGAGAAGGTGTAATGCGTCTCTTAACTGAGGCGAGGATAGGTATAACCTGGCTAGCGGGGGGTTTTTCTTTGATGATCCTCTCCACAAAATCAGTGTCTGGGGTGACGTCTCCAGTTTCGATTTCGAAATGCGCTGCTGCCTTCTTCAGCAGTGCATTGAAGGTGGGTTGATCATCGACAGGCGAAGGGTTCTTGACTGGTGTAGTTTCAGTAGACCTGATGACTATACTGCTACTATACTATGACTATACTGCTACTGCCTGTGTCAGTCTACCTAGCCGGTGACTGCCAGGGATTTTGGTCGCCCTCGTCTGTGTCTTCCTGGAGTCCTTCCTCACATAGGTTAGTTTCCTCGTGAAAACCTTCCTCTTCTTGTTGGTCCTCAACATAGGTGAACTCGTCTTCTTCTTGGAAGAAGGTGTCTTCCTCAGTGGGATTGTAAGAGTTTATGTCCTCCTGTATGGGGTTATAAAACTTCTGGTATTTAGCCCTTGAACTCTCAAGGGGTGCCTCCCTTGGTCTCTTGGGCGCCCTGTCTTCTGGGATGGACATGAACCTATCTAGTTTGTCCATACAGGTCTGGAACCTTTCAAAGGTCCACTGAGGTCGGCCAGGACGGTTTGGGAAAGAAAAGGGGGTTTCTTCCTCCTGTAATTGTCTGGTTCTGTCCCATAACGTCGAAGAAAGAGCCTTCGCCTTCTGAGTAGCCTTCTTGCTGGCTAGGGCCTTCCGACGGCGTCGGGAACTGACCTGATCTGTTTTCCGGCGCCTTCGGCGTATCTTTAGCCTTGTGCGCGGTTTTCGGCGTTTCACTCGCCGTACGTCTTTGGCCGTCCTTAGATGCTATGCGCGCGAGGCTTTCGGCGATCATTCTCTCTTCCGAGGGATCGGTCGCCGTCGCGCTATGGAGCGTCGAGCCTTTGCTCGTCGAGTCATTGGTCGTCGAGTCCTTGTTGGCAACGTGAGCTCTCTTGCGATGCGTGTCGCTGGAAATTTTGGTGTTAGCGCCCTTATTTTAAGAGTGCGCAGTCGCCTGTCGCGGAAGCGGTGGCGGGGAGGGCTGACGACCCTTACGGTCGGTGGAAGACGTCGGTGGGCTTGGCGTCCCCATTGGCGCTATGGCTGTCTTCGTCTTCGACGAATGTGTGCCTGGGGGTATGTGCTTTGGTGTTTTTCTGTGTGCGTCCTTGTCGCCGGGGTGTTCATCCCCATAAGCTGGGCGTGAGCCAGGCTTGTCGGGGCCGGGGACGGACGAAGAGCGTGAACGCTCCTTTGAGAGGTCTACAGCCTCCGTTACGGGGGCCGTGTAGTCACTGTCCTCGTCACACTCGGCGGCGGCTGCAGCGGGCGAGGAGTCAGGCCTAGACATGGCGTAGGTCACCCACCTTTTGACCCTGCGATCCTTTAGAGTTTTGGGCTTCAGTAATTTGCAGGCCGCACAGCCGTCCTCCTGGTGATCGAGGGGTAAGCAACGGTTGCACTGTTTCTGCTTATCCTTCCAGGTATATTTACCCTTGCAAAGCGGGCAAAACCTAAGTGGCGTCCTCTCCATAGCTGAGGGTAATAGGTGTGACTACGACCTCGAAAGAGAGGGAGGGGAAAGAGAAAGGCATTCTTAAAGAAAAGAAAGAAAGACCACAAAGCCCCACTCTCCCTACTGTGTATGGCCGGCGAGGCCAGGCCATGTGTTCGGCAGCGCCGAAGGATCTCCTCCGCTCGTCCTTCCGTCGAAGATCTTGCTCGGCGGAGAAACGGCTCTGCGTCGAGGGAGGGATCTATCGTTATTGATATTAATAACAAACGACCAAAGGTCGAAGAAACTATTTGGCAATGTCTCTCGAGGAGCTCCGCATAAAGGCGACCAGTAGCTGGGCGGAAAAAAACAATCTGAGGGACCTCGACGCGTGAGGGTTTGTGGGTACAACGCCCGTCACTATAGGGATAGTGTTACAGACACGCCTTGTCGATGTCCCCTTTTCGACTACGAAAAACAAAATGCAATACTCTGCAGTGACCACTGGATGTCGGACCTATGCACAGCATGTGATTCTAAGCAGATTAACAAACATCAGAAATATATATGCACGTAGTCCTCGGTAGAGAACACAAGTGATATTGAAGCATAGTAGTGAAGTATAGTGTATAAGGATGTGAACGTAGGCCATAGTTCCCGAAGCGAGAAGTGATGAAGCATCACCATATTTAAAGTGAGGCCTCGTATATTGCAGACCCTGGTGAAAGTAGCAGCGCAGTATGGTAACAAGTCCTGAATCTTCTCATCCCAAGCCCCAGCAGTGAAAACGAGCACAGAGGCTTGCCAACATGTAATTGTATTAAACTAGGGGGCTTGCGAGATCAGAAAGGAATGTGAATGGCCAAGCAGGGGCAGGGCTGCGCCCATCCTGCAGGACAAACTCATGGGAGCCTCGGTAAAGGTCTTGAGCTGCCAAAAGGCCCGGTGTAGATTTAGGACACTAGCGCCCCCCTCAGGAGACTGGCCATCCCGTTTGAACTCCAAGACTCCCATAAAGCAGAAGACTTACATCCATCAGAATTTAGCTTAGTGTGGTCCTCGAGAGAACTGGGAGAAGCTCGGAGGAGCAACTGATAATGGAGGGAGCAAGGAGTGAAACATTCCATGATCAGCGGTACAAGGAGCAAGAGATGATGCCAACACATTTAGTCCCACGACCGTGGGAGGATGTGGGGGAGGGGGGGTGCGAACCTGCATATCTGGAATCAAGAAAAGTACTCCTTAATTCTGAAGGGCCGATTTGACCTCGGAGGTATCCACTGAGCTCATGTCAATGACCAGGTCAACATCAGGTGAATAGCCCCAATGGAAGGGTAACATTCTACAAGGTCTGCCAATCCAGTAGCGGGGAACCAAGATGATGGAGTAGAGGAACCATGTGTTAGGGGGCGGTGGTAGGTTAGAGTGCGGCCAATCGGTTGAGGGAATATAGGGGATTGGTAGTATGTACGTAGGTGGTAGCCAATGAGGGTGGGGCATTAACACTGTAGGTTGCTTACGTCTAAACTGATTATTTCTCGCCTTAAAAAATAGTGACTGCTTTGACCTGAGCTCTGTCAGTTTGGTTCTACAGGATCTTCTGCCACCTTTTTCCATTCTGTATACAAAATAAACCTGGTTTTCCTTGCAAAGTGGTGCACCAAGCTTCTTTCCTCATAGGCGGTCTGCCTTACAACATATATAGAGCAACAGGCAAAGCCGGAAAAAGATAGCTAGAAAAAAAGACTGATAACTAGCATGAAGAGGTAGACTGATAAGTGCAGAAATATTTAAAAGAGCCTCAAAAGAGATTCTGAAAGGGGCACCCAGGCATTAATTAGGTTTCAGGAAAATAAAAATGACAACATCCAAAAAATTTTGAACTATGTTTATCTAAAATTGGTGAAATTTAAACTGTACATTTCAGGCAGCCTGTTGAATTGTTGTAAAGCACAAATATAATGATTTTTGGAAAAAGCGTAGATTCATTGTAAATTGTCAGAGAAAAATTAACATAAGTAGGCTCAGGGCAATACGGTTCCGATGAAATAGGGTGGACAAAAAAATGACTACGGTGTGTTATCAAAAGAGCAACACTCGATGGCATGCATTTAGCAAAATGACCCTCAATTTGTGGCACTTTACAATAAAATAGATTTAATTTGTCTTTAGTGCTTAGTAATAAAAATTCCAACCAATCACACTCACTTAAATTTAAAGGTATCTCCTAATTCTGTAGAATCCCCAGGTGAGATTTCAAACACACCCGAAAAGGGGTAGGGGTGACCACCATAGGCAAATTCTGAAAGAGAAAAAAGTACACTTATTTAACAACATAAAGTACCTTACTAATAAGCTATAGCAGATTTAAAAAAGTTATTCCTTTTATGAAAACCCATTGGGGCAAACTCGGATACAACAAATGTGTCCAAAAAGCAATTAAAAGTCCTGGAAATAATCAGTCTTTACTTACAGCCTCTCCACATTTTCTCTGCACCTTTTCTGAGACGCCAAGGCCCATTATAACAACATTAAAAGTTACTCACCACAGTCACTAAAGTACTCCTAGTAATCCACCCTTCTTCCATACTCTTGGAACTACCAGTGCGCAGGGGTGATGGGGCTGAAGCTAGCCTACCTTTCAAATTCATGTGTAGCGTGCTAGTGCATGTTCCGGGGCCACACTCTTCCCGGCACTGCTCCCAGTTTTGTCCCACCAGTCCCTTTCCACCCACCTAGGCCCTACCCAAACTGATATCTATTTTAGCAGGGAAGGATAAATGAGTATAAGGAGGGTGTGAGGGCGTGGGGTCTGTGGATTAGCAGTGCACTAATCACTATGAGTAACCCATTTACTCCTACGTCCTGTCCCCCTTCCTCCATGCCCTTGGGAGACTACATATAATTACGCTGGAGGGGAGGAGCCAAACAAGTTATAAAGCACTGCCTGTCCAAACCAGGCATCGTCCCGAGAGCTGGCATTAATCTAGTAGTGCCTGCATAAGGCAAGGTCCACATAATTGGCCATGGAAGCCACTTTGGATACTGCATGGAAGACCCTAGGAAGAGAGTTTCCAACACTTGTGTCTCGCCCCAATGTAGGAAACTATGCAGCAAGCAAAAGTTACCTTGAACGCCAATTGTCCTGGAGAAGCACCCCTATATAACAAAAACAGGAGCCTGGAAAATTGGAAGTCTAGTTCAATCTAAGTAAAACTTCAGAGGAAGGGTTAGAGAATCAAGTCTGAAGTAAGATCTCCTAGTTCACGTGAAAGCCTGTGACGAACTTCAGAAGGAAGGAAGTTTCCTGTGGACTACTTTATCCTTTAGAAGACTGCATATCTTTAGACAATGAAAGGGCTTGTAACCCGAAGGGCTGAGATACAGTCAATAAGAAAGCAGTTATCCACTCTCTTACCTGGTAACGTTCTTTCGATGGGATGGTGTGACGACGTAATCACAGCTGTGCTGCTTCGGAAAATCTTTCGGCGTCTGCGTCCTGCGTCGATGACGTTGATACGCCGTCCTCGAGGGCCTCCGTCGAGCCGACGTCACCAGATGTTATAAGTAGGACGCACGACCCCCGTAGTTTTTTTCCCAGAACGTGTGGCACCAATCAACTGCCAGTATGACCACAGAAAGCCTTGCGGAAACGTAAGCTGCAATCACATAAGAAATTCTGTAGCAGGGTAGGCAGGGAGGGAGCGATATGGAATATGTCGTCGGACCATCCCATCGAAAGAACGTTACCAGGTAAGAGAGTAACTTGTTCTTCGAGGGGATTGGGTCCTCTGACATATTCCATATCTATGACAGACTCCCAAAGCAGTACCCACGTAAGGAGGTGGGAAATGAATTTAGAATACACAAATTTAGAATGTCCAATCAAATTGCAGAGTAAAGGACCGCCTTGCCAAAGGCCAGATCCTGCCTATGGATAGAATCTAGGGAGTAGTGACATACAAAAGTACGGACCGAAGCCCAAGTGGCTGCATCACAGGTGTTACGAATAGGAACACCCCTCTGAAGGGCAGTAGGGGCAGCCATACCCCTAGTCGAATGGGCCCGTAAGCCTACTGGAGGGTCCTTACCCGCCAGGCGGTAACATTCCATAATTGCCAAGATAATCCATCTGGACAAAGTCCGCTTAGTCACAGCTTGTCCAAATGCCTTCCAGCGTAACCAATAAGGAGCTGATCGTCCACTCTGACCCGGGACATACGAGAAATGTAGAAGTTTAAAGCTCTCCTAGGATCCAACCTATGAAGCCTCTCCTCCTCCTTACCAGGGTGTGGAGGAGGATAAAATTCTGGCCTAAATTAAATTCTCACGCCACCTTCGGAATAAAGGAAGGACGAACTCTAAGGACAACCCTGTCCTTATGAAACACAGTGAAGGGTGGCTTAACTGAAAGTGCCTGTAACTCACTCACTCTGCGAGCGGAAGTGACCGCAACTAAAAATACAGTTAAGAGTTAACAGTCTCAAAGGGCAAGAATGTAAAGGCTCAAATGTAGCGCCCATTAGAAACTTGAGAACAAGATTCAAATCACAACCGGGCACCTGGAAAGGTGACAGAGGGAACACAGTGAGCCCTTTTAGAAATTGAGAAATTAAAGTAATTTTAAAATAAGAACACTCCTCAGACGAGCGCTTAAATATGGACAGCGCCACCAGGTAACCTTTAATGGTACCCACTTGCAAGCCCCTGTGGGCTAAAGAAACCAAAAAAGACAGAACCACAGGAATGTCACATGAAAAAGGATCCACATTCTTAACCCTGCACCAGTTGTAGAACTTTCTCCAACGGCAACGGTACAGGGACTTTGTTGCCGGCCGTCTGGCTGAAAGCAACACCTCCATCACCCAATCCTTATACCTCAACCTTTCAGAAGCCAAGCGTGAAGGTTGAGGGATCTGACCTCTGGATGGAGAACCTGACCCCCCCCCTCCCGTGAGAGCAGATCATCTCGGTAGGGAAGACGACGTGGAGGGCAGATGGACAAGTCGAGAAGGTCCGGTTACCACGTCCCCCTGGCCCATGCTGGAGCAATAAGGATCATCCGGGAACCGAACCTCCGTAACCTCCACAGCACTTGCGGGATGACGGGGACTGGAGTAAACGCGTACAGCAGTGGGAATGACCACTCCACCACGAACGCGTCTCCTAAGGCTCCTCTTGGAGGAAATTCCCGCGATCAGAACCTTTCACACTTCCGGTTGACACTGGAGGCGAAGAGATCCACTTGAGGGGTCCCCCAAAGGGCAAATATCTCCAGGAGAACCTCCTGAGCCAACTCCCACTCGTGAGAGATCGCGCTCTGCCTGCTCAGAGCATCCGCTGTCTCGTTTTCGTCTCCAGCCAGATGAACTGCCGAGATCGAAATTTCCTGCTGGATTGCCCAGAACCAGAGCTGCATCGCTTCCCTGCACAGAGGAAGTGACCCTGCCCCCCCTTTTTGTTGAGGTAGTGCATGGCCACTGTGTTGTCTGTCAGAATCAGGACATTTTTTCCTCGCACAGTCGGCAGAAAAGCCTTCAGGGCAAGCCTGACGGCCCTCAGCTCCAACAGATTGATATGGAGTCTGGACTCCGATGGAGACCAACGACCGCTGACTGTCAGCTCGTTGGCATGAGCTCCCCATCCCGTTAGGGACGCGTCCATCATGATCGTCACCTCCGGCCAGGGCAGCCAAAACGGAGCCCCCTTCATCAGGTTGCTTTCGACGGCCCACCACAGAAGGTCCTGGGCGACCGAGGGCGGCACCTGAACGGGGTCCGACATCCTGCCCGAGGACTGAGACCACTGGAGCTTGAGTACCCATTGCAAAGATCTCATCCGCAACCTGGCCTCGGGCACCAGAAGAATGCAGGATGCCATGAGGCCGAGCAATCTCAAGAACTCGAATGCAGGGAGACTCTGGGCATGTTGAAACTTGTGCACCATCTGCTGAATGTGATGAGCCCTCACCTGGGGAGGAAAACACTGCCCCAGGGACGTGTCGAGCACTGCTCCGATGTACTGGAGCCTCTGAGTTGGCGTCAAGTGGGACTTCTGTAAGTTGAGGGAGAAGCCCAGCTTGTGAAGGGAGTGGCAGGTGATGGACAGATGATCCAGCACTTGTTCGGGAGAGCGCGCCCTGATCAGCCAATCATCCAGGTAGGGGTAGACCTGAATCCCCCTTTTCTGAAATACGCTGCCACCACCACCATGAGATTGAGGAAGACCCTCGGGGCGTCGGTCAATCCGAACGGCAGGACCCGAAACTGAAAGTGCGAGTCGCCAACCGCGAACCTCAGGTACTTGTGCTTGGGATGGATCGGCACATGAAAATAAGCGTCCTTAAGGTCTAAAGACACCAACCAGTCCTGAAGTTGAAGGGCCTGGAGGACTTGAGAAAGAGTAACCATCTTGAACTTGTCCTTCCGGAGGAGCTTGTTCAAACCGTGCACGTCCATGATGGGTCTCAATCCCCAGTCTTTCTTCGAAATAAATCAATCAGGGGAATATCATCCCTTGTTCCTTTCCGCTACAGACACCAGTTCTATGGCGCCTTTCTCCAGCAGGGATTGAATTTCCTGCGCAAGGAGCGGATCCTGACTCTTCAAAGAGAGATTCCCTGGTGGATTGTCACGAGGCCTCTGCCAGAAAGGAAGACAGTAGCCGTGGGCTATGATCTTCATAACCCACACATCTGAAATAATGGCACGCCATTCTACGGAGAAGCATGGGCCTCATGACTGAGCTGAAGCGGCTGCGGCAGTGTCTGAGGGCAAAGAGGCAACTGCTTGCGCGGCCTTGGCACCTCGAGTACCTTGTTTACCACCTCTGGCATTCCTACGGTTGCCCCTTTGACTCGCAGCTCCTCTCGCTCTACTAAAGGATGAGTAATAACGAAAAGGAACTTCCCCTCCATTGCTGTCCCCTCGGACGAAAAAGGCGGGAGTTTGGTGGACTGCAGCGCCCAACAACTTCGCTGCAGCTTTCGAGGTCTGCAACCTCTCAAGACTCTCGCCAGCCTTGCTGCCAAAAAGATGTACACCATCAAAGGGGATGTTGAGGAGCCGGGCTTGCACATCCGGAGCAAAACCCGACTTCCGCAACCACGCAAACCTGCGCAATACGGTGCTCGCCGCCATGGACCGGCTGACACAATCAACCATGTCCAAACCCGACTGAACGGATTCACACATGGCATCCTTGCCATCATGCCCAATAGCAAGGAAACCATCGCGTTCCTCCCCTTCGGGGATATGATCAGCCGCTAAGGAAATGCAGTTCCACAGAGTGTGCGTGAAACGAGACAAGGTACAAACAGTTGGCAGCCTGAAGCGCCATACCCCCCAGAAGAAAACACATTCTCCCAGCCGTCAAAACATTTGTCATCCCCATCAGGAGGGATGGTAGGGTACACCTGCTTTGCGGGTGCCGTAGCCGCCAGCACAACAAAACTCTCCGGAGTAGGGTGCGTTGTCAAGTAGCAGGGGTCAGCACTGGCTGGGCGATATTTCTTCAGCAAGGACTTGCTCATTGCCGGGAGACTCTCCGGAGCAGTCCAAGCCGCAGCCACCCTTCTCTGCAAGGCCATATGGATTGGCAGCACCGGGTCAGTTGTCAGTTGGAGGACCTTGGTCCAAGATATCAGTCAGGTCATCCTGCTGAAAATCCCCAGGGGGGGGGGGGGGGGCACAGACCAACCCAGGTATTCAGTGACCCTCGACATGAGGTGCCGATATGAAGATTCGGCATGCGTGCCAGGCTCTGGCCTACCAAACTCCACCTCCGGAGAGGTGTCCAGACCACTGGCGTCGTGCAGCGACTGACGCAGGTCCTCAAGTTGACGGTGACCAGAAACAATGTCATCAGGAACCTCACCTTCCTCAGACCCCTCCTCCACCTCAGAAATATAATCCAGAGGCTGGAAAGAGGGTACAGAAAAAGGCACAAAGACATGTTTAGACTTAGCCATTGCCTTTCTGGGGGGTGCCACCGTGCCATGGGGTACCTCCGACAAGGCTGCCTCGAAAGGTGTTGAGGGCGTCGACGGAATGGGCGTTGACGTCGAGCGCCGTGCCGGCAGCTTCGACACAGGCCTTGAGGGCAGAGCCCTGAGTGTGTCTCTCGACAGCCTGGGTGCCGATGACGTCGACGACTTCCTCGGAGGCGGAGCCTCGAGAGAGTCAGTCGACGACCTCAGCACCGCCGGCGTCGATGTCTTCTTCGAAGACTTCACAGAGTCTCACGGTCTCAATGGTGTCGAGGACCGGAACCTGGAACGGGCATGCCTAGAGCGACCATCCTTGTCCGACCGGGACCTCGAAGGCGCCCGGTGGTCGCGACGACTGCTCGAAGGCGGACAAGTGTTGTCTCTAGCGCGGCCTCGACTGGTGTCCTCAGACGGCGCAGCCGGACCGGTGCCCTGCGATTGAAATATCGCCAACATCTCCTTTTGGAACGAATTCCATTCCTCAGGAGTGGAATGCTTGTTGGGACAAGCTACCCGCCGGCGGAAGAGGACAGGGAAGGCGACCTGTGACGGCGCTTCCTGGAGTGCCTCAAAGAGGCAGAGGAATGGCGGGACCGACTCCCAGACCGAGAATCCCTGGACTCACGATAACGATGCGGAGAGTCGCCCCTCGAATCGTCTGTGGAAAGACCAGTGGAACGCGACTTCCGGTGCTTGGCCACCTTACCGACCGACCGCTTCTTCTTACGCTCCCGCAAGGCCTTTGAAGTGGGCGATTGGCAGTCGACACAGTCGTCCAGATCATGGTCCTCCCCGAGGTACAAGAGGCAAGCGTTGTGCGTATCCGTCAGGGACATCTTGGACCCGCATACCCGACACTTCCCGGACTGCGGGGTGGGAGAAGCCGAAGACGACATATTCGATAGAAACGAAGCAACAGGTTCGAAGAACTGAAAGAATAGGATTCAGTGGAATCGAGGCGTGCCGAGATCTCCGAAGCGAACACGTTTGCGGAAAAGACGGTACTGAGGCTACGGGCGTTGTGCGTCCTACTTATAACATCTGGTGACGTCAGCTCGACGGAGGCCCTCGAGGATGGTGTATCGACGTCATTGACGCAGGACGCAGAAAGATTTTCCGAAGCAGCACGCTGTGGTGATTACTGTCATAGATATGGAATACATCGGAGGACCCAATCCCCTCGAAAAACATTTTTTTATCCGTTGAAGCCATGGGCTCAAAGGACCACGTTTAAGTCCCACAGGGTTGCAGAGCCCTAAAGGGGAAGGGGTGAGGTGGCGGGGAGTTGTGGATCAGCCTAAGCAGCCCCTAGATGGGATGCTGCCCGTACACTTGCAAGCACAAATAGCTGAGAAGTAAGTGCAACACCTATCTAGGACAACACCCATAGCCGCTAACTCTGCAATAAAGGAGCAGGGAAGACAGGGGATTAAGCTGCTTAGCTACACACTAATGGCAGGCGCAAGCTCTTTGCTCTTACACAGGTCTTACATGATCCGATTCCTGACCGCCATGAAGACCTGCATGTGCTCATCCGATAATCCCAGATGTGCAAACCTTCACTTTTCAGGTAGCAAGCCGATACTTTCAGTGAATGCTGGGAAAAGGGATGAAGACATCTCTCATTCTGAGACAAAATGTTGCTTCGCGAAGGCTAGGGGGTTGAGCTGACGAGAGGCTCTTGAGGTGCAAGAACAAAAACCTTGCCAGACACCACAGGATACCACAATCATTGATGCCTAGCTGTGTTCCTGACACTTTCCAAGTAGTCAGGCCCACTCCCTGCCAAGACGCGTACAGGAAGCACTGCACATTTCTGGGCGTTGCAAACTGATCCATTCCCAAACAGCTCCTCCACCACTTGAGGGTGAAGCTACCAAACATAGTTCTCGCAAGACCACCAGAGTGATTCTACTTCCTAGAGAGGTGCATCATCTGGAGAGTAATGTTGTCTAACAGTGCCTGTGCCGCCATTCCTACCACTAGAAGAACCAACTGCAAAGATTTTGTGCTGCCCAGCTCGCTTAGCAAAAACATTGTTGTGTCGTCCATCAATCACTACATCACCTTACTATAGTTTGGAGTAAAGCCTTCAAAACCTAAGATCACCTGTAGCTCTGATGTGCCAAAATACTTCAGCAGGGAAAATAAGCTATGGAGCTCCATCCAGTTCATAGTCGCTACCCCGAGCTTAGCAAGGAAGAATCAGTCATGATTACTAGTGAGGGAGAGGGTTCTGCAGGCTTGTTCCACCAGCGAAGATCTCACTGCAGACTGCAGAATTTAAAGGACCGCCTCCTGAGAATGCAAAGATTAGGTCCAAATGGAAGCCAGATCTGTGTGCAGCTAATTGGCATTCTTGCATAAGGAACCAAGAGCATGCAAAAGACCACAAAGCCAAACAGTCTATGGAACCTCCAGGCAGTTGCCTGGTCTTGACTGAGGAAGGAGGAGCAATCAGAAAGAGGTCCTGGTTATGCTACTGTGTAGGAAAAACTCTGGCTCTCTCGCCACACGCCACACCATACCATACCATACCATACCCAAGATTGACAGGCTGCGCACACCTGTCAAGGACTTTTTCCTGGGGTTGACTGAACATCCCAGATCGAGCTTAAGATCCAATAGGAGTCTCACTGAAGCTGCTTCCTCCTCCCGACTGGCCCAACCCAAGCAATTGCCCTAGTAGGGGTAAATGGGCAGCCCCTGGAAATTAAGGAGGGAGGCCACTGCAGCCATCAGTTTGGTGAACAATTTGGGTGCTGAATTCAACCCAAAGGGCAGTACTCAATATGGTCATCTACCCGATGATGAAACTGTCACTGATGCCAATGAAAAGCAAACGAACCTCTGATCGAAGCTCCCAAAGTCAGAATGTGAAGGGCATTTATCCTGAAGATGTACCATCAAGAGCGAATTGCCCCAACAGAAGGCTGGCCGGTTCGGCACGAGTGTAATCACCTTGAACCTTTTTAAGGGAAGGGAGAGTTTGAAGTCTGGTAGACCCAGGATTGTATGCAGACATGCCTGTTTTGGGGATCTTGAACAACATGGAAAATAAGTCAGGGTCTCTTGCTAGGAAGAGAGAACTTCCTGGACCACACCCAGGTCCAATAACCTCTGAATCTCCTGAAGAAGCAGTGAAGGCCTGATCTGTGGAGTAAGGTGTGGGAGTGAGGGCTGGAACGGGAATGTGAACACCCCACCTCAACAACTAAAGGACCGAGGGGTTAGTGGAGCTAGCCCTCCAGGACTCAAGGTCGAGTAAGACTGGAACCCACTGGAGTGACATGATGGATCACACACAGTAAAAAAAAGAAAAACAAGGAGTGGGGACACTGCGGTTTTCTTGGACACCCTGACAGGGCCCATCCTGTTGTCTAGCTCTTCGCTCCTGAAAACACTTAATTCCACGATCTGGATCTTTGTTTCCCCTGGGAGGAGAGACATGGATTCTGCCGCTTGGTTAGCACAGGAAGAGACCTTGCAGTCAGTATGCTGCCCTCCTTTTTGCACAGCTTTTCATAGGCTGCCGAATTAACAGCCAACCCTGCCAAAAGGTACGATCCAGGATTTTATCCTGTACCACAGGATTGAATTTTCATGTATACACCCAACATGGACACCCATTAGCATGCTGCAAACTACTGTAGAATTGTGATCCAAAACAGACTGCATGACATGCGGTGCCACCTTTGCCAGCTCTGAGAAACTAAAATCCCCCCCTCTCTCCCCCTTCTCTCTCTCCCCCCTTTGGATCCAGATCCTCGGGGTGGACCAGTGCAGGAGGATTTTGGGGGAGCAGGGCTGAGCCGACCAATGGCGAGACGCAGCATTTCCCCTTTCCCATACTCCTGACCCCTCCTATTTTATAGGATTCTCCGATGTCCCCGACCCCCCACCCCCTTTCTACACAAACACTGGGCCAAGGTAGCGGGCAACAGAGTAACACGACTAACCCTTACTTACCTCAGTGAACATGTCCTGCTAATCAGGTCACGCAATGTCAGACACTTGACTTTAATCACAAATATTGGATACCCATTAGCTCTCCCCACACAGATAAAAGGCGGAACATAGAGACACACGCTGAGCAGGGTGGAACACGAGAAGCAGCAGAACTTCAGGGGGCAAAGGTAAACCTACTGAAGCAGAACAACGGATTGAGGGACGAGAACCAAGGGTAAAGGAACCCAGGAGTTCCCTGCAGGAGGTTGTTGCCTCCCAAGAACCGTAAGAGATACGTGGAGAAGGTCAAACCCGAGACAAGACGTCTGCATTGTGTTTCAAAGGTGCCTGCGACCCTCCCGGGTGAACGACAGAGTTGGGAAGGTGAGGCCAAGCCTGTGGTATTAACATAGACTTGTGAATTGAAACTGAAAACAAGAAAGGAATGCACACAGCCAGCGAGTTGGCAAGCAAGATTAATGACCAGTGTGCTTAGAGAAAGGGGCAACAACAATATATCTTACAGCTACAGGTGTGTGGATGAGACACGAAGGAAGGCAGACGAAACGAAGTAGCCCACTCTAAAGTCTCCATGAAAGGTGAAATGTTTTCTTCTAAAGCCACGAAGTGAATGAACTTTAAAAAAGTGTGATGATCAAGAGTGACCTTGGCAAAAGGGGAAGTGGGCAGTGAAAATGGAACTCTTGTGCTTATGATATTGAGCAACATAGACCAAGAAACACTGGGGCAAAAAACACAGGCGTGCAAGCTGAAGGGAAAGTCAAAGTGGTCCTACGCATTCTATAGTAAAAGCCTTGCACATTCCAAAGTCTTTGACACCAGGAAACAGTACAAGCCCGATCGATCGAGGGAGACCAGAGGTGTGGTAAGTTAGGGAAGAGAACACCTAACAAATTTGAATAAAGCTTGGGGAAGGGAACCACTACAAGTGCTGTGTTTGAGAGGGCTGAGCACAACAGAGGGAGACCTGCGTGAACTTTTGGTTGAACTGTGAAACCTTTTTGTTGAACTGTGAAGGAACTTTTGGAATGCTGAAAAAGTGACTTTAACGTGGAAGGCCCGGCGGGCCTCGATCCACGTTTTGAGCTCCTTTGTTTTGAGAACTTGAGCCAGAGTGTTTCATCCAGTCTACGGAGACCGCCAACATGGGGAGGAGAGCCATCTCAACCACTTTGATTCTTTATAATCCAACACTGATTTTCCTTTGCATACATATTCTCCTTTGCACACTTTTTGTATAAGAGATAGGACAGGCATTAGCTTTTGTTACTATAGGCCATTATGATGTGAGACTATAGGACTGTGTTTCCGTTATTATTTGATGGTAGAGACTACTCCCATCTTAGCCATAAGGCAAAGTAGGAGTTTTTCCAAACCCCGAGAATTGAATAAAGGTTTTACAAACTGTACCTTTTGTGCCAGTGTCATACGTGTGATACCATGCCTCCCTTACACAGCCCAGCTGTTCAGTAATCCCTCTTGTCCTAAGGGAACAATTGCTTGAATTCAGCTGGCCCTTCCAGAGCCTCTTATAGAGGAACCTGGCCTTCATTTGTAACATTGAGGATGAAGTCCCAGTGAAGTTGAATGTAGAGAGTCTGAAACCACCAACAAGTATAGTGGCCATGGTAGGACCCAAGACATGCCTTCTAAGAAGTGAGCAGCCTGTATGTACATCTACCCTGCCCAGGTTGGATTTAGCTTTTGCCAGAGCTAGCATGCCTCAACCAGGACATCTTTCTGCATAGGAACGCCTTTCCACTCTTGCACCTTGAGAGACAGGACTACCGACAGAACACCCAGATCAGTCTGTGGGATTTCTGCCAAGGATGCGTCCAGCACCTCGTGGAGGCCTGACAGCCTCACATGAAAGGCTCTTGCCGAGCTGTGGGGGGATATCTTAAGAGGGGCTCCACCTTGAGCTCTTGGTCATTTGTATTCCCTTGATCAGCAGTGTCAGGATTCCACACATGCAGAAATTGGTGGCGTCAATGGCGGGGAGGGGGGCAGCACAGAAGGCAGAGGCGCAGAGGTAGAAAAGGCCTGTGGAGCGTATGCAGTGGAAGTCACTGCCAAAGGCCAGACTAGACCAAAGGTCAAGGTTTATTAATGCCTTGGCTCAGTGTGGCCCAGACAGGTGGGGTTGCAGTAGCATGTCCCGGATAATATCGCACAAGCAGCCCTTCATTGAATGGGATTGCATTATTGCCTGGGACTTGGCTAGGACTATTTTCTGCGAGGGGAGATAAAGTGGCTCAGGAAGAACAAAGTCTCTAAGACCACCAAAGTGGGTAGCCATGAAGGTTTGCGCATGAGCCGTGAATCCGAAAAGACTAGCGGAAAAGATGCTTGTATCAGGCCTGACCACTGAAGCGAGGGGAAGTGAGCCTGCTATGAGAAATAATAGCTTCCCTGACAATACAGATGACCAAAGGCCTTGGGGTCTCCAGGGATGCCAGCGATGAAGGGGGGTTTTGGGGCTTCAGAACTTAACCATTCTTTTGCAAATCTAATAGCCATTGTGCGAGCCTGGGGGGCAGAGGAAATGGGCAACTGTTTCCTGTTTTTTTGGTGCCTTATCCGACATCTTGTCATAGTAAGACTTCGATGAGCCCCTGGATTTGTGCTTATGCACTTTGGGTCTCGACTCTGGTCTGCTGCGTCTTTTATTCACTTAGCCCCTTCAAAGGGAACTTTAAACTCTTGCCTGGTTTCAGCTCTTACTTAGGATCCTCTGGTCTCAACCAGCGTTAGCCCGCTATTGGGAAACTTGGTCAGGTCATGCTGGCTTTAGCCCCATGAAGGGCATCATCTGACTTGCATCTGACTTTAGCCCCAGAGCAGCAAAACTTCATGGTCAGTCGGAATGGTCCAGGCCCGAGCAACCTCCGCCATGGTGCCCTAAAGGAAGGAAGGCTGCTTACCTGTTGTCGGCACTTGCTGTCCAAGAATTCATGGAGGTGCTGCAGAAGAGGTCTGGAGAAGATTTACTCCAGCACTGTAGTTAAGGGTGAGGCCAGGGGCGATGCCTACAGTGGCATGGCTCTGTGCATTCATACTCCCTCTAGGATTTAAATTTGAAAGCAAGGGCTTTCCCCTTCCCCCCCCCCCACTAAGCCTTTGTTTGAAAATTCAATTGCTTGAACAGGCAAAACAAACTTTCACAAAAGGTGCATCAAATCAAATTATACCAAGCTCCGCGCCCTTATATGTTGAAGAATATTCAAGGTGAAATCCTTATGGTGTTCACAGATAAGATTAGGCAATCTATGGTTTCATCAAAACACTCTTTAGTTTTAATTAACAATATATGGTGTCAGGTTAATTCCACATGATCTCAGAACAAATGATGAATTTGTAACTGCAAGGATGAAGTTGTAGATCTTTATTGCATCAAATTAATTCCACAAGTTCTCAGAAAAAAATAATAAGTTTATAATTGCAATTCAATGTGTTGTTCCTCTTGAATTCACCATTTACACTGTCTTTTTCAAGTCACTTTATATTGTTAGTATATTCCCTCAACACGTGTTTCTCCAGATTATATGGTCTGGTTCCTCAGGAGGGTTCTTAGATTTAAGTGCTCGAAAGATAAAGGGCAGTTAGGGTAGAAAGAAGAGGCATTGGTATATATATTTGCATGCAATCTCTTCAGTAATTGAGTTTTGACATTATTGGTACTTACTATTTTGTTATTGTGCTGAAGATTGGTAAGTATAGAGTTATCCAGTGACCATAATTTCGTTCCTTCTATTCATATGGGTCAAACACTAACATATTCAGTTATATCCGTTCAATGTATATTGCTTTCTGGAAGGGTAGTCTATTTGGAGAATAACATCAGTTAGTTCCCATTTTTTATAAGCAATTTGCTATAGCTAGTATATTCCACAAGTTGGTGATCTTATCTGTCCATATCTTTGGTCCTAGTTGTGCTTGTATCCTTCTCTGGCCTGTGTGCCTTGCCGTGTGTGGGGCTGGTGTGCCTGTTCGAATATTTACTTGTTCGTGTTAAATTGATCTGTGTTTTCGCGGCTAAGGGCGCGATGACGTCACCGCGTAGCCGCCGCCATATTTGCGTGAAGACGTCATCGCGCCGCCGTGGCTGCCGTGACGACGCCGCCACGCTGACAGTGTTGTCCATTGTCATTAACATATATTTACAACGTTGTAGGATTGTGTTTGTAAGAACAGTAAATCTACTGTTCATACAAATAATTGATGTTTTATAACACTGTTTGTTGAGGAAAATAGTGAAACTGCCCAAATCGGATCAATGACATTATGAGATGGCCAAAATGACCACTTTTTTTTTTAAATGGGGTGCTGTGGGTGGGGAAGTCCCCAAGAACCATAGTCTTCACCTTGACGCCGCTCCCCATCGCCTCGCACCCGCCCATCTTACTCTCTACTCACCCCTCTTTTACAGCAGTAAAGTGTCAGCAGACAAATTAGGTGAGAAGGCTGAAGGGGAAAAAGTTCTGGTTTGAAGGCAAAAGAGATGCCTCTATAAAGGTGAGTGGTGATAGATTGAATGGACAGTGCAGTGAACATAAAAAGGAGGTAAAAATAAATCTACTAAAGCAGGCATTAAGAGAAAAGCTGAAAGTCAAGAAGATGCCAAATGTGGAGAGCGAGAAACAAGAAGACCTGTACTAATACTTCAATCATTGTAAAACGTGCATCTAACAATAAAAACCATTAAAGTTAAGCGTCACATCATAGATCCATCATAGGTCATAGATCCACTTAAGGTTAAGAACATTAACATCCTTTTAAACCCAATAATTAATCAAAAACAGCAGAAATGACAAGGCACACACATCTCTACAACTGCAAGTTTAACCACGAAACTCCATACCCCTATAAACCCAACCGTAACACTCACTTGAACTATATGCCATTGATGTTACCCGCCTGATATTTAAAGTTAGTGCAAAGGTTGGATTTATAGAGGTATGGAGTGAGTGCAGATTTTACTTTATCAAAGTAATTTATTTTTTAATAAAATGTTTTTTTTTTTTTTAAATGCATTTCAGCATTTTTTGTGGGGTGTATAACAAATGCGTGCAAAGTGTATGCCGTGTACATTTATTCGCTTATGACCTATATATTAGTCATTTGGAATAAGTTACCTGTAACACCTGTTCTCCAGCATCGTTATCTTTCATAGATTCACATGCTGTGAATATTCCCTGTCGTCAAGCTGGGAATCCTCGGTAACAGCAGTTTACTTTTTTTAAAACTGAAACTTCAGTCAATTTAGTGCTCTATTACAGGCATTTGTGGGTCATACTGCCCTTAACCAATAGGAAAGGCTCCCTGAGCTACACACCCATGGTAGCGATTTTCATAGCGCACAGAGTAGCAGTATGAGCCAAGAAAAGCCCGAGACGAGGGCCAGAGGGTTGCATGTGAATCTATGAAAGACACCAATGCTGGAGAACAGGAGGTAAGTAACTTATTCCTTCTCCAGCATTGAATCTTGCATAGATTTGCATGCTGTGACTAGATTACAAAGCAGTACCATATAACCATACCGGGCGGAGGCAAGCTCCTTGTAGCAACACTCACCACAGTAGACACTCACCTTATGCAAACAGATTATATAGAACCGCCTGCCCGACTCTGGACTCTACCGCCGAATCCCTGTTGATTCAGTAACAGGTAAAAAAAAAAAGTGTGGGCAGACCTCCATGTTGCAGTCCTGCAGATGTTCAGCAGGGAAACCCCTGAGAGGAATGCCACTGTGGCGGCCTGAGGTGCAATGCCGACAGGACCTTGGGCACAAAGAAACTATTAGTACGTAGGACCACTGGACTTGTGGAAGGCAAGATAGGGCGTCTTACAAGAAAAAGTTTGGATTTTGCCAACTTTTCTAGCCGAATTGATGAAGACCAAGAAGGCAGTCTTCCAAGAGAGAAACTTGAGTGAAGCCTTGTGCAGCAGCTCAAATGGGGGACGCATTGCGGGGGACGCATTAGTCTCAACAGAACCACATTCAGCTCCAAAGCCTGTGCCAGCATTTGGTAGGCAGGAAAGAACGAAAGAGGCCATGGAGGTACTCCTTGACAAGCCGGTTAGACCAAAGTGAAGACACGCAAGAAGAACGGGTGTACCAGGAGACCGCTGCAAGATCCACCTTGATGGAGGAATGTGCCAAGTCCTCATTGCCTGAGCTAGCATGGGCCACCCCATTTGCTCTTAAAGCAGGGGAGCATAGATGGGGCTCGGGCTTGCGCCAGAATGTTTCTGCAGTCTTGAGGCAGTGGGATGGAGCCGCAGTCTAGGAGCACATGAGACAGACGCCGGGTTCAGCGAGGCCAGGTCATGATGGAGAACTGCACCCTCGTCCCTGGGTACTAGATCTTGCAGAGGAGGAAGCCTCCTTGAGCGGCAGAGGCCAGGGACAGGAGGGCAGAGGGCCAGAACTGCATTGGCCAGGCAGGGGCCACTAAGAGCAGTCTGCACTGATGTTGTCAGACCAAATACTTGTGCCACCAGGGGTATATTTGGGAGGGTGGGGCGGTGTGTACAGGAATTTCCCCCCAGGGGAACGTGAATGCATCCCCCCAGGCTCTTTGAATGTGGGAACCTGCTGGCAAAAACCAAGCACTTCTTGTTCTCGTAGGTGGCAAACAGGTCAAACTCCGTAGTACCCCAGAGATGGAAGCACCGGAGGGGCGGAGATTCCTGAAGTTCGCACTCGAGACAGGAGCAGAGTTCCCTGCTGAGGGAATCCACCATGGTATTCTGAGCCCCTGGAAAGGTCAAAGGGAATGAGGAAAATGTGGCGTTTCAGTAGCCAGAGCCACAGGCTATGTGCACCAGTCGACAGAGGGACCTGGTGCCTCCCTCCTTGCGCACATAAAGCATTGTGGTGGTGCTGTCCGTAAAGATCCGAACAACCCAACCTCTGACCTGCGGGAGGAATGACTTGCGCACCCAAAGACAGCACAGAGCTCCAGAAGATTGATAAGTGTTTTCTCTTCCTCCTTCCACAAGCCCCAGCCATGAAGGTTTCCTCCATGCATGCCCCAGCCTTCCAGGGAGGCATTTGTCGTGACATTGGTTTGGTGAGGGGGCAGGCGAAGAGGAGCACCCTGAACCAGGTGAGAGCGGACAGACCACCATTGCAACGGCTTCTTGAAGTGCCGAGTCAGTGAAATCTTGTCCTCCCAGGAACCGGACACTTGCCACCAGTGTGCATCGATTAATTCCTGCAGCAGTTGCATGCGTAGCACGCAGTGTTGCAGTATGGGGATGCAAGAGAACATCATTCCCAGTAGGGGCTTCAGTTGGCAGACAGAGTTGCACCTTGTTGAGAAGGGCCTGAATGCTCTCCTCGGACAGGGTCACCCTGCAAGAGCGTGTGTTGAATTGTGCACCCAAGTAGAGAGCCCGCTGAGATGGGGATGCCGCCCACACCAGTCAGTATTCCAGTTAGGGATAGACATGTGTGCCCGCTCAGCGAAGATGGGCCAATACTGGAGACACTTAGTGAAAAGAAAATCCCCTTCTGGGTCAGAACCTGCTGCAGTGTTGCCTTTCTGAAAGTTTGAGCCTTCAAGAATTTGTTTAGTACTCAGAGGTCTAATATGGCCCTCCAACGCACTAATCGTACCAGCCTTGTCCTTGTTGGTCGTGTGGCATTTTCTCGATGACAGCAACAGATGAAGGTCCTTCTCAATCTTCTGCAGGGGATGAATGGTGGGTGGCCGCTTGACTAACTCCGGCGTGTGGAGCTGCTAGAGAAGGACCAGCACCTACTCGTTCATGGTGATGTTCTACATTCATGGACGAACTGCGACAGGCCCCCAACCCCACTGGGGTGTGGCAATGGGGTGGCTGGACCCGAGATGGGTCAGGTTTGTTTAGCTGGTTGGCCCCTGGTGTGGGAGCAGCCTAGTCTGCACGGATTACCCCTGTAGGCTGGCGACTTATTCCTGTAAGCATCTGACGTTGAGTAAGAAGGGGACTTGGGTCTAGGACGATTTTAACGTAAAATAAATTGTCGCAATGACCAAAAGTTCTAAAAATGCTACCACCAAAAGGTTCGAACACCAAAAGTTCGAACCTTTGGTGGTAGCATTAAAAAAATAAAAAATAAATAAACAGGGGCTGCAGGGGTGTCCTCCGCATCGCCCCGCTCCTTATACTTTATGGTATAGTGAGCATGGGCTGCTGGGGACACCCCTGCAGCCTTCTGTTAAATAAAAAATAAAAATTAAAAAAAAAGGACCCTGCAGCGCCGGTTCCTGATCACGAAAGTGAAAGGGAACTGGCGCTGCAGGAACCCACCGTGAAGATGAAGGTAAGTGGGGTTCGTTTTTGTTGGGGGTGTGGGTGGGGGGGGGGTTTATGGGTGTGTTGTGGGTGTGAGTATGTGTGTGTGGGTGTGAGTATGTATGTGTGTTCGCATGAGAAAGGTGCAAACTTTTGGTAGTTTGCACCTTTCTCATGCAAAAGTTTTGCCCGTGGTAGTTTCAGCCGCTGGCAAATCACTTGGATTCGGGGACTTGTACGATGATTATGGGGAATGCTAGGAAGGTCGATACTCCCATGTAGTTCTTGTGAAACAGGCCCCCACCCCCTCCCAAACACCCCATTGAGCAAGAGGGCTGGTACCTCTGTTGTAATGTGCCCAAGGAGCGTGCAGTGTCTGCATCAGTCTTAATGGACTGCAATGTTTCTTCAACCTTCGTGCTGAAAAGATCAATGGCACTGAACAGCTTATCGACCACTTTCGCTGAAACCTCAGGTCTGAAATTGGTAGCCTTGAGCCAACCTTGTCTGCGAAGTACTGTGCCATTCCCCAGCTGTAGTAACCAGGCGTCTGCAATGTCCGCAGATACTGATATTGTCTCCAGCTTCTTATCGTCTGATTGGAACTCGAGGATGGGGCCCACCTTGAACCAGAGTTCCCGGTCGCATCGTAATAGGATGACCATAGCATTGGCCTCTTTGATGTTTGTGGCGGCTGTTATAATAACCCTTTTGCCAAATGTGTCAATACCTTTCCCCTCTTAATCTGGGGGGACTGAGCAGGAAGAAGACAGGCTGACAGATCATTTGTGGGCCGCTACCAACACCACAGTGCCTAGGGTTGGTTGAGACCTAAGCTATGTAGGGCCCCGTCTGGCACTTTTCACTTGTCAAACCTCTGCTGCTTGGGTTGATCATTCTCAATAAGCAGTCTTCCCAGATGTCTTCTAGCAGGGGTATGCCAACACCAATGTTCAGTGTTGCTCCAAACGCTGGTAGAGCAAGCTGTATTTCTGCTCTTCAGCGGCCAGACCGAACATCTTTGTTACCCTAGACATGAAGGCGTGGAAAGATCTGATTTTGACAGGTGGAGAATCTCATTGGGAACCTCCTCCAATTCGCTGTCTGCCGGTACATAAAATTCATCTGTGCCCGTGTCCGTTGTGTTTGTGTGTGGAGGCTTGGTCAGCAGGAACATCCTCAGTTTTGCTGGTGCTGGCACCACAGGGCGCTGTTACCTCATAGTAGGAAGGGTGGGGGCAGATAAAGCACTTCCGCCTAGCTGAGGTGCCTAAGGGTTGGGTAACCTGTGCTGCAGCTTGGACACCAATGATTTCACAGTGTCCACAATGTCCAAGGACACAGGTGCAAGGGGTGCAGTAGGGGCTACCCCTGGTGAGACTGCTCTAGGAACGTGAGCAGGGGCTGCCTTGGGTGGAGGCATAAGCCGTTTGGGGCTGGAGGTCACCTCCACACGCCTCTTTGTCATCACAAAATATTCTCTTTGGACCTTCTAGGTCTGCACTGGGCTGGATAATATCTTCTGGTTGATTCGCTGCCAATCCCGCTCTCTCTGGGGGGGAATCCTAACAGCTAGTGGCAGACGGCAGGCTGGTCGTGGTAATGCAGCCAATGCCAATGGCTGAGACATCGTGCTGTAGTGATATAGTCGATTGAGCCAGTCAATTGTAGTAGTGAATCGTTTACAAATGGACATTGACAGGATTGATTTCGAGAATGGGGTTGTAGCCTTTGTTGTGGTAGTCGACATGATTGATTTTGGGGAAGACTACGGTGTTGTAGCCCCTGACTTTCGTGGTCGAAGACTGTGTTGACGGGGATGTCGACTGGCCATCTCTTGAAGATGAAGGCAAACGTCTGTCATTGACGTGGCTGACTGTTTCAACGATACATTTCTGCGTGGGTGATATAGATGAAGGTGTTGTATGAGCATTCTTCATGCTTCTTGATGCCTCCTCATGCGACCGGCACCTCTTACTAGAGGACGTATGCTGTGTCTGTCTGCCTTGCCTGAGTGAGGCATGACTACAGACCGAAGCAGAGTCAGAAGCCCCCAGTGTCCTCAAGCCATGCTACCAACCATCGGTGGCAGTCCCAGTGGTTTTTTCAAAAACGATTGGCAGATATCGCAATCCTACATGATGTGTGGAGAGCAAGCAGTAAAGGCAGTTATCGTGGAGATCCTGCAAGAACACATTCTTCAGCCTGCACGGGCGCAGGCCTTGAATAGACTTCTTGTTGGATTCAGCCATGATATAGGCCTCAACGCCAGTAGAGTGCGCACAACAAGAATCTGCTCACAGAGAAGACTGAAACCAACCAGAGAGAAACCTCCAGGCGTCACAGAAGCACAGGATCACAAGTGAAAAAGAACGCCAAATTATAGTAGAGATTTTTATGTGGACTCGAACACAAAAGAAACGTGGAGTAAAACATCTGAAGAAGGCTACCAGAGGAGGAGATAAGGGAGCCTTTCCCTAGAGGACAAAAACGTTACTGAAGTTTCAGTTTAAAAAATACATTGCTCTATGTTACCGAGGATTCCCAGCCTGACAATAGGAAATATTCACAGCATGTGAATCTACGAAAGATCCAATGCTGCAGAAGAACCTATCGCCTATGAGTGTATGATGGACGACTGAATTGTGTAGGGCGAAAGTGCGTGGCACCGCATAGCACAAGGCACATCAGGTTTGGTGTGAAAGTGCCTGGCATATAAATTGCACATGAGTGTTTGGTGTAAAGGCATATGAAATTCACATGTCTTAGACGACTCGTATACATATGAAAACTCACATTAAAGCATTAAAGCAGTGGTATTCAAACTGTATGCCGAGCTTCCCCTTCAGTAAAAATATTACTGCCGAGCCTGACCTGGAGTAGAAATATGGCATGGGGGCACCAGCACCAATATTTGCTATTAAAAGTAGTCACTGTAATACCTTTTTGAAGAACCTCCCCCCCTCATACCGCCCCCACAGGCATCCTTCTGACCCCCTAGGCCCACAGTTTGAAGACAACTGAATTAAAGTGAGGTTTGTATACATATATGAAGCGTGCAATAGCTTTAGATTTCTTAAATGCATGCAGTTTACATCTCCTATATCTCCAATATATATATGAAAACTTGCACGGAGACATGGCTGACTAACCAGTCGTCTCCTTCACCCATGTGACGATCACGAAAATGGACCCCAGTGGACCTTTTGCTTGATTTCGCAGGGTCGGAAAACACACATCCGAGGTGCCCAGGAGCATTTTGAGCACTTCATGGACTCTGTAAATGTACCTTAGCCGGAGTTCTGCCCCTTCATGAAAGGCAGGATGCCTCGGTCTTCAACACCAGGCCGTGAAGCGGAAAAAAGTATTTCCGAGCACCCTTTGCCGTAAGGGCCTGATCCTGATGGATACATGCCGCTCTATGTGCTATTTGGGGCTGAGACTGCAGTAAACACTTTGTAATCCCTCGCCGGCGAGATCCTCGTAGCCATTAAACTCGGCTGTAGAATCATGTGTGCGGTGGGGACTGCTTGCAGTGAGGGAAGTCCTGCGTAGTTTGGAATTGTACTTTGTAAATCTGTGAGAGCAGCAGCCGGGATTGTGGCTTGGCCACAATGCAACATCTTGACTGCGCGTTAGGGTGCGTTTGCCTTTGTTGTCAGACTCTACCAGCGTGGGCATTTTCCGGATGGCAGTACTCCTCAGCCCCTGTCTGTTTAGCACACGCCGCACTCTTAAAAGAGAGGCAAAGCCTTTTGATGTGCCCGTGCTCGCAATTGCAGTGTCCCTTCATGTTTTGAAAGGATACCAACAGCCCCTCCTATATGCTCGCTATCAGCTTGCTTCTCAAAGCTGGCAAATGACCCAGATGTTATGTTAAACATTTAGGAGATCAGATCATCAGCACTGTGGTTTAACGGACACACTCCTACATCTATTTACGAACAGTATTTTTTTAGGGGCAAGTTTTGTGTGAGTTTGTGACTCCATTTGGCATTGAGAGTCTCAATCTCAGTAGAGGTGTGGTATTTGACATACTTGGTCTGTTCATGAATAAACTGGCGAGGTTCACCTGAGACTCTGCCACCGAGTGCTCTTCAAGTCTTTGCTCAGCCTTCTACGACAATGACGGGCCCCCCCCCCCCCCAGGAACAATCAGATGGATCGGACAAGGGGTCTATTAAGGCAGGTATTAGCTGCTGGACGAAATTAAGTCCATGAGGCGTGAGGCCCAAGCCTCGGTTACAGAATTGAAGGGGAGAGTTGGGAAGCTGGAAGATAAAATGGAGGCCTGTGAAAACAACCAACTCTCTACGGATCTAGTGGATATGAAGACTGATGCTAGACTACAGGACCTGGAATCCACAGAGATAGATTTGGCTACTAAAATCCATGACATCGAGAACCGAGAGAGGAGATGTAACCTACAGATAATGGGCTTAAAAGAGAAGTTAGAGAGACGGCCTGATCCCTTACCGGTATTGTTTGGAGTGGAAGTGATTGAGGAAGAGTGGAGGAGGTTGCCGCATATGGACCACTTCCTGCTGCTGGCTGCGCAAGCCTGTTTAGCGTGGGAATGCAAGAGGGTGGCGCTCCCTAGTGAGCGGCTATGAGCCCTGAAAGCCTGTGATATTTAGGAGTTGGAATGCTTGACTGGGCTGTTCCATCATGTAAGGAAGGCATGGCACCAACAAAGACGGACATAAGTGACCACAGTTCAAGGGTGTTTATCATACCCTTTTTGAACTTCAATAAACACCTATCTAAGCCTAAATCTACAGATGGGAGCAAGCTACGACCACCAAATAATAATAACGCAGTCCTAGTGGTGTCTTGCCCATGTTTTCAGCAACGGATAAGGCGGTTCACTCGAGCGTAGCACAGTCTCTGGCTTCTTTAGCACAAGGTTACAGTTCAATCATCAGCATGTGAAGGGCTGGATGTAACTAAATAAACAACAAGTTATTTTCCTCTTCAGATTTTCACAAGTATTCACATCGGGTGAGTCACTCTCCACCTCGGATCCCCCTCAGCCGGTATCAGATCATTTTAGCATAAAGTTCTGCACAGGCTTCCCTCTGCTCAGAGCTTTTTTATACCTTTCACTTTACACACAATGTTTGTAGGTTGCTCTTTTTCGGGGGACTCACGGTTCACCACAGATCCCCCTCAGCCAGGCTCAGATCCCTTCAACGCAATTAGTCTCCCTCAGCCGGGCTCGGACCAATGTCAATTTTACATCAAGTATCGAATACTTTCGAATGTGCACAGGGTTTAGCTTGACCCATTGCAGGACCACTTCGATTTCACAATTCTTTCTTTTAACGTTCGCACCCTTTCGGTTGGATATCTAACAAAGACTTTCGAATGAGCACCCAGATGAGGCCCAACCACTCTGTATACAGAATCGGATCCTAACTTCAAAGTTCATTCACTCATCTGCGGTCTTAATAATCTTCTTTATACAATGTTGCTCCTTGCAACCTTGGTTTCGACACAGACGGTCTGGTATCAGTCTCCCAAACTCACCAGCTGTGCTGCCTTCTCTGGTGCTGCTTTATTGTAGGAGCCAAGGACAGTACTACGTCAGCAAACACTTCTCCCCGCCCTTGAATATCGACATGGGAGAGCCCGGGGTTCATCCACCACACAATGCAGGATTGTTCAGCTTTAATTGCAGGTCTTACTTTTCCTATTCAAGAAGGTTCATGAAAGATGCTGTTTTTCAGTGAAAAGGTAGAGGGCACTTCCCTCCTTGCAATCCTCTTCAGTCTCGCTGTCTTCCGCATTGTATTAAACTGCCATCTTGAAACTGCAGTTTCCTTGTGTGCTTTGCCTCGCTCAGAGTGTGCTTCGGGCTCTGCCTTTTATACGTGTGGGGGAAGTGTGATGGAAGTCAGGTGTGCGTAATGATCAGTAATTGCCTGATTGTAGTGGGATAAGTCAGGTATACGGTTCGGGTGTTAGTCCGTTTTCATTCACAGTGAGTTGTCCGTGGGAAGTGTTTGCGTCAGAAAAGGGGTGTGGGGGTTGAATCCCCAAGTATTCCACCTGGTAGGATGGGGTAAAGGTGTTACACAGAAGTGGATACCGCATCTCGCAATCCGGTGTCCCACTTCCACTCCCCGAAGACCCCTCATCCAGGTGATCCTCCTGCACTAGTCCACCCCCAGGAACTAGATCCAAAAGCGATGGCTGTGTCCTGGCCACCTGGATGACAGATCCCCAGGGACTAGCAGGTGAGATACCTTCAGGTTTCTCACAATGATCCGAGACCTGCCAGTTGAATTGCGAAATGGATACGAGAAGTGTGTGGGAATTAGTGCCCGATCGTAGTCGAAAGATGATTTTACTGATATGAGGAATTCCTAGACTGGACACCGGACTTGCTAAGAGGAAGTAGGCTCCCATCGCCTAGAGACGATAAATGGGCCACAGGATTTATGAAACACGTCACTTTGCTACCAGGAGTGAAGGTGAGAGGAGAGGGAGTTTATCGCGGTTGGGGAGGAGTGGTGGGTGTTTTTGTTTGCTGGTTAGGGGGGAAAATATTAAAATGTGCATTTGTGAACATGCCACAGTGAAGATATTGTGCACTGTGAGGGGTCAGAAACGCGAGGCAGACAACTGCTTGTAGTTTTCTCAAGATTACACATTTTATTAAAGACAACGTTCGCAAATAAAGCCTTGCTTGCCTTACTCGATCGGGGGATTCCCTACCTAGTTTAAAGGCTAAGGGAACAACTCCTAAAATAGGTAGACTGGCCCCCTCACTAAACAACAAAACATTCAAAGAAAATAATAAAACAATATAAGATATTAAACAAGAATTGAAAAATATCTGGATGACCTTCCCCTGTCCGGGGAGTATCCCTTCCCAAGGGTTTTAAAGTCAAAGTCCCAAAACGCTCAAAGGAAAAGAAAATTGAACCAGTTCTTGCAAGTTCCAAGTCAAAACAAAAATCCACTGGTAACAAGTCTCCAGTTTCGGTTGAAAATATCCCCTTCCAATTCCAGCCAAGAAAATAGCACCAATGGTAATCCTGGGTACCTTCTTTCCAAGATTAAATTCCACAGTTCAAAGAATAGGTATTAAACTTCTACAACTTTACAATTGGTTAGGGCGTCTGCAGGAAATTTGGTATAATTGTCAGGATGCTTCTCTTTGGGTTGCTGCTACCCTCTTAAACACTCTTCTACTGTTGTTACTATGAGAACAATCACTATTGTCCCACCTTATACCACTAATTCAAACCACTTCAATGTGACATCCACTGACAGTTTTATACACCACCACAGTTCACGTACTTCTGTTTCAGTTTTATATTTCAGAGTTCAACCTCTACAGGTAGGCAAGGCACTCTTCCCTTCAATTACTCTTGGAAAGGGGCAGCCTCTGTGCCTCTTCAGTCTGTCTCACTGCCACAAATATAACATGCCTCTGCCCCAAGACAAACTTCCTCTCCACTTCAACAGTCTTCAGCATTACAAATTATTTCCTTAATCTTCTTCACAGGCACCCAGCTCCCTTCCTCAGCTTTATTCACACCTTCTTGGTTACAGTTAGTACCCAGAAGCTGTAGTGCTACTCTTCTAGCTTCAGGTAACAAAGCCACACTTGTATCTGAGGACAGTGGACCTTTAACAACCTCCGATTAGGTGTATGGGTTTTTCACTATGGAAAGGGTTCGCCTTTTGGCTTGGGTAATGCGTGTTCTCATCAGTATAACAACTTCTGGAATTAAAGAAGGATTGATCAGGATACTACAAGGTTCAGTCTTGAAAGGAAAAACAGATGTAGGCACATGCAACTACTATTTAACATCGATCTTTAACCTTAAAGAGTTGCAAGTAATTGCATTCCTGTACAAGATCAGAGTTTCAGTCTTCTCTTGGGAAACACAATGGGTCACACATGACCTTCCTTTGATGTTGTAATCACTAACTCTTGTGAAAAGTCAACGTTAAGCTTTCAGAATGGTTTTAGCAAGTGTTCCTTTTCCAATTAAGGGCACACGACCACTCTGGCAACAAAAAGTTCAACAAGGGATGTCAGCTCGAATAGGAAGTGATCCATACTTGTTACAAGATGCATCGATCTGGCTAAATCCGGCACTGACCGTCCAGGGAAAAGTACTCTTCTGGCCATCATGGTTCCTCTGAGGAATTAGATACATCAAGGATTTGGTTGACAATGGGAAATTGATCCCCTTTGCACGTCTCTCCAGTGATTTTGACTTTAGTGAATGCACCTATGCAGAATACAGGCAATTGAGGGGAATCATTAATGCCAAAATTGATTCTGCGCAACAGACGTTGCAGAGCTTAAGCCTGGTCAGTGCATGCGTTTTGCCATCGTGCGTTACATCCTGCTGCCAAAATGTATAGGATATTGTTATCCAGCCATAGAGGAGATCCTGAGCTTGACAATGTCTGGACTGATGAACTAGGTGAGTCAGTTGATCAAGGCTGCTGGCAGAGATGCTGTAACAATGTTAGTTTGACAGCATGCACTGGGGTCTAAGAGTGTCTCAAACTAAATTCCTCTTTAGGACATAGACTCCAGAATGTATGCTCAAGAGACGCCTTCTAGAGAGTGATCAATGTTGGAAATGCAGACAGGCAAGGGGCTCAATGAGTCATTTACTTTGGACTTGCAAAAAAGACAAGAGACTTCTGGGAAGGGGTCCGTGAAAGGTTGGGCCTGGTTTTGAACTGCACTATTACAAGGAATGCATCAATCTGGGTTCTTGGGGATGTGTCTCCATTGGATGAAGTACCCTTTTGTAAGAATGTCTGTCTGCTCCAGGCCTGTATGGTTGCTAAAAAAAATGATGCTGAGGGAAAGGAAGTCAACCACTTCTTTCTGTATCGATGACTGGGTGGAGGAGTTGTTAACCGTATCCACATACGAGAGGGCCATCTATAAGCAGTCTGGAGACACTGATAAATTCACAGTCATATGGGGATCATTCCGAGATTCATATGACTATTTTTTCCATTATGTAATCATTGTTAATTACTGTTCACTTAACTCATGAATGTAGGTTTATCTTTTCTTTCCTTTGCTTTTCTTTTCTTTCTCTATCTTTTGTTTACTTTGGTAAGTACTTGTTGTGCTTGTTAATTGACTGTCCATTTGTACACCTGCGCTGATTATACAGATTTTAATTCAGTTATGTAGCATTTGTTGAGTTTCATGTGACTTACTTTTGACAAGTGAAAAATAAAAATCTTATACTCCAACAATGAATGTACTGTTCTTTACTCCTTACATGAACACTACGGCTTTCAATATTAGTGAGCGTGACACATTTACATCGTTATAAATGGGCTTTCAGACCAACAAACAATGTATACTTGCTTTTAAGTATATGCAAGTTACTTTAGAGATGGTTACAGTCATGGGCAAGGCTTGCTGGGTGAACCTGAACGCCAAGCTTCAATCACTGGTTCCAGGAACATTGCGGTTGCGGGCTGCTTAATTTTCCCCGACCTCTACTACTGCTTTGGGCACACTTGGGACCTGCCCCCTTCTGCAGCACGGGTGTCTCCTGTCTAGCCACGTTGATTGGGAGTCTCCTTCACTCCCCAGTCCTTCGGTTTGCCTTCTGATTGGGCCTCGTACTTCAGCAAGGTCATGGCCCTACAACCACAGCAACTCAGCGCACATGGGGAGGACTTCACTCAGCAAGTCTTCCTCTGTGCAGCGACGGCAATGCATGTTTTGAGAACACAGGACCCGCTCAAAACTTGCAGGTAAAATCTGCTGTCTCCATGTTTCGGTGTCCCTTCTGTGCTCCCACTTTCTCACAAATTGCCAGCCTTGTGCTTCTCCTTTTGTGAGTAGCCAGCCTTCCAACTCCTGCTCCTTCTTTCTCTCTATGCTCTCCTGCTGCAGCCTTTTATGCCTCATAAGTTTGGCAATCGGCTTCAGGTGTGAGCAATTAGTTTCAATTGCCTACTCCTGTAATGGCTGTTGGGCCTAATGGCCAGAGTACTACATCGACATACCTCTTCAACCGACTTGGATTAGGGGACATGTAGTTTGTTTAATTAAAGTTAGGTTTTTCTACTTCATGATTATTTTTAAGGGTAGATTTGATTCCCTTAGTAATGTTAACAGATGGGCTGAAGGCTTCAACTTTTCTGGAGGCAGATGGTTTAGAGAAAACATTTCTGTTATCCTTTGTAGTGTACCCTTGGAATTAAGGGGCATTTAATGTTCAAACTAAAAATAGTCTTGCTCTTGGTATAGTATGCTTCGTTGTTACAACCTTAGAAATCACCACCTTCAGTTTAATAGGAGGTTGAGAGACATTAAGATGACAATAAGCCAGAACCTCTTTTGGCACAGTGTCAAGTCTCCCTATCGGAGGATAAATACAGTGTCTCATCCCACGGAATCTCCCCACTACCCTGGGCCCGTCTCAACCCAGGTGATCCGCCAACAGTACACCCCCCCCAGCGTTAGGATCAGGTAGAGTCTGCCTTCCCTTGGCCACCTGGGGGACAGGGTTTCAGTGAGGGATCTGCAGGATTCATCACAGCATGGTCTTGTAATATTGCAACTGCCAATAAAATAAATGAAAACCAAAAAAAATAATTCAGGTGAATCTGCTTCTTCTCTCTACAACATTCGGTCCAACAGCAGTTGGGTTCCCTGTTCGAGGGGTCAGACCTTGCGGATTCTGTTTTTGATAGAGTGCATAGAGGTTTGAGTCCCCTAGGAAGACCACATTCAGCGATTGCCAAATGCCATTATTTTGCTCAGAACATTTTTCTTCAGAAAGCAAGAGAAAATGAGAGTGTTTATGAAGGATCCACGCTGCAAATATATGAGGACCTATCAGCTTTAACTTTGACCAAACAGGAGGCATGCAGCCCGTTGTCACAATGGTTAAGGGATAATGAGTGCGCTACACTTGGGGATTTCCTTTCTCACTCAACTTTGAACATTGTAAGGAACATTGTTGCATCACTACATTTGCAGAATGAGGCTCAGGCTGCAAGTCCTACCAGGACGTTGAAGGGTCCGCCCTCAACTACCAGCACTATACAACCTCAGCCACAGAGAGGAAGGCGAAGGTGTTCGAGGAAATTTCCAGAAAATGAACACACCTTGAGGGTTTTATGTGACCAATGTATTCTTTACTCTGGATCTAGCTGTAGACCTTCAAGGTTGGGACCAGCTTTGTGTGTGCTGGTTAGGACTATTATTAGGGCTTTGTTATATACTGCAGAAGATGTATTCTGGCTGTTATTATTATGTCACATTGCTCAGACGCAGAGTCTTGAAGGGATCCTGCTTTATTTTATTGTGTTAAATGCATTCACAGCGTCTGTTAAGGGTAGAAGGGACATATGTGGGTGGCTCTAGTTTCATAGGGCTGTCTCCATCACAGGAGAAGATTTGTGTTTTTAGGGATTGGGCGCCGAGGGGTGTTATGGGGAAAGGGGTGAAGGCTAGGGAGGGAACTGACAGAAATGAACCTGCTCATTGATATCTTTTATTGTTGACAGCAGATTTATACTGTTGCAGCAGTTTGCAAAATCAGAAATGTTCTGATTACGACAAGAGTTTGAATTGTTTCTCTTGGAATCGTTTCTTTTCTTGAGCATTCATGGCATGCAAAGCATTGTTGAGGGTGGATCATGCATGATAAGAGATTAAATTCCCTGTAAAAATGGTCGAAATTGGAAAAGGATGAAGTGTTCTCCATAAGAGGTAATGGGATTGGGGAGGTTGTTTTCACATCTCGCCCGGAACGAAAGGCTGGTGGAGGGATACTGATCAAAGGTTGTTTTGGTTTCAAGTGTTACAAACCAAGGTGGGGCTAGGGGGTTGTTGTCTGGCAGTTAAGGGGAAATTAGATGCTGCAGATGTGATGCTTTGTGCACTGTATGTGCCCAACCAACAGCAGGTTTCTTTTTGTGAAGAGTTGTTTTCCTTGGAGCGATGGAGTAGGGGGATTACGAATTGTGGAGATGATTTCAACACTAGCAGATTCTTTGAAAGATTAGTTCTCTTTGAGGGAGGAAGTTATGCAGCCTGTTCAGGGAGTTGGGAGGTCACTGGGAGATTTTAGTTAAATATCATTTTACAGACACGTTTGAGATAATGACCCAAACCTCAGGGCAGAAACTTTATTCTGCACAGCACAATACCTACACACAGCTTGATTACTTACTCTTGGACTCTAATAGGGCACACAATATGATAGGGCATTTTATTAGAATAGTAGCATGGACAGACCATGATATGGCAACTATGGGCCTTGGCTATCTACAAATCACTGATAAACGTTGGACTTTTAACTATACCCTGTTCAAAGATAAAGTGTTTCGGGATAAGTTTCAAGATGAAACTCAATTGTTTTTTTTAACTTAATGATACGGGAGAGGTCAGTAAGGTTATGGTTTGGGAAGTGGTGAAAGCAAACTTTCGAAGTCTGATTATTGCATAAGGGTCTGCGAAGAAGAGTGCCAAGGAACAGGTGCGAGATGTTCAATTGAGGGAACAAATTAGGACCCGGGAAGACACCTTGCATAATACTCAAATCAGATCAAGAGGAAAACCAAAAGACCATAGCTGACCTCGGGCAGGAATTGAACGATCTTTGGAGGGGCGCAGCATTATATCAACTTGGATGCCTAAAACAACAACAGAAATGAGAAAGGGGAGAAAGCCTACATGTTTTTGGCTGCAAGGCTCCGTATGCAAAGGGCGAAGAGGTCAGTCATAGGATTAAGGAATCGCCAGTGTGAGAAATGTACTCCAAATAGCATAGTTCAGAGGTTCGCCCAATAGTCTAACTCACTGTATCCTAGTGAAGCAACTGCCCCAGGCCATGTTGTAGAGGACTATTTTTAGATGCTCGCCTTCCCAGAGTGGGGACAGAGAACTTTGCTTCTTTGAATGCCTTGATAGAACCTCAAGAGGTTTTACAGGCTATTGCCAAGATCAAGCCAGGTTTGGCCCCGGGTCCTGATGGCTACACTAGTGCTTTTTATAAGAGGTTTGGGCCCGTTGTTGGCCCAGTTTCTTACTTCACTTTTTAATAGTAAGATGGATGGGGAATTGGTCCCAGACTCCGTTACCCAGGCCAGGATTGAGGCAATTCCAAAAGAGGGGAAAGACGAGCTCGACTGCGGCCCTTAACGCCCTACATCTCTCAAATGTTGATGCAAAGATTTACGCCAGTGTGTTAGCAGAGCATTTAGGAAAGTTGGTGCCCACACAGGTACACAGTGACCAGGTGGATTTTGTGTGAGGGAGGCAAGGAGCGGATATTTGAAAAACGCTTCCATCGATCTTATAGCTTCCATCGACCCTTTCCACAAAGACCCGATTTTGGTTTCACTTAATTAGGGTGGTCTTTGGTAAGATGGGATTTAATTCCCATTGGTGTGAGGGCATTATGGCCTTGTATAGGACTCCCAAGAGCACAGGTGAGGTGAATGGTCTTCCCTCGGACCCAAAGGGCTGTTCTCTCTCCCCCCCTGCTCCTTGCCTTGATCCTAGAGCCACCTGCAGACCTTATTCGAAGAGCTGAGCAATTTGTGGGTTGGTAAGACTGGGGAGAGAACATAAACTAGCACTCTTCGCTGATGATGTACTGGTGTATGTAACCAAGCCAGAGACTTCTCTTCCAAGGCAGATTGCGGCATTCAAGGCATACATCACTTGTTCAACTTTCAAATTAAATTATGGGAAATCAGAGGTCTTGCCCTTGACGTACCCCTCACCTGAGCTACTAGATGGGTCACTCAGAATGGTCTGGGCATGCACATAGAGGGATTGCGCTATCAAGGTTACTCTTTATAGGCACATGGCAAAGTTGTGTAATGCTATCTTCCTTTATGGGCCACCATCAAGTTAGATTTAGCGAGATGGACACATTTGGTTCACTCTTGGGTGGGTCTTATTACAGTTAAAATGAATGTCCTGCCACGTTTATTGTTTTTGTTCCAAGCTCTGCGGATTGAATTCCCTCCAATATTTTTTAAAGAGGCGAAAAACATGTTAAATGGAATGCGTCAAAGCCACATGTAGCCTATAGTACACGTATTCAACCAAAAGATAGGGGTGGTGGTTGGCTTTCCAAATTTATGGGATTATTATGACCATCTTTGGGGCAGTAGAGATAAACAATGGCTCACTCTTGGGAATGACACGATGACCCCCCTGTCAATGTAGGGGAATGGCTGTGGGTACCTGGTAACCACCTCCTGTAGAGAGTTGGGGGGAACAATGGGTACTAGAAAATTGCAGCCTCTTTGGTCTGTCTCACTGCCACAAGCATAAACTGCCTGTGCCCTAAAACGGACTTCCTCTCGGCTTCAACAGTATTCAGCATTACAGGTTATTTCCTTAATCTTCTTCACAAGCACCCAGCTCCCTTCCCCAGCTTTAGTCGCACCTTCTCGGTTCCAGTAACTACCCAGAAGCTGCAGTGCCACTTTCAGCTTCAGGTAACAATGCCACACTTGTTTCAGAGAACACTAGACCTTTAACCACCTCAGATTAGGTGGATAGGTATGAATGGGACTTGTGGGGGCGTTATGGAGGAAAACCTGCATTGCCAAATGAAATGACGACTTGGCCTTACCCGCCCCCACCCCCTGAGCTGTCTCTGGGCTCTGCTGATGAGGAATACAATCCACAAGCCACCCCTGTTTTAATCATGTTATGAGAGAGTTTTGATACGAGTAGGACAACTGTGGAAGGATGGCTCTTTTCTCACTAAGCCTGTTCTGGACATGATATTGGGTGTGGATCTAATGTCTAATTTTATGCATTTACAATGAAAGGGAGTTCTCACAGACCATACCTGGAATAACGTTCTGAGTTGCCCTTTAAAAAGGTGCTCGACTTGTCTCGGGAGGATAGCGCTGGGCCAACGTGCTCGCCTTGGAAGCAAGCGGACAAGGAGCAACAGAGGTTCGATCACGGGTCTGCGCTTCGAAACCTCTGGGTATTAAGCGCGTTATAAATAACCTATCATATCATATGGGTTCTAGGGACCTAATTCAGAAGGCTTATTCAGCCTTGCTAGATGTCAATGATACAAAGTAGCAGAGGGCTCGACAGCACCGGGCACGTGATATTTACTTTTTAAAGATCAGAGCTCCCTGGCCATTTATATGTCAGCATTTATGGTCATCTTCAACGGCCATGTAATTTAAGATGCACGACTACAGATTGTTACAACGCTGCCAGTTTTTACCGGTCAGGCTCTCCAAGATGTTCCCAGGATCTAGCCCTGTGTCTTGGAGGGGATGTGGGAATGTTGGTACTTACTGGCATGTCAAGTGGGACTGTCCAGCAATCCAGAATTTTTGGAAAGGGGCACTGGCTTGGGTAAAGGCAGTGGACTGAATTGAGAGGCTTTTGGCTCCTTTATTGCTTATTTTTGGGCTAAATGGCGATGGTGAGACTTATACTAGACGTGTATATGGTGGCCAATCTACTCCTAGCTGTTAGAGCATGTATAATGAAATATTGAAAGTAGCCTCATCCTCCCACACCTAGGAAATGACTATGTAAAGCATATGACATTTATGACATGGTGAGCCTCACGGCAGACTTATCTGAGTCACATAAGGATATGGAAATGAGTGGCCTCCCTGCTTGGCTTATTATGAACAACATGCTTTATTGGATTTACCAGGGTGCCCTCAGGACCAAGTATAGTGCTTACATGTTTTCTTATCATACCTGTCAGGAGTGTTCCATTGACATCCCTTGTACATTGTGCTAGTTGTAATCAATTATGTGACATTTTATGAACCATTAAAGTAATTGGATGTTCCAATAGTAACCGGTCAATCCGTGTGATTCTACATCGCCAGTGGCGGTATTGGGCCTGGTTTGAGCATTTGAATATTATGGAGTTCCTTTTCATTTCTTTTTTCTTTCTTTGTTTGACTAGTTCCTTTGTACGGTGGGGAGAGGAAGGAGCTATCCTGGTGTGAAGGGGGAAAAAGATATAAAACATTTAGAAGGGTTGTTTCAACGCTTTTACTTACCTTATTGTTTCAAATGTGATTGTTTTTTTCTTTTACTCCCGTGGGTAAGACTTGTGGCAACATTGGGGTGTTGGTGAAACTTAAATTTATGTGTGAAATTAGATTGTACAATTGTACCCCATTATTATATAGGTCTCCTGGGCTAGGCCCTGGACTTGGTTTGTTGTTTTTATAATTTGATGTCACCCACAGTAAACATTCAGAATAAACCTTCAAAATATAAAACTTGCATCAAATCAGTTATGCAAGGTTTGGTATGTAGATTTGTGTAGATGTACGAAATGTATATCTCCAACAAGTACATGTACAGTGTGTATAAAGGGGCATCTGCAACCTGTGGCTCTCCAAATGTTTTGGACAACAAACTTCCATTATCCCTCAGCATTGACTATACTGGCTATGGCTGATGGGAGTTGTATTCTAAAACATCAGGAGAGCTAAAGGTTTCAGAGCCACACGCATCTTAAACTTAACTCAGACTCTTCCATAAACGGACTTCGGTCCCAGAGGGCGTTCCAACCACAAAGCGCATTGAGGCCATACAAAAGGGGAAGGGCGCTATATAAATGACAATTACTATATTATATATGCATTTTAAAACTTAAAGCTCTCAAAATTGTCCAGTTCTTTTTTTAGGACACGTAATCGCAATGGAAAATGGCAAAAATAACAAAAATCATTTGTTGACAAAATTAAAAATCGAAGCAGCCTATTTTGAGATCTTTTGGAAGAAAGTATGTTTTCACTACATGGAACCTCCATGTTAAAAGCTGTTAAAAAGAAAATAAAATGTTTAAAATATGAAATTGTACAGGAAAATTTCTGAAATGTTTAATTCCCCATAGGAAACGCAGTTTTGCTTGCTTATAAATTTGCTGGCTGTCAACTAATCTACACAGAAAATTGCAATCAAGGAGCGGGGGTGGGGAGGGTTAAAAAGGGCAGTGGAGCATCAAATCCTATGTTTTTCCTTTCATTCTTCATAGGATTAAAGTTTGCTCTCATGGACACCAGAAACTTCCATGAGGTGGAGTGGTAGTGTGGCCCCGAAAGAGTGCTTTCCCACATATGGCACAAATCCATCCAGTTTCTTTTTAAATGTGACCACAACTGTCCAAAGACTGGATATGCTCGGTGGCCCACAAATGATTTTGTCTCTTTCTGGGGTCAGGAAGGCCTATGACACAGCTGAAGGCCATTCCTTGGGCACAGTGGCACTTTCCACTCTAGCATTCTGGGGGAAAGGATGGAAGGGGGCAAGGGGCATGACCGGACATGGTGGTCACAGCCCATGACCAAAACCCATGGCCAATGGCCATATAAGAGGGAATAGTGGATACTGGCAATGGCCACAGGCCATGACAGAAATTCCCACAACTTGAACCAACTCCCCCCACCTATTCTGAATCCAGAACAGGTTTGTGAAAAGCTAATTTCACCAGTGAAAGTAAGGGATTTCTGACACAGGCCAGTCGTGCCCAAACTCCATCTTGAAATGCACTAATACTGCAACAATGATTTAACTGTGCATTTAAACACACTCAAATTCCTCCCAATTCAGATAATAACTAAGACAGGGAACGAACAAGGAAGGGAAAACACACGAAAGCTTGGTGACCTAAAATACATTTGGTACTACAAGTGTAAAGAGATCCTGTGAAATCAGAAAAAGACAACACACTGCCCAGATAACCTGTTCATGCGATCAGAGATGCATAAAAAGCACATTTTATCAGCCTAATGCCCATTGCGTTTGATCCGTTAGAAAGCCTGAGCTGCAGCCAGAATCACTTGACCTTCAAGTATGGGTCAGTCATTGAATCAGTGGCCAGTAAAGAGTCAGGAGAGTCCTCTGGAGAATTGACTGAAGTACTCAGTCAGAAGCTTAAAAGCACCTGTTTCAACACGATCCGATAAGGCCAGATCCACTCCATGAATGGCTAGATCAGGATTACACCTTAATGCTGTCTTCCTAGAAATATTTGTGAAATCAGTGTTTTTAGCAGGCATCTCTCTGCCTTTCCGATGTAGGCTCTGACAGTGGTTGATTGGCCTATCAAACACTGTAGATTCTAGCCAGGCTCCTATTTCTAAGGGGTCAGCCAACCAATATTCAATGTCCTTATAGAACATCCTAGTGTTGCTGGGAAGAAGAGAATCATTTCAAATTCTGATGCTGAAGTGATTTCAATCCCTGAAATGAATCCCTGGCTCTCTGAATCATCTTGAGTCCTTAAATCTAAGAGAGAGGGAGTGCGGGACAGGGTAGCATTGCTTTGCTAATTTTCAAAGTCGTTCCAACAGTAAAGAGGAGAAGCCAAGAAGGGCCCTTTGTTTTGAATAAACCCTTATCCTGGAAGGATCCCTGGTCAGGTTCTTCCATACCATCTGGTAGACCCATCAGTCATAAATTGCTGCACTGTCAGAGGCTTTCTGCTGCATCGTCTGCCTTTTTTCCTAGAATCTTTGTGTGGCTAAGAACCAGTCAGGAGGAACTTCCTCCCCTTCTTTGGTTCAGCACTCGACCCAGGGTGCTAGGACTGACCACTCACTCATACCACACACAATAGATGACCAGCACACAGAGTAAAGGAGAGGTTTTAGTGAAAGCATTCGTAGCAAGGCAGGTAGACAGAGGCTCTCCGTTTCTCACAGGAAGCCCTTATATAGTGCCCGGATGAGCCAACCCTGTTCCAGGTTGTCACAACATATGTGGTGTTTTCAGGCAAGGGCAGCTGTGTGTACAAATGTCTTGACAACTACAAGAGTGTTTGCTTGCGTTCACAGGAGGATTCCATCTCTTTTCAGTGCGGCTTTACATGTGGGACCTACGTTGTTGCAGGTCTGTTCCTCTAGGGAGAGGCAAAGTGTGAAGCTGCAGAGCTGAACCAAGCCGCTATGCTTCCTGGCCGCTGACGTTGCTATGGGAAAAAACTGAAAGAGGATTTTGCGCTGCTACGGTGTTCCATGGGAGTAGACACTTATAGCGAAGTGACTTGCAAGTGATCTGCAAATTGTTCTATGCCCGTTTTGCTTTGGCGGTCGGCTGGCCGACTGCAGACACCGGCTTCTGCAACCCCAAGGACTGATTGATTGACTGACTGAGTCTCTCAGGGGGCGGTGAGTACTCTACCCAGACAGTCTACGTGCACGCTGGGAAGGACTAGTACGTGACGGCAACCTTTTTCATTCTGCTCTGTTAACTGTGTGTGGGTAGAGGGGTAGTCGCTGCCAATTGCCGGTCTGGGTGTTGCTCCGGCTACAGAAGAGTTTGCTGCTCACAAACATACATTTATAAAGGCGAAAGTGGGGCGACTAAAAAGTTGTATCAAGGTAGAGTTTCGTTGCTTTTGCACAGTCCTACCATCGAGGAAGAGTTCCGACAGCAATCCTTTGGTGGGTCGTGGAAGTTATACAGAGGGCTGTCATTCTTCAACAACGTGGGTGTCAAGCATACAAAGCAATCCTATGGCTTGACATGTCTGTAAGGCTAAACCCAAGATGGACGGATCGTAAAATGAAAACCTGCCAGCTTAAGAAGTCCATTGTTAAATCTATGGAGCTTTGTGCGGAGACCGCATCTGGAGAAAATTCCCCTCCATTTTGTCAGTGTGTAATGGATCCACTAGCACCAATGGGAGCTTTGAGGTAGTCAAGCGAAAGGAGCCGAAACTAGGGATAGATAATACGGATGCAGAATCAAACTGAGAATCAGAGCAGAACGGCCATGGAGAACTGGACTGAGGCCAGAGCCACTGACATGGCGCGAGCCCAAAGGCACAAGGGACCCGAGATTCTAATCCGGAATGACTTAAAGCAGCAGCGCAGTGAGACCCAATTGGGGACCATGGGCCCCTTCCCCTCACCGCCCCCCCCCCCCGATGGATATTCATAAAAATTCCGATATAGCAGCTCAATTATCAAGGGACCCCATGGAGCAAACGGACAGAATTTCCACACAAAAAACAAAGAGCCTGGCTTCTATCCAGGACAAGCTTTTAGCCCCAGAGGCTAATATGTCATGTAAGGACCTGAACATAATCGATTCCCAGCCAATAATGCATTATGATCCCCAAAAGAGAAGTCGTAACGTTAGTTAGGCGATGGAGGTCCTGGACAGTGGGGACCCAATATTTCCTCCAGGTCAACTCATCAAAGGTCTTCGCTCCCATGCAGCCCATAGAAAATCCACAAATAATGACTCAACCGATTCCTCTGTAGGAAGTCAGGAGGACTCGGACTGGGGTAATCCGAGTGCTGTGGGTCAAACCCAACGAACGAACATCCACATGATGGAGCTGCAATGAATAATCATGGCCTCACTCTCAATCTCACTGTCGCCGTTTACGAAACTTTATGAATCAATTCATGACTCCATGCGAGACCAGGAAACACTGATTGCTATGCTCCAGGTAAAAATAGGCGCATTGGAAGGTCTGGCAACAAAAGTGGAGGATCGGCTTAATAAAGAGGCAGAAACGTCCGCCTAATGGCAAAACCGCCTGTGTGACTAATCAGTTGACTCCCTTCTTGCTAAGTCCACATTGATGTAGGCCATCCTTGAAGATAAGTGGATGCGGGCCATGTGGAAAAGTGAGCAGTCTCTCGTTGGCTCAACTTTGGCAAAAGAAACACCCCAAAGTGACCCAATGGGGTCAGAAAATACAACCATACCGGTGCTGAACATCTTCTTAGGTAGGGAGGTAATGGAGAAAAAAAAAGGTGCCAAAGAAAAACAGCAATCCAATGAAAAGAAAAGTACAAATCAAATTCCCTCGAGGAAAAATAAATCTAATGGCTCGAGGGCTTTCCTTCGGAACCTAAGAACCCCTTCCCCCTTGTCAATAAGTCAATCTCCTAAAAGACCTAGAAAGGAGTGGTCACTGGCGGTCGCAGATAAATTGAGGGAGCCCATTCTAGCAGTAGAAGAGAATAAAGCCCTCAGAGAGGAAATGAATGAAACAGCACATGACACCTTCCTTAGTGATCTGGTGGAGGTCACTGAACAAGAAAGAGGATGATTGGAACAATCTCTAATTCAGAATGGGACAAAATTGAAAGACTGGCCACCCGAGCTGAAGAGACCCGAAAGGAAAGGCTGGCGGTGGACAAAAGATCTGCAACCAAGAAAGTAAACTCAATTGAGTGGGACAAACCGTTCCTTATATGGAACAGAAGCGTGATCTGTTGAGTCTTTCTGGAAACCCCAGGCAGATACCTAAAATGCGATCTAACCGGGAAAAGACCCGGGTCAGATACAAAGACTAGAAAAACTTGAAAGTGGAAGTTCTTAAAATCCATTTGGAGCGCATGGTGAGTGGCCCTAAAGCTCCTATTTTGAATCGGAGCAATGTCATGAAACATTTTCAGTACATTCCAGGGCTCTGATCAGTATCAGATGATATTCAAGTGGTGGAATTTGTCTCAGAGCAAAAGATGGATTGGGTGGTCCTCCACTTAGTATTGTTGGAGATTAAAAACCTGATACTAATGCAAAGTGAGAGGATGCTGCCCCTCGGATATGATATTCGAGACTTCCAAGGAACGGAGAGGCCATCATCTGTTAATCTACAAAGAAAGTATATGGAAAAAGGCTGGGGGGTGGCAAGAACAAATAGGAGGAGCCAAAGGAATAGAGGCGGACAGACAAAGGAAAGAGGTAATTCTGGCCTATAAACCTGTGAAGGCGACTCAGCCATCAAGTATTTAAGTATTTAAGTATTTCCAACTTCCTCCTCCCCCCCCCCCACACACACACACACACACACACACATCCGGGACCTTCTCCGAGACAGAGTTGCAGAAACTTAAGTTCACTGTGGATAATAGCTCTCTTGTTCTGAGAGGTGGACCTGGGAGAAAGTCTGAAAATTGGGATTGGTTGGCTAGTGTATTGGCCAGCAACTGTAAGAAATAGACTGACCTGAAGGAACAAGGCCCCATCATTTGGATTTGCTCATGGAACATGAGAGTGTTTAAGATCACTCTTTACAGATAACCTTAATACCCTGGGCAAATAGGATATCATTTGCCAACCGGAGAACTGGCTCAGGTCATCCCCCTCGTGTGATGGGCATGAAACTTTTTAAATCCGTCTGGAAAGGGGGTAATGGGGAGGCCATTTTCAGGACTATTGACAAGTAGACGCTGGATTTATGGTGGTAGATCAGGAATCCCCTAATCTGTACGTTAAAGTACTAAAACGGTCAAGGATGGCATGGGGTAGGCAGGAACACCTCCTTTTATTGAATGTCTACAGGAGGGTCAATTCATCCAGAGAAGTAAACTTTGTTAGATCAGTTACAAACATGGTGGATCAGGTGTTGGCTGACTGGGAGAATGTTAGTCTGATTGTGTGTGGGGACCTTAATATCCATCTATTGGAGTCTGAGTTGGAAGGAAGGGCACTGGAGTGGTTTCTTGAAGCCGGGGCTAGGGATTTACACATGCTAAATGGGCAGACACGGTGGGCTATCCCAGGAATCTGTACATGGGGTAGGGGGAGATTCTGCCTGGATTATTGTTTTGTTTCAAGCAATATCCTTTATAAAGTGAAAAGCCTAGAAATAGAGTAGCAGCTCATGAGTGATCATGATTTGGTAGCTATTGAGCTGGAGATTGGGGGGGGGGGGGTCATCTTAATCCAGGAAAATAATGAATCCGGTGGAAATAATCTGGGCTACGAACAGACTAAGGGTGGGAAAGAGATATTCAAACAATTTGTGGAAAATACAAAGCAGCAGTGGAAGGGGACACTGCTTGTGTCGAATATAATTGGATCCTAAAAGACTTTTCCTCCTTAAGAAAGCAAGGTAAAAACGTGGGGCTGCTGCCAAAGCACGCTTATGATCCAATGGTTAGCAAGGCTAAGAAAGAAATGAGGACAGCTGTGAGGAAAATTAAAGCTGGCAAGGCCCCGGAGTCTGCCGAGCAGACCTGCCTCCGTAAACAGTAGTTTAGGAACTGGCTCATAGCTACTAGAAGCCAATGTCTGCAGACAGAGGCTGAGCAGATGTTAAAGGTAATCTATTAAAAAAAAAAAAAAAAAACACAAAGTACCTCTGGGAATTGTTGAACAACGGGGGGTCTTTCAGAGCAGACCTGATGCTGGGCCAAGTCAATGAGTCGAGCTGTCATTCCCATTACTCTGGGTTGTTTTCCGATCTGGGTGATCCAGTGAGAAGGGAAGTGAGTGGGAATCCGCAGAGGTGGCGGGGCGGATAGAAATTGAAAGGGAAGATCTGGAGGGGAGGATAAAGGGGCTCAGCTCTTCGAGCGCAGGAAGGGTCCCTTAACGAGGGTGGTGGTGCAGTTACCGAAAGGGTCGGCCCACGACCAAGAGGCATATTGCCATTAGCACCTATGTAGTTTTCTGCACAGGTGCTAAAGTATAATTATTTTTTTAAATCATTTTAAAGAAAACAAACGTACCTTCCCCGCAGCCCCTACCGGGCCACAAAGTGCTACTAAAAGCCGCAGTCTGTTTTCAGGGAAACGGACTGAGGAACAACACTGTGGGCCGGTGCCGCAAAGGAAAGCCAAGTTTCTTTTTTTTTTGTTTGAGGGAAAAACAAGACACTGTTAGCACCCGTGTAGGAAACTACATGGGTGCTAAGGTGAGTCGGAATGGGGTCTGGGGAAGGGAAGCACCCGACACTTAAAAGTGATCGGAATCTAGGCTTGCCTTTGTGTATATAGCCCGCGTTCCGAGCATTTTCATTGGCTCTGGGCAACTCCCAGGCTGCTAATGAGAATTATTTGTGTCTGCAATGAGCATAGAACGAATACCACTGCGACAACTGTATGAGCAGTGATAGGTGCATGAGCAATAAAAAGGGGCCCCAGCCGCAGGCCTGGGCCAGCCCCAGAGAAGCCAGGCATCACATGCTGCTTGTTCTGCTTTTGCAGGGTAACACAAATATCTGCAAGATGTTCAACTCTTTTGTAGTCACTCTTATAGGTGATCCTCTGAGATGCAGATTATGCTGGGCATTTGGCTTGGCAATGGTCTGGGTCCGAACTTGCCAGGCTCTGGGAGCCATTCCTCAGGCCAGGTGGTGCCATACAAACAGTTGCGTGACATTAACTCTGGTGTTTTGGGAAACATCTACAGGAGCGTTAGGACCCACCTTGAAGACATTTACACTATAGCTGGTCATATATAAATTTACAAAATGATATAGCTTTGCTATATGCTTGTTCCTTAGTCCCCAGAGGCAGCTCCTGCTTATTGGGGAATAGCAGATACACAGGACCACATTTGAGCTCCTGCTCAACAGATCCCCATTTCGATTCCTGAATGTTCATAGGCCAAAGAATATACTGTTTCTGGGGAAAGGGGCATGGCATCCTTTTGTGTCATTATGCAGTGTCACAGCGGGCTCACAATCTTTTCTAGTAGCTTAAAGTGGATGGCTGCTCTTGCATTTCACTTTTACAGACAGGTCCCGGATCGGCCCCAGATTTAGACACAGGTGCCAGAGCAGGAGTCCCAAGCTGCTAAGGCACCTCTACTGCCTGCATACCGGTTAGCTGGGTGCCTTCACCCATGCTCTTCTGTGGATCTGGAAGGATGGACAAACTAAGGACAGCATGATGCGTTCGCCAGCTCAGGACAGATCGTTATAAAAGGTTTTGCTGTCTTCGCCAGCCAGGAAGGAAGGAGGAGGAGCGTGATAGCCAATCTTAGAGACAGCATGTCTGGCCAAGGATACTATTTATCTATCTTTATGGATATATAAACCTTTTCCGGCCATTGACTCAGCAGCAGGCAGAAGCCGATCCACCCAGAACTGCCAAAGTCATAGTCTTGGGTGCCAGCCCATGCTCCCCCCTGCTTGGAATACATTTACAATGTAAAATCACCAACCACCAGTTTTTATGATCCCTATGCAGGCATGTTTCAGCCTGATCTTACATAGTCAAAAAGATAGGGCTCGAACAGTCAGGATCCAGCCTTATTGTAGAAAAAGCCCCAATTGTGCATCTATGGCGACTAGCTCTGGGTCTGGCCATGGCCCTAATCATTTGAAAGATTATCAACTGAGATGGCCAACCATTATTCATTCCCTTTTCCAACTGAAAGAGGTACGTTGGTTAAATTATGCAGCAAATTAATTTCACCCAAGTAAACAAATCAACATATGTGGGAAAACAACACATTCTCATGGGAATAACATGACGTTGGTTACGATGCATATGTACTTTCATGACGTTAGACATCTATGGGATAATGCTTTTTATTAGGGCAGTTTTCGGTTTCTAAATGTCCATGGTAACACCACATTTGTTGTCATTTTAAAAAATGATTGGTGCTCGTGGGGTACCAAACCATTAAATGCCTTAAGGCTTCCGTTTAGCTTTTGATGCCAGATTTCTCAAATGTAAGCTAGAAATAATTCCTTCTTTGCTGCCCATACCAAGCTTAAGGGAGGAAAAGAAGAGCGCATGTCAGATTCTCTAGTAACATTGTTAAAAACACTAATGCCCCCGATCTCTCGCAGACCACTTACAGGTATATGCAGCATTAGGTAGTGGACAGGGTCAAGTCCAAAAAAAAGAAAAAGTGGCGGGGGTGGAGGGGCACATTAACATACCAATTGAATGTGGTGTCAACAGAAATTAGCATATAAGGTGCCCGCTGAAAAAGGTGGGGGACTCTGTCCACCCGTGTGTTCCATCCACTTGAGCCCTGGAGTGGTGTAATACATAGCTTACTGTAGAACATTTTGGCACCTGGTGGTAGCAATGTCTGGCCAGTCAAGGTAAACTCTTGGGAGGGAAGCAGATTGGTTTAAAGATGCAGTGTAACATACTATAAACCATTCAATAAGAGGATGTTCATTCAAAGATGTCAAGAGAACTCCATCTTCTCTGTTAAAGCAAGCAGACATTTGTGCAGGTTACAGATAAGCAGATTTTGATAATCTTTATAGTGCTCAAACACCATAATCCTGCCAGTCACAAGAGTCCAAAGGGGTACCAGGTTTGACTGGAAATACTCCTGGGAGACCTCCGTACCTGTATCTGATCAGGTAAGAGATAGTCTTATTGGAATGAATTGGCAGTTGGACTAGCATCCGATTACTTGAGCAGGAGAGCAGTCCTAGTGCTCCAATTCTTATAAAATTAAATTCTGGCCCAAAATTAAAGTTAGGGCACAATTATGTGTTTGATGCTGCGCTTTTCCATCAACAGGTCTCTCGTGCTGTCCGTTATCAGTGCTGTGGGTGGCTGATGCTCCTGCTTCTGTGTCGGATCCCTGCATGGAAACGCTGCACGGCTTCATTTGAGAGCAGGACATCTTTGTGTCTTTCCACTGAACTGTGCCCAAATGGATCAGGGGAAGGGAGTGCCAAGTCTTCAGTGCACTCTGTTTGGCGAAGTTCAGTGTCAATAGACGCTAGCAGAGCTTTGCCGTTAGGCTGCTCTTGGCAAGATGCAGGGCAGCTGAGCTTCCTCACTGGCCTTTTCGCCTCAGTAGCATTCTCACTTTTACCGTGGAAACAGGCAATCTGTTCTCTGCAACTCCTGCAGTTCGACTAGATATGTACGGAGGCCAACTTTAAACATGAAAGCAGTTGTGGGCCCACTCACTTTCGAATCACTAGGGTGGATCCACTTGTCAGCCACTCAATCACAGAGAGGCTGCCACAAGGAAGAAGAAAACAAATCGGTGAACAAAACAAGTCATTAAAAATGCAAACGGTTCAAGGGCCCCCCCCTCACCAGAGGTACAGATAAGGATGTTCAACTTCACACCATCTGGTTATACACTTGCTGGAGGTTTACAGTAGATGTCTGGGGCGTGGTACGTAGGCCGTTATGATGAAATTATGTCTAGTCGGTGAAGGGTGGAAATGCTTTAAGGCTTGCAGGGCGGAAATCCCTGGCCTACCTCTGGAATTGCAATTGATTTAAAAGTCAGACTTTTGTACGTTTTTCTTTAACATCAAGTGTTTCGCAAAATCTAACTATTAAACTAACATTTGCATTTACCTCTAAACAATGAAAGACTTCGTTAAAAATAAGCAGCGTTTATTCGGGCAGTTTTTTTTACTGGCTTAAATAAAATCAATCCTTTTTCATGTGATTCACATATCAATAGGAACAAATAATTAGCTCGTTTTGACGGTATTGCAAATGAGGCAACCAGGGCACACCATTGAAGACAGCCGAGGCTAGGAGTGCAGCCTTTTTAAATAGAAAAGGCGCATGCATACATAATAAGACAGAATAATTGCATCTCCAAAGCTCCAGTGTAATATAAACGTTATGCAAATTATACCATATAACGAGAACTAAAGTGCAGAGAGTACCCCCATTAGAACATCACACATTTCTTTCTCGTACATACCTCTGCCATACACTTGTATTCCTGAATGGAAGACACCAATCCCGAGGGTTGAAGTGTATTCATTTATCCAATACTGAAATGAGAGAGTGGTCGTTTCAAATCATTTAGGCATCGATTTTTGAATTCAAGTAGAAACTCAGTTATTTGGAGATGCACACACACACACCTGGAATGCAGACATTAGGAGGGTACATGTTGAGACTGGTGAGACTGTATAAGACAACATCAGCTACATAGTCGTTATAAAGATCATAATGCACTTTACACAAATGATCAAGGTATTTGCGGACGTTACCCCTCCCCTTGCTGCTGCTCAGCTCAAAAAAACAAATTACATGAGCATTCCTATTTTTTTACTGTGCATTCTTGAAGGCCATTATTGGCGGGCAGCATTAGGCCTTGGGCCCTCTTGTTCCAAGCAATATCTGAGGCTAGAACTGAGTTTAACCTCGCTGAGGGGGAATGGCTCTGCCTGCTCGGGGTGCTTTCTATTTGAAAGCATGTACTTTCCCTGCCTGCAAACTGCTTACCTTAGTGGTCTGTAATTTGAGAAAAAGTCCCACGTGGGCGTAATTCTAAACAGCTTAATGAAGCTCTCTTCTTGGAGAAAGGCTGGATCCACTCCACGAAGAGAACTAGACCATACGCCCACTTGAAAAAATCATTTGAACACAAGCTAAAATCGCTGGGATTGGTGCCAAAATTACAGACACCAGGAAAACCTGAAAGGCCATGTAATTCATAGATACAGCAGGATATAACCTCATTTGTTCTTGTGCCCAGACCCCAAAGTAAGACAATTTTTGTTAAGGCTACGCAACAATCAACTGCAGGTCCTTGCTGTTATTGGTCCACGTTTGGGTGTAGTACTCAAGGATAGGTTGTCACATTTGCGGGAGGAGTGCCTCTCTGGAGACCGCCAGGCATGTCCTCACATTATGCCCCAAATTGGGGCCGTTGTACATGTGCATGATGGGAAAGTTTGTGCACAGATATGAGGCCATTATCGGGGATTCATTTTGGGACTACTGTTTAAACACAAACTCCATTTCATCTCAGCTTGTATTGTTTAGAGTTTGGTCCCATGTGAGGAATCTCCTGCCGGATTAATCACTTTTCAGTAATTTGTTTTAATGTATGTTTAAACAATGTATGTTATTCTATGTTAATTTGTTCACATTATTTCGATTATTCTACCTTTTATTTTATTCATTTAAACTGGTTACTATATTCGGCTAATGTACTGTGACATATTATGTGATTTACATTCTCTTTATTGCTCTGTTTGTGTAAAGTTCAAATTTTGGACTAAATCACAATAAAGTTATTCTTATTAAAATGGTTTTAAAAGAAAAACATTAAACAAATATTTCAATAAACATTCACTAAATGAAATCCAAAATTAACCATCAATGAATACAATGAACAAGAATGAGCTAGCTAAGACATTTACAATATATCCTAGTCTTTCATCAGTTCATTAACATTATAATCCTAGTAACACTATTACAGTCCAATATACTTTATAAAGTGCAATAGTGCTATAATTAAAAAGCCACAGAAGTGTTAAAAAAACCTTTCCCACAGCACCTCGCTCTATATAAAACCAGTAGAATGTACAAATCGCTTAAAGTGTAAAATCCTCTTTTCATTTAACGCACACACTTCAGTATCAAATGCTTCAGGGTCTCTTGTTTCAGCTGAACAAAATCTACAGTTAGCTGTCACAGTCGTTTTTCTACCGGAGAAGATTATCTCTTGTTTTTAAGAGGTTACATGGGAAGCGCATATAAACAGCTCTGGCAGCAGCAGATGGATAAGGCAAGTACAGTGGCAATACCCCCAATTGTTTGTGAACAAATAAGAAGTTCTCTAAAAGTGTATATTTGGAGTAGGGCCTAGGTGTCACACCAATCATGAATACACACCTTTCTCTTTTTTAATGGGAAAAGTGGAGCTACAAATCCCAGAATGCAAACAAAAAAAACAAAAAAAAACCACCACACAGGACTGGATAAGCACCTACAGATTGGAATGGGTCATCTTGGAAATAATGCTTTCTTTTCAGTAATCTCATGTCCGTCAGGCTTTCAGCCACATTAATTCCTAATGATGACAACGCAGTTGCATACACCTCAACAATTTGAACTCCCTGCACCTCCTCCCCAAGGGCAGCAAACAAAGAAAATAGCGGGGAGCCAAAAATGTAGAACAAGGAAGCAACCTTTTCCATAAAAGCCTAGCATTCATAGAGACAAGACCCAATTCAAATCGGAATGCCACCATCGGAACGTTTTTGGGCAGATACGAAGCTTGTTTCTACACCAGACCCTCTATAGGAGTAAGATCGAGCAGATATACGGACTGGTATGCCGCTAGCCCATAAAGTAGAGATGGCACTACTTTGCCCACATAACATTCGCGGACAGAGAATAGTGAACTTTCCAAAACGTTCTTAAGTGCCTCACCTGAAAACCTAAAACTCTTGCTTTAATCATATCCGCTATGGTTTGTTTAGTAGGTCGTGACAGGAGTTCAAACCCCAGATATACCAAATCATCTACTCTTTCTAGTTTTATTTAAAAAAAATAAATAAAAATTAAAAAAAAAAAATTTAAAAAAAAAAAATTAAAAAAAAAAAAAAAAAAAAAAATCGGACTAGCCGATATATGCTGCCGTTGCCCAGGATTTTATTTTCTTATAGGTATTATTTGTTAGAAATAACTTAAGGTAGTTTACGCTTTGGAGAGGCTCCATAAGAACGGTGAAAAGAAAAATTGAAGACATTCTTTGAATATATCTCATTTAAAAAAATGTTTTCTCAAAGTCTAGACAACACCATTTATTGTTGTTCTGTACAACTCATTCTGAAATTTATAACTGTACTTGAGAACAACATGGAGATTTGGGAGCAGTATGATGGGTGACATGATACTGATGGTGCCAACAGCTATGGGCCTCAAGTTCAATATTATTAACCCCTTAACTGCCAAGGCTTTTTTTTGGGCATTTCGCTATGTCGCCATACAATCCCTTGTAACCTTTGTTACATGAGATATCTCTGCCAAATGTGGTCCCTCTTCAGAAAATGCCAATAAAATGTATAAAGAAGCCTGTGGTTTTTTTTCCTTGTAAGAGCTAGGAACATATGTCTTGCTGTGCTGAATTCGCCATTTTCCAGGCTTTCAAAAACAGGTCGAGTGGAAACCTTTTCATATGGTTACTATCCGTTTTGCGAGAGGTAGGCGATTGTGCCCTTCCCCCCCCCCCCCCCAATAGGACATGCGTGGACAGAATGGAAGAGGAGGGTAGGAAAGCTGAATGGGAAGACAGAAGGGCATACATTACTGAAAAGTAGACAAAATTCCAAGTTTAGGAAGGGATGATTTGCGCAGATCAGCCAACAACTATGTAGGGAAAGTTTTCATAGTTTGGGGAAAAATGGAATGTGGTGGACATGGTTGGCCCGGTAAGGCAATGTCTTCCGTGAATTTTGAGAAAAACAATGCCCCGCTAAACCCCTCCCCCCACCCCCAACTATTCCAGTTAGGGGAAATCACACATTTTTCGTAATGTTTCACAAAACAAGCAATACCACAAGCCAAAATCTGAGCCATGGTACACAGGTTTTTTTTATGCTTACGGCCTAAACAGAGATACTTGCCATGTGTAAGGAAAACAAATGTGGTGAGGAATGGCAAGCATACATTTTTTTTTAAAGAGCACAGGCAGACCTTTTGAAGAGCAGGAGACTTGTGCAGGTTACAAAAGTGTATAGTCCCTAAAGCAGCAACTAAATGTAGGCCATATTTGGGAAATTAAAGGGTTGTGTGACAAAGTGCAGCAGCAAATGTACGAAAACGTTATGAAAACCAAGCAAACACAACAAGTGTCCTACCTTCCTGCGTTCCCACAGGTGTCCCGACAAAACCGGTACTTCACATGTGTGGGTGCACCTACCGGGGCGCATAGGGAAAAGGCAAAACCACTGGTAACCCCAAGTCTTTCGGCAGAGCAGATTTTGAGGGAATTTGCTCTTGTGGACAACCTACAGATTTGGGCCTAGGGTGTCGAAGCCACCAAGGAAAATGGGCACCCCCTTGCATTTCCGAAAAGAAGACTCCCGTGGGAAGCCACAGAGGTCTGACTTACGCGAATCGACCCAGAGTGTAATACCCACAATCTCCCACAAAGTCAAAAATTTGGCAAAAAACCCCACCATTCTCTGACATTTCCCTCAGCCAACCCACTGAAAAACGCCGCTAACACCCCATGTCTTACCTTCCCGTGGGTCTGGAGGGTCCTAAAAGGTAACTATGCACAATTTGGTGCATGGCCTCAATGGGAAAGAAGGGTTTGTGTTCCGCGCGTCACATTGGTGACTGGGGACAGCGATGTTGACGTGATGCTGCGCTTTAGCTTGCATCTGGAGTAGTTAATGAGAATGGGATAAGTGTTACTATTAGTGTTACCCTGTGCATAAATAGATACATTTTAGATTGGCACGCAGATGGGACCCTTGAAAAAAATGCTGATGTAATAGGAACACAATGTAGTTGCGTGGCATGCCACGGAAAGGCCTAAAGATGGGAAACGAGGAGCTTCATATGTGCATGCGAGAAATGAGATTTGCAGATGGAGAAGCCACCCTGAGGGGATGCGGTATTCGAACAAACATACAGCCATACATACATACATACATACATACATACATACATACATACATACATGGGGGTCTTCAGGGAGATGTGTTTGGGACAGTTGGGAACCAAGGGGGGTACATGGCAACAAATGCACAGATCTGTATACAATGAGTCCCCTCATAGCTAGGGGTTGTGTAGGTTGCAGAAACCTGGGGTGGCGAGATCAATTCTGTATGACCGGGGAAACGGGTTGACTGAGGTTGTAGGCTGGGGCAGACAGCTAACTATTCAGACACCTGGGATAATATCAAATAGTCTGCTGTGGCCAGGCAAGGGTTTTACAACCTGGTACTATTGTGGAGAGGAGGTGTAATCTTTAAGTACATGGGAGCTTGCTATTCAGTGTCCAGGGAAGTCCCAACACCTGGTAGGGTTGACTTGGGGCCAGATAATAAAATCTGGTACAAGAGGTGCTTAAGGGCAGAATGGACAAATGATTTATGGGTTTTGATAAGGTTCTCAGGAATGACGAGGATGTGGTCAGAGGCCATGCGAGCTGAAATGGTAGTCATTGGACATTAGCGTGAAATGAGGACGCCAGCAAGTCTGGAACAATTAGATGCTTATCGCCAGTTCAACGGGAACTTTATCTCTCTACCTCCTCGTATTGAAGTATTCTTGGTAAAACCACATTCATCACGACCAGGGTAAAAGGTTCCCGAAAAGATGAAACTTGTAGTAAATTAGGATTGTTGTGTGAATGTGTAAACAAAGGGATGATGTCATGACCTACTACGGAAGGATCCCCAAAAAAGAGTGTGCTGTAAATATGAGCTAATGCAAATGTAAGTTGAAAGGGAATGGTGGTTAAAATCATGTATCCAATGAGAGCATGGGAATTGAAGGGGATTAGATTTTTGTATAGAATTATAAATAAAAAATAAAAATTAGTCATGGGCGCTCCTCTATGAGAACGAACACAGCAAAAATGGCCTGTTTGGGAAGGTACCCACTCTAGAGTCTGCAGTCACACTTACGCAAATGGATATTTCCCATCTGTGAAAGGCACAGTGAGCTCATCAGTCTTTGTCCCACCCACACGGGCAGTACAGCACCGAAATGCTATGGCAATTCCTTTCTGAACAAGAGTACCAACAGCAACCCCATACACGTGTTTCAGCCTGGTTGGGCATCCTCAGTGAGGTGGAGCTGTGCCTCTCTGAGCAGTGAGAAAGGGGTCCACGTCTGAATGACCCTGGGAAACTTAGGGTGACTAGACCTAAGGCCCTTCAAAAAATCTAAAATGTAGTCATGTAATTGTTTAGAATTATAAATACCCTAAATAATAAATATGATTGACCTATCATGTTGAGGGGAAGGGGGGGGGGGGGGAATGGAAAACGAAATATGTGGGAGGGTGTTAACCATTGCAAAATGTATATAATGTGAAGCCTTTGTGCGGTTGGAGGAGACTCAGGTTAGTTTGACTCCACTGCGTCATCTAGCACCTCCCGGACGTTTGTACCCTAAACTTGCTTTACGGATAGGAAATGTAAACTTGCTTCTTAAGAGGTGGGCCTCATTTTGGGTACGAAGATCAGAGGCCTACCCACACAGCATATAAAGGAAAAGCTTCAATAAGTCTCTGTAGGCCCACTTTCAAACAACCAAGTAGGACTAGGACATCAGCATAGGAAATCCAGGGGACCTTAAGATTGAATACCTGGGGAGCAATAAACTAAGCATTTAACAAAATGTCTTCCGTTTTATACCTGGCAAATATGGAAGAGGTGCAAGTATACAACCTTTCCTTAAACCCCTCTCTTGTTTAGTTGGCTTAGAAAGACCACCATGCCCATTTAATGTGACCCTTAATGTGGAATTTTGATGGCAGTAAATCAAAATACTTAAAAGCAATGGTGGATATTCACTGTTTGAACTTCCAACAGAAGCGCTCACGGTTAATTGTATCAAAGGATAGGGACAGATCAATGCTAGCTATATGGATCTCAGACTGGCCCTTAGTAGCCTAAAGATGTTGCAACAAGGCCACGAGTGCCCCAGGAAGGGTTGTCCCAGCCCCTTGCCTAAAACCAGACTGGAAAGGTTTTAAATGCATTGAGGAAGGCATGGTATCAGCAGTCGACACAGACACAACAGATACAAGTTTCAAAAACCTTTATTTACACTTTTGATTGGGATGGTAGAATTCCTAACTGGCCCCAACTCTAAAATGAGAGTACTCTCGACCATTAAACAATAACAAATACACCCAAGTCAGTCTGGTCAAAATAAAAAGGCCTATACTAAGACAACCTAACCTTGCCCTGCTTCTTTGAATTACAAATGTGTTAAGGGAATACAAAATGAAAATAGTGTCCCTAAAGGAAATGTCAGAATGGCTTGAACACCAACTCCCTTCCCTAGGTTCAACCCCACGGGGTCTAGAGAGTCTAAAAAAACAAAGGATGGGTGAATGGCACAGTTCTGTCAGTTTTGCACACTTTGGCTTACTGGTACACTTGAACAGTTCAATTTTAGGCTTTCAACTTCTTGTAGTTCAATCACTTCTTTAGGCTTCGCCCACCTTGCCATAAATACTCAGTTCACATATTCTCAATGTCTCACAGTTCTGCACAGGCATCCCTCTGCCGGGCTCGAGCCGGTCTCTCCTTTGTGGGGGTACCCTATCCCACGTTTTATCTCATATCTTTTCACTGTCGAAGATTTTCGAGAATGCAAAGAATTTACATAGACCTCTTCATGAACACTTCGACCTCTCTTTCAACAATCCTTCAATTCGCAATCTTCTCTTGCAGCAACAATGCCTCTTGGTAATTTTAGTTCTTATTTTCTTTCACTTGCCTTCATGGCCTTTTTCCAAAGTTCTTATATTTTACTTTTGCTCTCTTGGCATATTTCACAGTTCACAAATGTCACTTTCCTCTTATTCTACTTTATTTCCTTACAGCCGTTTCCTTTGATCTCAGCTTGTAATATCTTTCAAAATTCATAACATTTCACAGAGACCATCTCGCAGGACCAATCTGCTACTTTGTATCTTTGTCTTTCTACAATTGTTCTCTTCATTCGCGTTTTATCGGCACACGCGCAACCTTCAAATTACAGTCGCTTTCCCTTTAACGTCAACCAGACTTTTGCTTCCCCTCGATAACTCACTGGCTCTGTTAATTGGATTTCTTTCATCTTTTTCCTGCAGCTCAAGGCCGTTACCAATGCCTCTTCTGCTCCTCCCCAGCCCTGCTGTTCACCCGGGAGGGTCACCAGCCGCTTTCTGGCAATTTGAAGGTTTTTTTCCACCACTCTCTCGGCTTTGCTCTTCGACCATTCATGGCCTTCCAAAAGCATGGAAATCTTGCCTGGCTTTCTATTGATCCTCTCAACTGTCAATCAGCCCATTGGCCTTCCACCTTCCCCAGCCTGATATACATCAGCTTCAGAAAGCGGTTTCTTCTCGTACCCAGCCTTGCTCAAATGGTGCCTGTGCGCGCCACCTTTTACCTTCACTGGGATGGTTAATAAGTGGCAGGTGTACATTGTTAGGAGCTACGTGGCCGACTCTGCCTGGCCTCATTACAGGGCCAATGCAAGTCAGGGGAGGTCATCCTAACATCATTCCTCATCTTCCTCGGCGCAGTCTGTACTTTTGTCACAACAAAGTAGGGAGGAATTATGGGAGTTGTTTCCCATAAAATAAGCAAGGATATGTGTTAAATGGGTTGTGGAAAAAGGGGGATACCATGTCTCATTTTTGTGGCCTTCGCCACAACTCCGAGAACCCCATACCCAGGTGATCCTCCCTCAGTTGTCCAGCACCAGGGTCGGGATCCAAAAGCGATGGCCTTTCCCTGGCCACCGGAGTACGGGAACCCCAGGGACTAGGTTGTGAAACACCCTCTGTTTTTGCACAAAGCCATTATTTTCATATTTTAAGCCCACGATATAAGATCCCAAGTACCAATGATTTAAAAATTTTTTCATCAACATCCAATAGGGCTATGGGGTGATAGTTACAGGATCTAATTTATTCCCTTTTTCATACACTAACAAAGTGCGCACTGTACCAAGTAGTCAGGAATTGTCACACTGCTAGATAATTAACTCCTACAAATAAATTGCTGATGACTCTGGATCAGTTTGGAAGATCTTATTATTACATAGGCCACCGGTACCTGGGCATTATTACTTTTCATTATCGCCATCCGAACATCTTCCAGGTCAAAGGACAAAGTGCTGGGGGTAACGAGAGGATCCACACATTTCCCACAAGAAATGCTACTAATCAGTAACCAGCAAGGATCAATGAGCTTGTAACAACCAAGCTCATTGGCCCTCGCGGGGCATTACCCAGCCAACATGGACTTAGCTGCCGAGGGACAGTGCGCATCTCTCGCAGTTCCTTTTCATTCTCCTGTCGGGCCGCCATGGAAAGGGAGAAGGTACTATGCTTAGACCCTTCTCCCAGTTCCATGGCAGCCATTTTTTGTTTACTTTTTTTCCATTTGTTTTAATGGCCACCATGGAATGGGAGAAGAGACTACTTGTAGTCCCTTCTCCCATTCCATGGCAGCCATCTTCTTGGTTTACTATGGCCGCCATGGAAAGGGAGAACGAACTAAGTTTCCTAATCAGCGGCAGCTATATTTTTCCCGGTTGCAAAGCACCAATCGTCTCGCAAACGAAAAAAACACAATTAGTACCCCAATCTAACGGGCTGTGGTACTAATATAAACGCCTCGCTGGGGGCAGGGGCGTGCATACATTACCACGTCAGGTAATGCCCTGTGGACTAAGGCACGAACATACGATGGGCCCTGGGGGCATTACCCGACACAGTAATGCTCCCCGGCTTGATGCTTATTGCCTAATATCGACTTAAAATGGGTCTCCCACATTGATTCAGTTATTGGGTTAGTCTGGGTCATAAGTTGGAAATGTTCATGGTTCTTAATAAGCTTCCAACAATTGGCACCAGATTTGTTCATCACACTTTCAAGCATTTTCTCTCCGCTATATATTGATACTGTGAGATTTGTAGAACCTTATTTTCATATTGTTATTTAATCTGTCTAATACACTCCATTTTCATCAGTTTAGAGACCCAGACCTCCTCACAAGTCTGATTGAAATTCTCTTTTTCCCACTTTTATTGTTGGCTATCGGGAACGTAACCAGTGAGTCAAGAGAGGCAACCCCAAAGGGGGGGAAGGAGGGGGGAGGGAGAGAAAAGCTGCAATGCAATTATTAAAAAATGTCAGAAACTCCAGTGGAAATAACATGCCAACCCTAAAATCTGTGGGAAGAACTCCTAAGCGAGATGATATACACTCATTGAAGCATTCAATGGCCCTAAGATACCAGGACAACCTATTCCTTTGACTTGAGACCATTATTAACATTACTAAAACCAACATTATCCCCAAATCATCACCCCCCCCCCCCCCCCCCCCATGATTGCACATATGATCACTCAGGTCTGTGGTAATAATTTAAAGTGCATATAACCTTCTTCAGTAACAAATATAAAATCAATCCTTGGACTGCCCCCCCCCCCCCACCGAACCCAGGTATACTTCCCAACAAGATCCCCAGCAATATTCCCATTCAAGAGGAAGGAGGCCTAGTCATTCAAAGTATTCATTCATTGTTTCCCTCTAACCTGCTGGAGCTGGTATTTTGTTAGTGCAGCATGTGCACCCGGTAGTTGCTCACATTCCCACATGCAATTATCATTGAAGTCCCCCATGATTAAAACATCTACCGACCCAAAATGTTCTCTTCATTAACATAAAACCATCTCAAGATGCTATAAAAAAAAGGTTTCCAACTGAATTTTGAATTCAGTCCATTATATATGCACTACGGTGATATCAAGTCCAAGATCCAAGTTAATTATTTGAACCGCTAATAGGCTCTCTGTTGATTCCATAAAAATGTGGACCTTTTGCACCCCTGACATTTTAACAGTGGTTAACAAACCCCTGCAGTCTTTCAATAGTAGTTAGAGCATCATTTTGGTTTAGGCAGCAATATCCATCAAACGCTAGAAATAGAGAAAGTCTCTTGGAGCCAGATGACATCAGTGACAGCAAGACATTTGCCCATTTGCACATTATAATAAATGCTTGCTCTCGTAAGTATTCCAGATTATACCTCCCGGATAGGCACTGTTGGAAGCCTGGCCTGGTGGAGCACCCACAACCACCCTGGCAGCTAAGCCCAGTCCGGATGAGTGTTATTAATATCACAAACAGTCACCTGTCTAGTATTTGAGGACCCTGCTTCTCTTGTAATGTTCATCCGACAGACAGGCTCTTTATTTCCTGTCTGAACATGGTTGACAATACTATGGCTTGTTATACCACTAGTATGAGGGAACCACAAATCAAACCCACCGGCCCTCAACTCATCCACTGAAGCCAGAACTGTATTACTAACAATGTCAGATGGAATAATTAATTACAGAATATCTCAACGTACTGGATCTACAAAGTACAAAAGCTCAATATCCTTAGAGGCAATTTTCCAAAGGGAAGGAATTCCCTCAAGGAATGGAAGAACAGCTTGCCTACTTAACGTAATACAATCCTCTGAGCGAAACATAGCTTCCACAATAAGACTTGTAGAGTCTGATGCAGACTGATAGCTATGCAAAGTAGCCACTAATGGCCGAGATGAAGCAGATTTAGTAGGGGTAATGTTGACCTAGCAAGTGACCCTTCCAAAAAGGTGGAATCCTATTAGGCAGGGGAGCAATGTTTTATGTTTGACCCCAAAGGCACTTGCATCGATATTTAAGAGAAGTGAGCTGTCAAATGGAAATATTTGAGGAGTCTGCTTCAACAGTGTACGCTGTCCATGCAGGAGCTGTATCTTCTATAGAGTTCAACCGTGCAGCCTTCTATTTTCCCTTTTTCTTTTTTGAAACAGTCATTTGGGAGGCTATATCTTCCACCTGTTTAGTGGCCTCCACACTTTTGGAAGATATTTTTCCATTAAAAAGTGGATACATCACAGGATGGTGCTCCGCATAAAATTTAGCCTGCAATGTTTGCAGAAACTTCGGTGAAGAAGCCTTATTAGGTTTAGGTTTGTTTGTACACTTCTGATTCTTAGTTTACATACATAGATGTTTCTTGATGATATGAGGCCAAGCAACAGCCAAATCAGTTAAACTGGCATCAAGCAGGGGTCAAGCTGTGATTTCACTTGTGTGCATTATAAAAAAAAAAAAACTATTAAAATGCACACAAGAGAAGGTATCACAGCTTGATCCTCGTTCGCAGAGCGTTGATTTTTCTTTGAAGCAATAGCCAGGTCAGCTATGGTAGTATAAATGCAAACAGAGAATAAAACATCTTGGTCCTCGTTCCCCAGACCTGCTATTGCACCCAATCTAGCAAATTCCCTCGTGGTTAAATCAGACAGCAGGGAATCTGGGACTATGACCGATGTCAGATTTCAGATCACTAAAGCTGTGAATTTTCTTCACCACAGAGCCTTCACATAAGTGGGTTACACGTTGATCCAGTTTCAGCTGAACACAAACTGTAAACTGTGTTTTTACCTCTTCCAGCAATAATTAAAATACCATAACCAGTCAGTTCAATACAAAATTTAGCACCGTTAAAGACAAGCAGCTGAAATTTCGAGAGGCATCATGAGATGAATGCGGGAGCCTCGGCAGGGGCTCGCCACTTAGGATGCAGAAGAATCGGACAATACGTCAGCCGGATTGCATGTAGGATTAAATAGCTCCGGAGGAGTAGACAGAGCCAGAAGGCAACTCACCTCCTCAACAGAGAAAGATCTTGCAACGGTCAAACTCCCGGCAAGTCAACCATGCTCTCACTGCGGGCCCTGAAAAAATCAGTTTAATATTGGTAGACGTAACCGTGAAGTCATGAGCCGTGAACGCAGGGGAAGCCGCCATAGGAGCCATTCTTCCTCCCCTAATCAGATACAAAGTCATGTGCGGCATAGAGTTTGGGCAGGAGTAGACTTGCGTCATATGCTCAGGCTCAGAAGTTTCACCCTATTTGGGCCTTTAAAAATACATATTTCAGTCGGATAGTGAAAGAAGGGGCTCCTTACTGCTGTATTGCACCGAACACTCTCCCGCCATGTAACAGTACAGCAGCCGCACCCGTCATCCTCCCGTGGATTCCTGCAGACTCTATACTCTTACAACATACTCCGTGCAGCACGCTCCGCGCTGGTATGGTGCCTTAAAGGCATCAATGTAACTGACAATTAGTCCTCCACGAAGCAATGACCAGAGAAACTGGTAAATCTCTGCTTATAGCTATAAAGTGTAAAAGACTCATAACATAGGACTACAATGTATAGGAAAACTCTCCAGGAGATCCCATCAGTGAACTTGAATCACGAGTACTAAACTGACAGGTCTAACACCCCACCGCTACCTATGGGCACTAAACCTGCTACCTTCCAATAAAAGACAATAATCAACACAACAGACAGACATTAAACATATAGATCCATGTCATTTATAATCACCATTGTTTTGCGAAAAATGACCAACATCTTTCTACAGATCCTCCACCACCGGCGAAAGAGTCAACGCTAACGCCACCAAAAACTGACAAGTTCGTTTTTTCCAATCAGATGGGATACCATCAGCAAACCGTACCTTTGAAAAGAGCACCGAAGTATAAACCCATAATCACTGCATAAGCTAAGAATGCATGAGTCACCCAGAAAACTTCTAAATGTCCTCCCACACTTGGGAAATACGAACTTTAGGACCCTTCACAAATCATGCATTTAAGAGTCCTGACAGTACCACAGGTTCTTTATACTGTAACATAATTACCAGGTTAATCACCGTAGTGACCACCTTACTCCTAGTCCATAGTCCCCTTTCCTCCATACTTATGGGGCGGGACCGGAGCACTTTGTAAAAAGCATACACATTTTTTCCAAAAATGTGTCCCTCTTTTTCTTGCGTGGGGCCCGGCACGCGGCCGTAACCCTGCCCATCTTGGCTCCGCCCCGCGCATCACCCATCAGTCCTTTTCTATCGCCAGGTCAAAGACCCATTAGCAATAACAGAGGAACCTTATTAGAGGGGACGGCGGGCGGGCGTATGGAGGAAAGGGGACTATGGACTAGGAGTAAGGTGGTCACTACGGTGAGTAACCTGGTAATACTCCTACGTCCCGTCCCCTTTCCTCCATACTTATGGGAGATTCCCAAGCACTCCTTACAGGAACTAGGGGTGGATGGAAATGCCCCTCACTGAAACAGGTTCTTCAGCACAGCCTGACCAAACTGAGTGTCAGCCCTTGAGCTCATGTCGAGACAATAATGCTTACAGAAAGCAGATGGGGAGGCCCAAGTAGCTGCCCTAGCAATGGACTCCCAGGGGACATATTTCTTAAAAGCAACCGCGGCTGCCTTGCACCGCACCAGGTGTGCATGAATACCCTTAGGAGGTTTCAGCCCTTGGATGGTGAAAGACTCTGTGATGCAGGCAGCAATCCACCGAGAAATAGTTGCCTTAGACGCCCGCTTGCCCTGAGGGTAACCGAAGGTCACAAAAAGTTGAGAAGAACTCCTAAGCTCGGAAGTCCTGTCCAGGTAGAACTTAAGAGCTCTTCGGACATCAAGACAGTGTAGAACCCTCTCAGCCTCAGAGGCAGGGTTCGGAAAAAGACCGGTAGGGAAATCGACTGATTCAGATGGAATTCGGTCACAACCTTTGGCAGAAAGGCCGGGTTTGTCCGAAGGACTACCTTGTCCTTGTGAAAGACCAAGAAAGGATGCTCCACCGACAATGCCTGGAGCTCACTAACTCTCCTTGCTGACGTAACAGCGACCAAAAAGGACATTTTCCAGGACAAGTACTTGAGGTCCACAGTAGCCATTGGTTTAAAGGGTTTATGGCACAGCGCCGTCAGGACCACATTTGGGTCCCACGGCGGGTGCGGATTACGAACCAGAGGGTAGAGGCGTGTCAAGCCAGCAAAATGCCTCTACAACACTGGGTTAGTAAGGGAATAAGAACACTGGTCTGTAGGAAGATGAGCGGAAACCGCTGAGAGAGAAGTCCTGCATGACAGAACATGAACCCCTGACTCTGCTAGGGAGGACACGAAGGACAGCACCGTGTCAACCGTGGCCACCCTTGGATCCAACTTCTTCTCCAAACACCAATGACAGAACCTGAGCCATTTACTCTTGTACCGAGATCTGGTCGAGGGTTTCCTGGCTGCCTGGATAATACGCATGTTATCCGCAGACAAATTCAGATGCTCTAAAGACTTAAACTTAGGAACCATGCCGCCAAGCTGAGCGATTGAGGGGAGGGGTGCCACAGCTGCTGTTCCCCCTTGCTGAAGAAAGTAGGGAGTTAATGGTAACCTGATCGGCAGATATACCGATAGGTGTTGAAGCTCTGAGAACCAAAACCTGACCAGCCACCACGTGGCTACGAGTAGAAGGGAACAGTTCACCGAATTCTTCAATTTCCAAATTGCCCGGTGAACTAGAGGCAGAGGCGGGAAGGCGTAAGCTCTCATGTTGTGCCATGGAATCTCGAGAGCATCCCCCAGAGAGGAGGCTCCCAGCCCCCTTCTGGAGGCATACTGAGGAAGCTTCTTGTTTACCGCCGTAGCGAAGAGGTCCACCTCCGGTGTGTCCCAACGCGAGAAAATCCATGAGAGGACCTCTGCCTTCAACTCCCACTCGTAGCTGACCACTGTCTGCCGGCTGAGGGCATCCGCTGTGACATTCAGCTGGCCTGGGATGTGTACTGCAAGCAGCCAGACACCACGAAGCATGGCCCACTCCCATATCTGGATAGATATGTCCACGAGGGGTGGGAGGGGGAGAGACTTCGTTCCCCCTTGCTTGTTGATGTAATACATTGACACTATATTGTCCGTGCGTATGCGGACCACCTTGTTGTCTGAACGCCTTGAGTGCCAGAAAGATCGCCAGAAGCTCCAAATGATTTATGTGCAGGAGCTTATCCTGAGGCGACCAGAGGTCCGAGACCTGAAGAAGATCTAACGTCGCACCCCACCCCAGAAGGGAGGAGTCCGTTGTGATCGTCACCGTGGGGGCTGGGTCCTGAAACCCTGCACCCACCGACAGGTTGCTGAGAGATGACCACCAGTCCAGGTCCACTCATGGAATCCGGAATCATTATCCGCTTGGAATCCGGGTCCACAGCCTGACGCCAGGAACTCCTAAGAGCCATCTGGGTCCGTCTCATCTTGAGACGAGCTAGAGGAAGAGCCAGCACGCACAAGGCCCTGAGGCCCAGAAACCTCTGGAACCATCAGGCCGACATGCTCTCCGACTGCGCAAACATCTGACATGTGGCTAACAGATCCGCAATTCTGTCCCCGGTCAGGTACACTCTGCAGTTGATCGTGTTCCAGCGAAAACCCAGGAAAATCAGGTCCTGCGAGACCGTCATGGAAGATTTCCGCCAGTTCACCGACAGCCCAAGATGGAACTGGAGCTGAAGGAGAGACTGGAGATTGCCCGCTGCTGCTAGCGGACAAGGGCTGCGTAAGAGGCAGTCATCCAACAACGGATACACATGGATACCCTGGAGAGGAAGATAGGCCGCAATCACCGACATCATCTTTCTAAAGACACGCAGCGCCGAGCTGAGGCCAAAAGGAAGCACTCGAAACTGGAAGTGCTCCTCTCCCAAAGAGAAGCAGAGATCTCCTGTGTGGGTTCCAAATCAGGATATGCATGTATGGCTCAGGATATGCGACTGGCTCAGCGTTGTGGATCTTCAGGACGCTGAGCCAGTCGCCCGTCTGCAAGGAGAAGCGCATCTGGCTGGGCGTAATCATCTTGAATTTCTCTTGGGATAGGAAAATATTGAACTGGGAAAGGTCTAGGATGGTGCGCAGGCCAGCCTGGTTGGGTTTGGGCACCGTAAACAGCCGGGAGTAGAAGCCCTCCCCTCGCTCCCCGAGGGGAACGGGTTCCACAGCTCTGAGGTCCAGAAGATTCTGAACCTCTGCTTTGAGGGAGGGCGAGCCCGACAGCTGAAAAGGAGAGTTGCGGGGTGGGGTAGAGGTAAGCAGAAGCCCGCTCGAGCGACTAACAAGACCCATCTGTCTTCTGTGATGGTCTGCCACGCCTCCAAATGAGACGCAATGCGTCCTCCCACCGGGGTCTCGTGCGAGCGCGGAAATCCCTCATATAGTAGGTTTATCGGTGGCGGTGCCACCTGAACCTGAGGAGGAGGCTGAAGAGCGGGAGAAAAACCGCGTCCATTGTTGCCTACGGCGGTTATTCACCGCAAGGGTATCCACTCTGCGAGATTTGCGGTCGAGAAAGCCCCTAAAGCCAGAGGAGGGTCGACTTTGTGACAACGGTCTCTTGAAAGGAGCCTTAACCAGGACAGACAATGACTTAGCTGTCTGAGTGCTATCCTTTGTCTTGGTGAGCTCTACATCCGTTGTAGAATGAAAGAGCTCCTTATCATCGAACGGAAGTTCCAACACCTTGTCCTGCCCTTCTTTAGAAAATTTAGTGGCATGCAGCCACGCCTGCCGTGAGGTATCAACCCCCAGCATAAGGCCCCAAGCCGAGGGGTCTACGTGATGAGCCGCAGCCTCCAGGAGATCCTGGGCCAAGACCCTGGCATCGGATAGGCCACCCTTGAAGTCTTTCAATTTCTCGACCGGCATGTGCTCCTCAAACTCCGACAGACCTTTCCACATCCGCATATTAGCCCCCGCTAATATCAACTCAGCATTGGCCTGCCTAAGCTGCCAAGCCGAGTTGGCAAAGATTGTCCTCCCTAGGGAGTCAAGGAGCTTGTCCTCCTTACCCACGACCCGAGTAGCCGTCGTGGAAGAGGATGCTGCAGGTCTGGATTGCAAAGTGGCCGCAGCCACCACTTTGGAGGAGGAAGGCAGACAAGACGACAGGGCCACCTCTTCCAAAGAATGTAGCCTGTATCTCTCGTCAATCTTCTTATTGACAAAAAGTCCCGAGTGTGGCTTTTCCCAGACTCTTCGGACCTCAGCCAGAACATCCTTCTGCAGGAACAGGCCGGTACGCTCCAAGGGAGACAGGGTGAACACCCCAGAAAGCACGCCCTCCTGCGGAGTGGGTGCCTCGGGCACCGGAACATCTAAGAAACTCATCATGTCCAGTACCCGGTCATGAAAAGCTCTGATAGAGCGGGGAAGGTCCTTGTTGTCCTGATCGCCTTGAGGGTCATCTCACAGGTCAGGATCCTGCTGAACCGTGTCAGGCACTGCCTTGTCCACTGGGGACAATGGAGGCAAAGGCGGAAGAGCTGCGGGACGCACCACGGGCAAGGGAGGCCCTGGCAGAACCACCGGAGGAACGGGTGGAGCCAAAGGCATGGGTGGACATATCTCCCTGAAAAGCCCTTTGAAATATTCCCTCATGTGGTCGGTGCGCATAAGCACTTGAAATTTACCGAAAAAGGCGTCCTCCGGAGACTGTTTCGGAACCTGAGGAGGCCTCCCATGAGGTGGTCAAATCCAAGGACGTAGCGGGGAAGGGTGCCACACCGGCCCCTCCACCGACGTATCCACATAGATCAAAGGTGCTGCCCCTGCGGGCAACAAAACATTGTGCGGAAGAAGCATCCGGGCATTCCAATCATAAACAGGCCGATAAGGATGCGCACAAGGCACCTTAGGTTCACCCAAGGGACCAAGCCCTACACCAGAGGCCGATGGCGTAGTAATCTAAAATGGCTGCAGCCGTCGTGGCAGTAACGGGCGCCATTTTGTCCTCATCTGAGGGGAACTGCGGCACGTGAGGTAGTGAGGCAGAGATCCCTGTCGATGGATCAGGGGTCTTAATCTTAGCCTTAACATAAGGAACCTCGGCAGAGCCGGTACTATGAGGCCTGGAATGTTTTTGTGACATACCAACTGCCAACTGAGCCTTCGAAAGAAGGACCTTGGCTGTGCTGGTAAAAGAAGAACTTTGCTTCTTTGCCCCCTCAACAGGTCTAGTGTCACCACAAGAGTGGCAACGGTGAGCAACAGCTTTCACCGACAAAGCCTTGACCGGCCTCTCAGAACTGTTGGTAGCTTTAGCCTCTGAACGAGGGACCTCGGACCCAGGCCCGGTAAAAGCCTGATCTGCGCGGGCCTCGAACATCCGTTCGGTAACCACAAGCCCAGCCAAGGCCTTGGGGTGAACCCCGGTCTTATCTTTGAGGGAAGCCGACAGAGGCCTCAGAGCGAGCTCCGATACCCCACGACTCAGTAGAACTGGGTCTACAAACAGCTCCCACAGGAGGGGCCTCGGAGCGTACTCTGGTAGTCCCAGGCCCCTTACGGAGACCCTTGGAGAAAACTCTGGTAGAACTATAAGGCCCGAAGGGCACCTCAGGGCGGACCCCAGTGATAGAGCGATCAACGCCCCTCCAGGCCTGAGAGGGACCCGGAAAGGTATGCCCCGGCCAGGGTGCTCTGAAAAGTAAAGAACTTATCGGGCGTTTCTTCTCGTCGATGAACGCCTGAAAATGTGAAGGAGTTCGTCGGAACACCTCCTCCCACCGCTCCAACCAACGTTGAAGTGCCCGGACCGAAAGGGAGTCACAGTAAAAACAGGAGTCCCAACGGTGATCTGGACCCAAACACTCTAAACAAAGAGGATGGGGATCTGCCCTTGCGAAGCGACGGTGACACGATGAACAATCAGGAAAGTCTAGTTTGAACGACAGACAGACCAGTAAACGAACCCTAGCGAGAGCCAGAGAGCAAAAAAGGGAAGAAAAACTTGGAGGATGCAAGTGCGTCCAGCCCCAATCGAGCAGAGAAAAGGACTGATGGGCGATGCGGAGCCAAGATGGGTGGGGTTACGGCAGCATGCCAGGCCCTGCGCAAGAAAGAGAGGAAGGACACATTTTTGGAAAAAATATTGATGCTTTTTACAAAGTGCTCCGATCCCGTCCCACAGGACGGAGTGATGTCCCATAAGTATGGAGGAAAGGGGACGGGACGTAGGAGTAAGGGCAAGGGCAATCAAGTTTAGCAGTTGCAATGTATTGGCAAAAGTTGCACCAACCTTCAAAAGGTTAACAAGATTTACATATTTCGAAAAACCAATCATGTTAATCTCTTTTTTTTTAAATTTAAGGGCGAATGAATGTCATTTGACTCAACCTTCACGGAAAGAGGAACAAAAGGTAAAAAAAACATTATGACTGAAAGGCTTGCAGAGAAGCAGTTAATTTCGCAAAACCTCAGCTTAGTACTTGAACGGTATTTCATCTGTAGCACAACGCTCAATTGATCATGTATTTTGAAGGTGTGCCTCTTGGGTATTTAAGGGAAAGAGCTTTACACTGTGCAAAGTTCAATTTCAGAGAAGAGTCATCTAACCACAAGAGGTTGCTTTGGCACATCTCCAATCATGCCAAATGAAACGAGCAATGACACTACCATGAAAAGCAGCAGTGCAATGTTTTGGCCAAGATAGTAAGTCAGCAGAGAACATACCATTCGAATCCCACCCTTTCTGACTAGTGTCCAGCAGTGGACTGGGAACCAAAAGAGGCGCTGGAAAAGTTTTTCAAAGAGGCCCCATATTACACAGTGTGAGCAAGCCCAACCCCTTTCACATAAGAACATTTGGAAATAAAACAGGTAACCACGCAACAGAGGCCTACTGGGAAATCTTCAGTGTTGTGTTTAGGCCAGTACACCACTGCGAGTGTCCTCACGGCCATATGGCACATCGCTTATATAATACAGTGTTTGAAAGGCGTTGGGCCTTCAACCCTGGTGCACGGATATTCCTTCTGTTGAATGCAGTAGTCTCAAACAGGCCTTTTCTGGATTATTGAATGCTCATACTGAGTGTGGGGATTCACTTGGAAGAGTGGGAGGTAAGGGTGATCTGCAGGCTGCTGCGGCCATTTAACTTCTCCTTATAAAGTAGTTAATGTGTTGAACCTCGAGTAACTACGGCCTCAACCCAGAGTGGTTATAATTATTTTGTTGAAAAGGGATCAGTGGCCCGAGATTGATAACCTAAGGATGTAATAATGATTCCTATCGCCTCAAAATCCAAAGTAGGTTTGAATCAGACCACCAGATATGCCTTAATTGCCGTAATATTTTAGCCATTTTTTCTACCATTCCATGTCTGGCTTTGGTCTCTATGACTGATATTGGGAGGGTCTCGTTTCCTGTTAGGGAAGACTTGAGTACCAGTATTATTAATGTGTCCTCTCCCTTGGTCAAAGAGCTTATCCTTGCGCAGAGTGAAGCCTTATTCAATCTGGGATTTGATATTCTATCCATGGATGGGGAGAAGGTTGACTGGGCATCTAGTAGAGATTCTGTACCTGCTATTCGATGACCAGCAGTTTCTGTGAATAAGGTTCAGATAGATCCTAATGGTGGGGGGGTGGGGGGGGGGGGGAGACATGGACTGGGCCACTAATCTCTCTCTGGCAGAAATTGGTCCCATGAAAATAAAGCTGCCACTGGGGGTGCCGGGAGTCAGGCAATGCTCTGTTCAAAATCCTGGAATACTTGTGGCAACTCCCATCCTTATTAAATACATCTTGTATTAATACCTTAAGGCTTGCAAACTGTTGTTTGGAGACTTGGCTTGTTTCTGCACCTGTGTTTGATGGCTATAGTATTTTAACACAGCCAGCCAAGAGCTAACCAGGAGGGTGTGGGGTGTTTAGAGACCCTCATGGGGAATTTTTGATAGCAGTCGAAAAAACTCCTTGGGACTTAATGGGTTAGAAATCTCAAATCTTCGTTTTGGAGCCCTGGGCGTGGGACTCAGTAATGTAGATGGGATGACTAATCTTTTATTGGTAAATATCTACTGGCATAGGTCGATTGCTTTGTGGACATGGTTTGTCTTGCCATTGACGAATGGATTGGGAATCATCTAAATGGGAAAGTGATGGTCATGGTGGATCTGAACACAGACTGCGACCCACAATACTATGCAGAAGACCCTTTAGTGAATCTAAATTTTTATTTCTGGGAAGCAATTCTTGGGCCAAAAATGGCAAGCTGGTTTAGGGGGATGGGGCCTACAGCCTTTGGTGGCAAGATCTGCTGAACAACATACTGTAGGGGAGTAGCATAGAAGTAATTGCTCTTCCTTAATTGATTACATATATGTGGACCCGTTCCATATGAATCGCTACTGTCTATTTGAGGTTCAGCGAAACCAATTGGAGTGATCATTCTATTCTAACTGCACGGTTTAATTGGTCATTCCATTTGAGGGAAGTCCGTCCCAATTTGCAAGTAATTGCAAATGTATCTGGCAATGCAGTTAGATGGACGGATCAGAATGTTCGGTATCTAAACTCAAAGATTAATCTGGCACTTAATCTACTTATGAGTGGAAGTTTAGCACTTTTAATGCTAATGAGTTCCAGAGGTGTGTGGGCTCAATGGTTGATGGTCTAGCTACACAAAGAAATATCAGTGCTAATCGACCAGTCGGGCACCTCCACTGTTATAGTGCTGATTTGGCAGATGCAAAAAAAGAAATGAGGCAGGAAGTGAAACAAATCCAGCATATTCACCTGAAACTTGAGGTAACATGTAAGAAGTTGGTTAGGAAAACTAAGCAATCTTCTAAAAACTATTGTAAATCAATGAAATTTCATGTTCTGCAGTGTGATGCAGGAAAGATGCTGGGAATCCTAATTAACTCCAATGTTGCCACCTTCTGGTACTTGGTGAATGGACAAGATCCTAAATATGCGATCTCAGCTCAACTCAATCTCAGAAATGGATTGAGTACAATCTAATATTGAACACTCACCAAAGGTTGATCTGACAGGTGCATCTATCTGGGAACCCTATCTAGATATCGCCACTATCCAAAACTTAATTAAAGTGCAAGAGATCCCGCGCCCCAGGGCCCAATGGTCTTACGAATAACACCTTTAAAGATAACCAACAGATCTGGGCTAATCTCATGTATTTGGAGTTGAGACATTCTCTCCTCAGGTATCACTCCGACCTCCTGGAATACGGCTCATGTACTACCCATATTCAAGTGTGGCAGCAGGACCGATCCATCAAATTAGCGACCCATTTCGCTTATAGGCGCTGACTGTAAGATCTTCTCGGCGTTCCTCCTTTCACATCTTGAAGAATGGGCATCTATTTACCATCCTATGGACCAATCCAGACAGGCTTCAGAAAGGGCCACTCCACTAATATCAACAGCCTCGCTCTTAAATGTGTGCAGGAAGAGGCCTGGCAGGCTATTGGGCGGTGTTCATACGTAGGCTGGATCGACCTTACTGCCGCATTTGATACTGTTGATCAGTGCAGATGTTGGTCTAAATTAGCTAAATGGGGAATGCCGGCAGGGCTATTAAGATTGATCAGTGGAGTATATGAAAATTGTGGAGTTCAGGTCCTTCTTAGTGAAAAGGGGACCTCTCGAAGAGAATTCGTAGCTACAGGGGGATGAGACAGGGTTGTACTTTGGCCCCTTGGCTATTCAACAAATATTTCTCAGATGTTTCACTCTCTCTGAAGAAAGAAGGACTTCTCGCACCAAAAGATAGGCAATGAAAAGATTGTGTGGCTTGCCTATGCGGATGATTTTTGACCTCACTAATGTAGGGTTACAAAGGTCTCTTAACAACTTTAAGGCCTATGCTAAAGATAATGGGCTTCTTATTAACCCTTGGAAAACTAAGATCCTTTTGTTTAGAAAGGTGAGGCCAAGAACCTTTGGATCTGTTTGTAAGCTTGGAGGCATTCCCCTGAAGTTATCTTAGTCCTTCCAGTATTTGGGCTCCTGTGTAACGGCTTATAGGGGATACAGGGTGGTCACCGAGTCTCCGATACAGAAGGCAAAATTATTGGAAGCTCAGATTGTAAGGATCGACAGAAAGTTTGGAAAGTTCTCTCAAACCAGCAGCGACATTTTTTTAGGGTAAAATCGTGCCTAAGTTGATCTAGGTCTCAAATTAAAATCGGACAAGATCCGTAGCACCCTCGACAGAATGGAGGGTCGAATCTAGAGGAGGATTGTGGGGGTCCCTAACGCTGTGCCCATATCGACAATACAATTTGAAATGGGGTCTGTATCAATGTGGGCACAAGTACAATGGAATGGTCTATCTCTATTCTAAAATCAGGACCCTAATACTTAATATGATCTAATGGGAAGAAATCAGAACTTTTCTCGGACCTTGATTTCCTTAAGAGATAGAGCTGGTCTTTGATGAGACTGGCTTAACCCCAACAACCCTGATGGAGAACCCTATGAAGGTGAAAAGAGCATTATTCGATCAGGATTGGACTGCGACTATTGAGGCCGTACCCTCATATCCTTCTCTGGGGCATTTGAGATATGAACATAGAAGAAGAGAGAACATAATGTTTCAATGTCCAAATAGAGCACATAAGGATATACTCTTAAGGGTCATTTGGAATTTGTTACCCAGTAGGGAAATCCAACTGAGCAGGTTGTTAATTACTGTGGACTCTGCAGCTGTAGGTTCTGTAAAATAAAGTTTGAAAACTTAAGGCATCTGGTATTGGAATGTGCATCTCTAGATGGCCTGAGAGCCAAATTTTTTGGAGGATGTTTCCATCTTGGACCCTTTTCAATCTGGTTTTCGTTACTGATGACCTCGCAATGATGTTGGACCAGGGACGGGCTGGGTTTCTGATCCTGCTGGAACTATCCACAGCTTTTGATTCTATTGACTACTCTATACTGTGCCACGGTCTTGGTGAGTAAGGAGTTTCCAGCATGTACTTCACTGGTTCAAGTATTTCTTGTCAGAGCGCTCCCTCCTTTCAGGTCTGAAACCTTCTGTTCTCACTTGTGGGGACCCTCAAGAGTCTGCAATTTCTGCTTTACTTTTCAAGGTCTATGTTCGCCCATTCACTGTCATGGGTGTAGTTTGTATTCTTATGCAGCTGACACCCAGATGATTCTGTAAGCAGATCAGAACGTGGAGGGAGCTGCCATTGCTTGAGGGGCGGTTTGGCGGATATCAGTAAATGGATGAACAATAACTGGCTGAAACTGAAAGGAGATAACAGAAATCCTGGCGATTGGACCACCAACAGCAGAGTCACACGGGTCCCCTGAGTTTTGGCCGCCCTCTTTGGGCACTCTGCTAACCTCAGTTGATTTTGTAAAAAAAACTGGGAATTAAAATCACTGCCTCCCTTTTGTCTGAGCTTCACATTTGTGCTAGGTGTAGTGTGGGCCATTTTAAATACTTTAAAAGGTTGTACCTTATATTCCTTATGCTCGTGGACCAGTAGTTGCTTCCTCTTTGGGGATTTTTCATTATTGTAATGCGACTTTGCTGGCTCAGCCCAAGTACCATCTTAACAGGTTACAAGTTTCGCAATACTCAGCTGCCGGGTTGGTGGCTGGGTTACACAAGTTTGCCCACGTCTCACCTGTACTGCATCAAGTCCACTGATTCCCGGTTGAGAGCCGGATTAAGTTAAAAGCTCACTGTCTTACACACTGAGCCTTTCTTCGACTGGGCGCTTCTCTGTGATACAATTATCCCTTCCAGGCCTACCAGGAATCTTTGTTCCTCAAATCTTCACCTTCTTTGTGTTCCTCGGTATAGGAAAGTGTCTGTAGGTGGCAGAGCTTTCTCAGTGTCGGCTCCTACTCTCTGGAATACCCTTCCTTTATCTTTGATGTCGATTGAAAATCACTACATTTTAGAAAGCCTTAAAGACTTTCCTTTATCCTGAAAAACTTTTACAGTTTGGTTTTTATCTTTAAAATTCCCCCCTTTGTTGGGATCTCCACAATAAGCGCTAGGATACCCTTGGGTTGCAGCGCGCTCTATAATTATGGAATAACAACCTGTTGTCCACGGGGGGTTAGGTGTGCACACCTGGAGACAAAAGGTCGGAGGCCATCACTACGATCAGTTTGGTGAAAACTCCCATTGCTGAATTCTAAGCTTCAGTGTACCCCTTCTTTCGCAGGATTGTTTTACCCCAGTTTGGGGTTTCTTCTCTTTTTCCACTCTTATGCTCCCCACTCAGAGTTCCTTTCCGCATGGTCACCTCACCTCAGGGAGTCTTCCATCTCCCCACTCTGGGGTGGCTGATCCCCCTTTAGTGGCACTATGAGCAGGATAGGGTGAGCGGCTTACATGATACTCAAACTGGACTCATCCTTTCAGCATCCACTTGCTCTGCCATGGTCCCTGATCCTCTCAGTCTTTTCCTCTCTGGTGGGGTCTCTAGATGCAGGGGGCACTCCAGCTCTTCCCCAAGGAATTCTGGCCAGTGCAGAACTTCCCTCCAAGCAACTTTGCCAGAAGCTCTGCAGGCAGGCAGTCTCCTCTCTCAGGTAGTCTGCTTCACTTCCTGGGGTACATTTCACCTCTCCAGCAGCCACTCTTCCTTTACCTCCAGGAGCTTCAGGATCCTCTCCCTGACCGGGTCATCTTCAACTGAAACAGCCATGCTTATATAGCCAGAGCTCCCTCCAATCAGAGCAAATATCATGCATGGTCAGCTGGGTTTTTCCACTCTGGTTCTCCAGGTAGTTCTCTTTTCTTATTGGTCCATTAGTCGCTCTTATTAGGAGTTTATTTTTATTCTATGTTTAAATTGCCGTTTTATTTATTATGCTGTGTCCAAGCCTTTAGGAATTTTATTTCAATAATTTAGACCCATTTCTTTCCAAATTTCCCACTGGAGATTTCAAGCCCAGGTCCTCCCCATATGATGCATTGCTCTCTTGAGTGTTTGGGCTTGTGCTGATGCTGCCAAAGGAAGAGGCTATGACCTTTCCTCTCAAGCTGTAGCTCTCTCAACTCCTGCAGCAAATCCACTCGGGTTCCACCGTTCTCTCTCCGCCCTTTCATGCTTTTTGTCCACAGAGGCGACCGCCTGTGAGCGCCAATCACCCAGCTAAGGGGGTGTTTCTTTGGGCAAAAGGTAGGTAGGAGGGTATACAAATCTCCCATGCCTCCAAACCTCTTTAAAAATTAGTTTATTTACTCAACCCAAGAGAAATTAACTCGACCCACAAACTTAATGGCGTCAGATTTTTTGTATTGAAAACACTATAGCGACACATCAAGAACCATTACCAGCAATGAACATGTTGGAACACATTTTCTCTTAGATAGCAGAGAATTCAATATCCCACATATACATGAATAAAGTTTACTACATCCCCATTCCTCTTAGGTTTTTTTCTATTAGCAAACCTTTAGCTATTACCCAATTCCATGTGGCCTTTGCCACTACAGGTTTTCTTATGGAATCGTTTGAGCATGCGATCTGAACTGAAAAAACACTGATCAGCGAGGTTACTGTGCCCAGGCAATGGTGGATTAAACCAGCCTAGACAATAGACTCATCACGAGCCATTGGAATTCATCAATGGGGTGGAGGCCCAATGACCCTCAACAGTAACAGTCAGGTCAGAAATCGTCATACAACGCTACTACCAGAAATAGACACTATAGAGGGACAATGTGGGGATGAAGAAATTCATTTTTTGGATGGGATAAGTGTGCCAGAAGGCCTGGTGTTCGGTTCTCGAACGTTCTCAAATCAATGATTCACATGACCAATGACCTATAAAAATGTAAGAAGTCTGGAGGAGAGGTCAGGTTAGTGTGGTCAGTTCGTGTTGGCTTTCCACAGCTTGCAAGACAAATAGATACTCCTGTATGTAATCACCCTAGATTGATGTGCAACCTTGGCTGTGGCCACAACAGCCAGGGATAGCACACTAAGCTGTCAGGAATGCATTTAAAACTAGCCCACGTCTGAATTCTTTGTCGATGTTGCATTGTCCTTACAACTGCCACAGATTTCTTATACTTTCTCGATGGTGCAGTACTTGCAATGGAAGTTCAGCTAGCCTTCGCTTTGGGTCCCCGCTCCCCACATCTAGGGGTTGATCCAGTACTTGCTGCGGAAGCAGGTGACCCTGGAACTTAAGGAGTCGGGATAGTCACTCCCCTCAGGGTCTGGCAGGTACCGGCAGTTGTGTCCAGAAAGCCTTCACCATCCAAACACACCAACCTGGCCCCATCCTGAGCTTCGGCCTCGCTGGCTAGAGCATCTAACTTTATAAAAGGGCCCATTTACAATGAAAACTGCCCCCTAGTCCGCGAACTACCCTGCAATTCAAAACTTAATTTGGAAAATACCAAGCATAGAAAAGACCAGTCTATCAAGTCAAATGCTTCATGTCCATCAAATTACAGCAACGCAAAATTAATTGAAGACGTTTTGCATAGATCAACAGTATCAACCACTCTCTGGATATTATTGTGTTTGTTTGCCCAGGTCAAAGCTGATTATGTCCAGAATAATTTGTTTTGGCAGAAGAGGGGCCAAATGAGTGGCCAACACCTTAGTGTATATTCTAGCACCATAGTTTAAGATGGCAATAGGTCCATAAAAGCTACTTGGGAGCGTGTCCTTCTCCGGCGCATGTATCTGAGATGTAACACCTTTGCTCATTGTGTGTGCAACCCTTTGGCGAGACAAATCTTTAAATAGAGGACCAGAATGAGACTTATTTGGAACGATTAAATTACAGCCCGATTATGGCTGAAGAAAAAACCTTTCTATTGTCTCATGCTCCTCTGCTGCAAGCAAAGGCAGAACAAACTCCTCCAAATCGCTTTTCTGAATATAGAGGACAGATATGGCCTTAAAATGGCTGAGAGAGGGGCATGGCTTGGAGCGCTGGCCATGCGGACGCTTCTCACATAGCCTCCGTGAGAAGCCGAGCGGGAAAGACATGAATCACTGTTACCAGCGCACATGAACTCTCACAGAAGCCGAGACCTAATGGGGAACCAGAGGGGTAAGAAAGCGAGAAAACAAAGAGGCGTATAACCTCCCTGGAGCCGTGAAGCAGATGAAGCCAACTCTGTCACGCCCGCGATAGAGCACATCCAAGATGGCAACCACCAGCCGAACGGTTGCAACGCTCGTAGCCCAGCCACCACCAGCACCCACCCACAGGGGAACAACCAGCTGAGGAAAGAGACCGGACCGGTGGGGTGACACGTAATCCATATTGGAGCAGCGCACACTCCATAGAGGCTCCCCACAGCTTGCAGCTCAGCAAAGAAAGTTATCAGGACATCAGGAGGTGAGGGACAGAAGGACAAGCCACTAGCTGGGGGTCAGATCCTACTGGGAGGCAACCACCAGCATGGGGCCTGGCAGTGGAGGACACACGGGGTGAGCTGCAGACTCAGTCAATGCAGGACTCCTTGACAATACTGCTATTCAAACCAGGTAAAGAACCCCGAGGACAGCACCTCCTATAGACCTATCTCCTTGCTCAACATACACGCCAACATATATTCCAAGGTCCTAGCTAACGGTCCATCGACAATAATACCCAAAATCATTGACCCAGACCAAACTGGCTTCATAGCGGGCAGATCAACGGGGGGGGGGGCAATATTTGATGGGCCCTGAACCTGGTGGAGATACCGGTCTCGGATCGACATAAAATGGCACTACTGGCTTTGGACGCATCCAAAGCATTTGACAAAGTAGACTCGGCCTTCATGCATCTGACCTTACAGGTAGGCCACTGTTAGGCAGAATCACCTGCAGTACCCTTGGGGAACACTACAGGCAATTAGGACAACAAGTGTAAGCACAAGTTAACCTTTGATACAAGCCTGTACTACACAGTAAAGTGGTAGCGATGGCTGAGCAGCCAGACATCTCAAGAGTTTAAGTGAGCAGTAGAACAAGTTACACAACGGACCAACTTATACAGTGATTCATGTAAACACTTACTCAAGGTTTCTTGGTAAAAGAATATACATTTATTTACTCAGTCATTTAGAAAACATCACTCTAGCATAACCAGCTCAATATCACACACTAATACACCACAAAAATCCAACTGGTAAGTAACTGAACAAGTTTACCTCAAAAATGAATGGAACAAAATTGCACTTCAGATACTTAACAAAGGAGGAAAAACACAAGGTTATAAGAATATTGATATTTGATATGTTATTGCTATCGCGCTCATACACAAGTGTTTCAGAGCGCGGCAAGGGAAGGGGAACAGGGGAGAACAAAAACAACGATCTTACTAGGCCCAGTGACATTGAGAGCGCGCAAGTGCAGGGTAGAGGAGGAAGGGGGAGAGTGCATGGAAGGGGGAACAAAAGGAGAGTGCGGAGCGAGAAGGAAAAAACAAAAATAATAATAAAATAATAAATAAAAAGGAAACAATGGGAGTGCAGCCAGCAAGTGGCAAGTGCTGGGTTTATGGCAGCAGGCCGGGTAGGTCTGAAAGTGCAGGAAGAAAAGGGGAGGGCTGTATGGGTACAGATACAGACCCCAGTGCAAGGGGTTGCCAGGAGGCAGTGCGTGAGGGTGGCAAGATGAGCAGGTACCTAGGCCCGGAGGACAGAGGGTGGCCAGGTGCATGGTGCCGAGGGAGAGTAGAATCAACAGGGGAGTGGAGAAGGCAGAAGCAAAGAGGAAGGTTTTGAGGTGCTTCCAGAACCGGAGATAGTTCTCCTCAAGTTTTAGCGTTGCAGGGAGGCTGTTCCAGAGGGAGGTCCGAGCCGAAGACAGATCTACCCCCATCTCATTTCTTTGAGAAACGACTGACCCTGAGGGAGTTGGAGGTAGAGGAGCGGAGTGCTCGAGATGGGAGGTATTTGCAGAGGGACAGCTGAAGGTATTTTGGACCCAGGCCCCAGAAAGCCGTGTGGGCAATGCAGAGGATTTTGAATTTAATCCTTGCATCCACTGGGAGCCAATGGAGAGATTTCAGAGCTGGAGAGATACGATCCCAGGGCTCGATGCCAAGGACAAGTCTCGCAGTTCTGTTCTGGATAAATTGTAAAGGGCGGAGAGTAGAGGCAGGTAGATTAAGAAAGAGGCTGTTGCAATAGTCCAACTTAGGGAGAACCAGAGCTTGGGAGACTGAGCTTCTGAGGGAATGAGAGGAAAGGAAGAATACCTCTCAAGTGGTGCAGTAGGAAGTTTGACTTTGATACATCAGCGATGTGGGTGGAGAAGGAGAGTGTGGAATCAAAGGTGACACCAAGGTTCTTGGCCTCGCAGGTGGGGATAGGAGGAGGGCCAAGGGAGGCCGGCCAGAGAGTGAGGGGAAAGGAAGGTGATGGTGTGTCAATGAGGAGGAACTCCGTCTTGCTGGCATTAAGACAAAGATCGTTGGCGGCACACGAATATTGAATGGCAGTTAGGCAATCAGTGATGAGAGAGGTGGAGGAGGTGGCCGAGGGCAGCCTGAAAATGAGTTGAGTGCCGTCTGCGTAGCACTGGAAGTTTGAGCAGAAAATGGCAATACAGTGGGCGAGAGTTGCCAGGTATTGGTTGAAAAGCCAGGGCGAGAGGTTAGACCCCTGTGGAACACCACAGGTGGAGCGGAAGATAGATGATAGGAAGGACCCAAGTTGGACCTGGGAGGGTCGATCAGAGAGGAAAGAGGTCAGCCAGGCCAGAGCCTGATCGATGATGCCCATGTTATCCCGGAGACAGTTGAGCAGGATGGTATGGTTGACCATGTCGAAGGCAGAGGAGAGATCAAGTAGGATGAGGAGAGATCAAGTAGGATGAGAACAGAGGGAATGCTAGAGTCAAGGTTGGAACAGACAGCCCAAATACATTCATAGGCAGGGAAAAGGGTTTCAGTTAAATACAACCAGCAATTCTTCTCAATAGGCCTCAGCCAAAGTCAATGATTCAGAGTCTTTTGTATAGGATAGCACAGTTCTGGTATATAAACGGTTAAATCTGTGCCATGGATTTTTAAAGGATTTGGCTAGGTGAAAAGTTTGACGAATGTTTAGGGAAAGACTAGCCTTCGTAGTTGAGGAAAGTTTCACACACATTCCCGATGGTCAAATAGATTTACGGACCGCGTTTGCACAGTACCTCGTCAATGAAGAAAGCTGTAGCTGAGGCAGTTGTTCCTGGCAGTTCGAGCAGATCTCCCTGTTCCTGAGCTTCAGTCGTGGGGACAAGGAGGACATCGCAAGGTTCCGGCACTGCCCAGGGAAGAGGCCAAAAGCTGTAACAAGACGTCGGTTTAAGGTGCGAGTGCCTTAAAGTCCACAAGCTGGCTTCCTTCCCTCTGGCTATACGGTTTTCAACAGCACTCTGATGAAAATTCGACCAGAATAGGGCGGTGTCCAGGTAGCTTGCAAGCTGGTTGTTCCCACCAAACTCAAGGGAAGAAGTTAACCTTGAAGGGTTTCTCTGTCGCCGGAGTTTCAGGCAATTCGGACCTGCAGCAAGTCCCAGAGACCTGCTTTTAAACAGTTTTCCCCCATTCATTCCAGCCTGGCTGTCACTCACACAGCAGGGTGGCTGTCCTTGCCGGACAGCCAGCCAACCAATCACGCCAGAGTGTATTCAGGTCTCCTAGGAGACTAAGCACAGAGTTTCGGCACCTCCCTCACATCCTGTCCACCCCAGACACCCTGGCGCCAGAGGAGGGCTTCAGCACTGAAGCCCGCCAAAGGCCAACAAACTAAGGGACCAAACCTGGTTTGGCACGCAGAGACAAAACACAAGAAGGACCTTTCCTAAAAGAAATGGCGGAAAAAGATGACTGGAGTCTGTTTTTACAGATAGGTCTTGGGCGCCATATTGAAAAACACGGCTGATCCGATTTTTAGCTACCGTTGTTCGCGGTAGGGAAAAATCATGGTAGTTGATCTAAACCACTGCCACCAGCCATTTAAAGTAGGAAAGGGTAACATTTTACTGTTACATGAGTGTTTTGACTCAGGGGAAGCTAGGCAACCCCTCCAGCACTCTATAGGAAGATAGTATGTGCTGGGTCAGTTAATTTAAAAAGACTAGTAAAGCAAATTTAACTTTACATACTTTGGGAGACAGTCAGTCCCAGAGAAGGTATTCACACTCTTCCCAGGTAAAAAAACCAGCAAAGTTGCTGGGGGTCTCAAAAGGTAAGGGAAATTATCACATTTGGAGAATTCTCCCTAACAGCCACACACAACACACACTTTCACTCTACGCAGACAATGTGCTGCTCACCTTAACAGAGATACAGCCCTCTCTGGAACACTCCCTTTGGGAATTACAAAGATTCGGGAGGGTCACAGGGTTCACGATTAACTATGGGAAATCCACTGCATTGGGGGTGGGCCCAAACACAGAGGAGATAGATACTCTCAGACCTCTCTGCCCCATTCAATGGACCAGGAAATCCATAGACTACCTTGGAATACAGATTCCAGCTATCCCTCCGCAAATACCTCCCCTCTCCAGCTCTTCGATCCTCTACCTCCAACTCCCTCAGGGTCATTCGAAGAAACAAGCTGGGGGTAGATCTCAGTCTTCGGCTGGGGCCTCCCTCTGGAACAGCCTCTGCGCCGCTCGAAAAACTTGAGGAGAACCATCACCGGTTCTGGAAGCACCTCGAGATCTTCCTCTTTGCTTCTGCCTTCGCTCCCCTTCTCCCCAGCTGATCTGTTCTCTCTTGGCACCTGGCCACCCTCTTTCCTCCGGGCCCAGGTACCTGCTCACCCTGCCACTCTGCCTCCGGGCCACCCCTTGCACTGGGGTCTGTATCTGTACCCATACACCCTCCCACCCCCTTTTCTTCCTGCACTTATCAGACCTACCCTGTCTGCTACTTTAAACCCAGCACTTGCCACTTGCTGGCTGCACTACCACTGTTTGTTGCCTTTATTATTTATTTATTATGGTTTCTCCTTTGCTCCGCACTTTCCACTTCTCCCCCCCCCCCATCCATGCACTTGCGAGTTCTCAATGTCACTGGGCCTAGTAAGGTCATCGTTTGGTTCTCCCCTGTTCCCCTGTTCCCCTCCCTTGCCTTGCCTTGTTGCGCTCTGAAACACTTGTGTACGAGCACGATAGAAATAAAATATCAATAGCCATACCAAGGGAAGTATATCAGACAAACTTTCCCCCTCTATTTAGAGAATTGGAAAAGAATCTGGTGAGGTGGGCCTCCCAGGAGATATCACTGCTGGGGCGAATAACTGCCTGCAAAATGTATCTGCTCCAGCAATTCCTATACTTCGGCTCTACTTTGCCTGTCCCCATCCCAGTGCCCCCCTCTTAACTTGCAATGTAAAAATACTCCAATTTATATGGAAAGGTAAAAGTGCCAGGATTCCTGAAAATGTTATGATGGCCAGCACCAGCTTGGGAGGATTGGGGGGGGGGTCCCGAACCTACGAATATATTACGCAGCCTCACAGTTGGAGCGAGTCCCGGCATGGCTCTCCCCATCAGACCCACCAAAGTGGGTAGACATCCAACAATCTAAATTACCACTACCCCCTCTGCTTCGCCCTGTATGTCTCCCCCTCAGCACAAAAGCTCTGGCCGGGTATCCTCTCCTCTACACAATGCACACTAAAAATATGGTACTGTGCAATGAAATTTAAAGGCATCCCAAATGGCATGGCGCCCAAATATCCCCATCTTTCACAACACAACCTTCACCCCTGGACTCCACCCCACTAACTTCAAGAATTGGGTGAGATGCGGGCTGCAAACCAGAACATAATTGTTTGACAATGGGCAACCATGCACGTTTGAGAACTGCAAGGCAACCTTTAAACTGACTGAGATCAATAGATTCTCCTACATCCAACTCTGCCACTGTTACACCCACCCCCTAGTGAGACAGAGCAACACGAGACCTTAGCCCCATTGAATCTTACCCTGCAGGGAGATACAACCAGAGAAAATACTTCTAAACTGTACATATTACAACAAGATGACAGGTTATCCCATTGCCCACATACATGACACAATGGGAATCAGACTTGGGGCATTCAATCGGGGAGAACACTTCAGTGGACATTTGGACGAGAAGCTAAACATCATCGATGTGTCACAAACAGAGAATGCACCCTCAAATTACTTCTCCGAGGGCATTATCCGCTAGAGCACCTCAACCACATCCAGAGCTCATTAGACCCGAACTGCTGGCGAAAGTATGGAAAGCAAGGCAGCTTTCTGCATATGTGGTGGGAATGTCCCATTGTCCAGGCCTTCTGGGATAAAGTCCTTTCCGCAATTGAAGCAGTCAAGTACGTTAAACTCCAAAATGAACCCGCAGTGATCCTCCTGAGTAGCCCAAATCAGAAGGTTTACCCAAAAATGGGGGCAAACGCCAAACTCATCACCCAATTATTTCTGGCAGGATGGATCACAATCGCCTGCACCTGGAAAACTCCAGAAGGCCCTCTGCCCGCACTATGGTGGATCAAAATATGGGACATTCTCTTGGTGGAGGTCACAGCGGCGAAAGAGGGGTTGCTCCACAGATCAGACCCATGGGCCCCACTGTTGGGACTATGACCGTTCCTACCCAGCATTAACTTTCAAACCCTGTCTACCAAGACTAACCCTGAGGGAGGTCACCTGAAGATATCGCCCAGAACTCTCCTCAACCTACAAGAACTATGGGGCGAAGGAATCGGGGCGGAAGGGTGGGGAATTTCTATCAGAGGGACAAAAGCGATCTATCCTGCATAAATGACGCAATCCTGTTCGTGAACAATGATATATGTTGAAATATTGTACATCTAATCCCATGTATGCAACCGAATAAAATAAATTGTTAAAACATTTTTTTTTACAAAATAATGGCCGAGTAACAATGCCTGAAAGAGATATCAACCTTTGTTCCTTCTCCCAATTGGATATTAGCACCAATATCTTTAATAGCCTTTGTTGGGAAAAATGTTTTGTTTGCATCTTTACTCCATTAAACGTCAATGGAGTCCCCCAGCATATCAGCTTTTGGACTGATTTTAAAACTTTTTGTTTAACCATCCATGAGGTACAGAATACATCTCATTGACGGGTCACAAAACACCCTACATATAGCATACTTCAATTAGAAATTATTTCAGTGTCAATACACAAACCAGATAACACAGCAACTGTTTCTGTAATTTCTGTTGAAGTGTTCCAGTCGGTCCCTATGGCTAACAGTAGGGTACGTTGTCTTTTATAGCACCGATCTGCCACTATTGGTGGCTTCGCTGTGTGTAGTTCTATAAGAAAAAGTGGTGGCGGGTCATTAGTGGGACATTGGGAGAGGCAGACGTGAAACCTGTGGTGTTGATGGGAGAAGGTCGGAAATATCTAGTACATGTGTGATTTTTAGAGGTTTGGCATATAAAATTGGGGAGTAGGTTATCCATGGGGAAGGGGCCAAGACCTGATGACTACAGCCCTTTAACTCTGGTCATCCATTGATGAGGGTTGTATTAGAGAAAGGGCTGCAGTCATCCATTTTCCCTCCCTTAATAAGCTGGTTGGCAGTCTAAGACACACCTTAAGGTGCTGTGCTAAGTGAACCACCAACCATGCAGGGGATGGGTCGGAAATTTTATTTCCACCTTTATTTTTACAATATAGCCCATGCCACCACTTTCAGTTATGTTACTGTCATTTCTGAAGCGCACGACCATGCACGTGTGTTAGTCTGCATTTTCTGTTGTGCGGGCATGCTTTTCCCTCGCGGATGTATACAGGACGTCATGTGACCACACCCACACTGAGCGTCTGGACTAATTTGCACACTGTTTGCTTCCGCAACACTGCAAAATAACGAACACATAAATGAGAAAGTATTTTTTAGTATAACATCACCATTTGACATTTCCCATACAATAGCTGCACCTGTGAATGTGTCGTTTACAATTTTTGCAGCGAACAATGTGGTACCCCAAGCCGCATCCTTCGACCCCTATAAAATGGCCACACAACCGAGCTCATCTTCATTTTGCTTCTGGCTATAGCAGTTCGAGTTGTGCTGCCTTTAGTACTGTAGCGACCATTTGCAAAAAAATCCTCATGGCATCCATGGCTGCTAGTTCTGCATTACCCTCAGCACCACCCCCAAACCCTCCACCGCCACCACCTCCCCAAGGGCCTGCAGAGGAATATACCGGTGGGGATGTAGAGATCGAGGAAGAAGAGGAAGAAGAGAATGAGGTGGAGGAACTCCGCACTACAAACACTTGGCGGGAGTCATGGGTGTGGCGGTCGTTTTCCGTTTATGGGAACGTACCAAAAGCACGTGCGAACCTTGTCAAGTGTAACCAGTGCCAGTTGGTGCTGAGTCGCGGCAGACCTGGTGTATACAGCTTTGGAACGACAACCATGAAGCGACACCAAAAGTCGTTCCACACTGCAGACATTCGCAAGGTGGTGCCATGTAAAGAACGTAGTAGATGGAGTTCCTCCACAGCATCCTCTGTGTCCGATCCTCTCACCACAAGAGACACTCCTGTGGGGGAGCGCATTCCTCCAGCTGCGTCACAAGCCATTTGCGATGCTGTTGACCCTTACCTTTCGAGGGTCACAATAGTGTGTATGTCTGCAGGGGGGAGAGTCTTCAAAGTGCTTTTGAGGCTACGGTCACTGAGCACGAGAAGAACTGTGCCCCACCGAAGTGAAGGCTACCCTATATCTTTCTCTCTCCACCTGGCCCTTCTTATCCCCGTGGTTGGTGTCCCTTCCTTACCCTCCCATGCCCTCCTCTCCTAGTGTATCGTATCCATAAAAGCAGTGAACAGAAAAGTTATACAAATTTACAAAAAGGCTCTTTTCAGAGCCGCCTTTCTCAGTTCAACAATAGAGCTTTGAAGTGACCGTTTTAGGCCCCCTTGCTTTTTTTTTTTGGAAAAGTCTGCAGACAGTCATGGGACACACAAAAATGGAGGGTGCAAGCAAAGTAAAACCAATGTACCTTTCGGTGGGAGTAAGTGGTGGCTCTGAAAAGAGCCTTTCGGTGGAGTTGAGTATGCTTCAAAAACTGTAGGGTGGAAAAAATGGTTTGCCAAATAGGTGACTATGATTCCAAAAAAAGTTGCAATGCATGTTGTACATTGCGAAGAAAAATTTGATTGCCAGCATATGTGAGATGGACTCCATCTCTGCGAAATATGAAAGAGCTGCAAAACAAAATGTTTTCATTGTGGAATGAGGACATGCCAACATCTCTTAGAAAGGCACAAACATTATTGACATAGCGCCGTGCTTTCTCCATTTGTGAGCCAAATGCAGATGCACGCAGTCACTTTTGTCTTTGAGCAATACGGGAAAATATAATGTGGCAATTTGGAAACATGTCCATGACTTGCGCAAGTCCTTCCTTCATTGCAAATTGTAAAGAAATGCCAGAAACATGGCCTAAACTATTGCCTCCGCAGTGAATAATAAGTATATCAGGATGACTCTCTGTCTGTAAAGTAATGCAGAGAGGTACCAAGTCGAACCACATCATTCCGCGCACGCCATGCCAGTGCACTTCCACATGAGGAAATCCAAGATCTGCAGATAGCCCGCAACTTTCCGCATGCACCTTCAGCCAATGTATCCATGAGTCTCCCAAAATCCAGATAATCTGTTTTCGAGTACACAGAGCCATGGCTGTCTGGTCTCCTGTCAGGGAAAAGAAGTTCTGATTAAATATCTCCGTACAGAACACACCCAATCACCAGGTTACTCACCGTAGTGACCACCTTACTCCTAGTCCATAGTCCCCTTTCCTCCATACTTGTGGGACATCTCTCCGTCCTGTGGGACGGGACCAGAGCACTTTGTAAAAAGCATCCACATATTTTTCAGAAATGTGTCCCTCTTTCCTGCGCGGGGCCCGGCACGCGGCCGTAACCCCTCCCACCTTGGCTCCTCCCCGCGCATCGCCCATCAGTCCTTTTCTATCGCCAAGTCAAAGACCCATTAGCAATAACAGAGGAACCTTATTAGAGGGGATGGTGGGCGGGTGTATGGAGGAAAGGGGACTATGGACTAGGAGTAAGGTGTTCACTATGGTGAGTAACCTGGTAATACTCCTACGTCCCGTCCCCTTTCCTCCATACTTGTGGGAGATTCCCAAGCACTCCTTAGAGGAACTACGGGTGGATGGAAATACCCCTTACTGAAACAGGCTCTTCAGCACAGTCTGACCAAACTGAGCGTCAGCTCTTGAGCTCATGTCGAGACAGTAATGCTTACAGAAAGCAGATGGGGGAGGGCCAAGTAGCTGCCCTAGCGATGGACTCCCAGGGGACATATTTCTGAAAAACAACCGCGGCTGCCTTGCCCCGCACCAGGTGTGCATGGATAGCCTTAGGAGGTTTCAGCCCTTGGACGGTGAAAGACTCTGATGCAGGCGGCAATCCACCTAGAAATAGTTGCCTTAGACGCCGGCTTGCCCTGAGGGTTACCGAAGGTCACAAAAAGTTGAGAACTCCTAAGCTCGGAAGTCCTGTCCAGGTAGAACTTAAGAGCTCTTCGGACATCAAGACAGTGTAGAACCCTTTCAGCCTCTGAGGCAGGGTTCGGAAAAAAGACCGGAAGGGAGATCGACTGATTCAGATGGAATTTGGACACCACCTTCGGTAGAAAAACCAGGTTTGTCCGAAGGACTACCTTGTCCTTGTGAAAGGACCAAGAAAGGATGCTCCACCGACAATGCCTGGAGCTCACTCACTCTCCTTGCTGACGTAACGGCGACCAGAAAGGACATTTTCCAAGACAAGTACTTGAGGTCCACCGTAGCCATTGGTTCAAAGGGTTTGTGGCACAGCGCCGTCAAGACTACATTGAGGTCCCATGGCGGGTGCGGATTACGAACCGGAGGGCAGAGGCGTGTCAAGCCAGCAAAATGCCTCTTCACCACTGGGTTAGTTAGAGAATAAGAACACAGGTCCGTAGAAAGGTAAGCGGAAACCGCTGAGAGATAAGTCCTGCATGACAGGACATGAACCCCTGACTCTGCTAGGGAGGACACGAAGGACAACACCGTGTCAATCGTGGCCACCCTCGGATCCAACTTCTTCTCCAAACACCAATGACAGAACCAGAGCCATTTACTCTTGTATCAAGGGTTTTCTGGATAACGCGCATTTTATCCGCAGACAAACTCAGATGCTCTAAAGACTTGAACTCAGGCACCATGCCGCCAAGCAGAGCGATTGTGGGGAGGGGTGCCACATCGGTTGTTCCCCTTGGTGAAGAAGATCGGGAGTTACTCGTAACCTGATCGGCAGATACACCGACATGTGTTGAAGTTCTGAGAAGCAAAACCTGGCCAGCCACCACGGGGCTATGAGTAGAAGGGAACAGTTTGCAGAGTTCTTTAACTTCCAAATTGCACAGTGAACTAGAGGCAGAGGCGGGAAGGCGTAAGATCTCATGTTGTGCCATGGAATCTCGAGAGCATCCCGCAGAGAGGAGGTTCCCAGCCCCCCCTCTGGATGCATACTGAGGAAGCTTCTTGTTCGCCGCCGTAGCAAAGAGGTCCACCTCCGGTGTGCCCCAGTAGGAAAAAATCCATGAGAGGACCTCCGCCTTCAATTCCCACTCGTAGCTGACCACTGTCCTCCTGCTGAGGGCATCCGCTGCGACATTCAGCTGGCCCGGGATGTGCACTGCAAGCAGCCAGACACCATGAAGCACGGCCCACTCCCAAATCTGGATGGACAGGTCCACGAGGAGGGGCAGACTTCGTTCCCCCCTTGTTTGTTGATGTAATACATTGACACCACATTGTCCGTTCTTATGCGGACCACCTTGTTGACGATGAGCGGTCTGAACGCCCTGAGCGTTAGGAAGATCGCCAGAAGCTCCAAATGATTTATGTGCAGGATCTTGTCCTGAGGCGACCAGAGGTCCGAAACCTGAAGAAGATCTAAAGTCGCACCCCACCCTAGAAGGGAGGAGTCCGTTGTGATCATCACCATGGGGACCGGGTCCTGAAACCCTGCGCCCCCAGACAGATTGCTGAGAGATGACCACCAATCCAGGTCCACTCTCATGGAATCCGGATCCACTGCCCGACGCCAGGAACTCCGAAGAGCCATCTGGGTCCGTCTCATCTTGAGACGAGCAAGAGGAAGAGCCAGCATGCACAAGGCCATGAGGCCCAGAAGCCTCTGGAACCACCAGGCCGACATGCTCTCCGACTGCGCAAACATCTGACACGTGGCTAACAGATCTGCCATTCTGTCCCCGGTCAGGTACACTTTGCAGTCGATCATGTTCCAGCGAAAACCCAGGAAAATCAGGTCCTGCGAGACCGTCATGGAAGATTTCCCCCAGTTCACTGACAGCCCAAGATGGAACAGGAGCTGAAGGAGAGACTGGAGATTGCCCGCTGCTGCTAGCGGACAAGGGCTGGATAAGAGCCCGTCGTCCAAATACAGATACACATGGATACCCTGGAGACAAAGATAGGCCACAATCACCAACATCATCTTCGTAAAGATAAGCGGCCCAGAGCTAAGGCCAAAAGGAAGCACTCAAAACTGGAAGTGCTCCTCTCCCAAAGAGAAGCGGAGATATCTCCTGTGTGGGTTCCAAATCAGGATATGTATGTACGTGTCCTGAAGATCCACAACGCTGAGCCAATCGCCCATCTGTAAGGAGGAGTGTATCTGGCTGGGCGTGATCATCTTGAATTTCTCTTGGGGTAGTAAAAGATTGAACTGGCTAAGGTCTAAGATGGTGCGCAGGCCAGCCTGGTTGGGTTTGGGCACCGTAAACAGCCGGGAGTAGAAGCCCTCCCCTCGCTCCCCAAAGGGAACATGTTCCACAGCTCTGAGGTCCAGAAGTTTCTGAACTTCGGCCTTGAGGGAGGGTGAGCCCGACAGCTGAAAAGGAGGGTTTATGGGTGGGGTAGGGGGTAAAGGTAAGCGGAAGCCCGCTCAAGCGACTGACAAGACCCATCTTTCTTCTGTGATGGTCTGCCACGCCTCCCAATGAGACGCAATGCGTCCTCCCACCGGGGTCTCATGCGAGTGCTGAAAACCCTAATTTGGCAGGTTTATCGGTGGCGGTGCCACCTCAACCTGATGAGGCTGAGGAGCGGGAGAAAAACCACGTGCGTGGTCTACGGCGGTTATTCCCCGCAGGAGTATCCACTCTGCAAGATTTGCGGTCGAGGAACCCCCTAAAACCAGAGGAGGGTCGACTTTGCGACAACGGTCTCTAGGATTTGAAAGGAGCTTTGACCAGAACAGACAATGATTTAGCCGTCTGAGTGCTATCCTTGGTCTTGGTGAGCTCTACATCAGTAGTAGAATGAAAAAGCTCCTTACCATCGAATGGAAGGTCCAACACCTTGTCTTGCACTTCCTTAGAAAATTTAGTGGCATGCAACCACGCCTGCCGTGAGGTATCAACCCCAAGCATCAGGCTCCGAGCCGAGGTGTCTATGTGGTGTCTATGTGGTAAGCCGCAGCCTCCAGGAGATCCTGGGCCAAGACCCTGACATCGGAAAGGCCTCCTTTGAAGTCTTCCAACTTCTCGACCGGGATGTGCTCCTCAAACTCCGACAGACCTTTCCACATCCACATGTTAGCTCCCGCCAATATCAACTCAGCGTTGGCCTGCCTGAGCTGCTAGGCTGAGTCGGCAAAGATTTTCCTCCCTAGAGAGCCCAGGAGCTTGTCTTGTGGAGGAGGGAGGCTGACAATGAGACAGGGCCACCTCTTCCGAAGAATGCAGTCTGTACCTTGCATCAATCCTCTAATTGACAAAAAGTCCCGAGTGAGGCTTTTCCCAGACTCTTCGGACATCGGCCAGAACATCCTTCTGCAGGAACAGGCCAGTACGCTCCAAGGGAGACAGGGTGAACGCCCCAGAAAGCACGCCCTCCTGCGGAGCGGGTGCCTCGGGCACCGGAACATCTAAGAAACTCATCATGTCCAGTACCCGATCATGAAAGACTGATAGAGCGTGGAAGGTCCTCGTTGTCCTGATCGCCTTGAGGGTCATCTGACAGGTCAGTATCCTGCTGAGCCGTGTCAGGCACTGCCTTGTCCACTGGGGACAATAGAGGCAGAGGCGGAAGAGCCGGGGGAGGCACCACAGGCAAGGGAGGTGCCGGCGGAACCACCGTTGGAAAGGGTGGAGCCGGAGGCGCAGGTGGATATATCTCCTTGAAAAGTCCTTTGAAATATTCCCTCATGGGGTCGGTGCGCATAAGCGCTTGAAAAGTACCGAAAAAAGCGTCCTCAGGAGATTGCTTCGGATCCTGAGGAGGCCTCTCATGAGGTGGACAAATCCAGGGACGTAGCGGGAAGGGTGCCACACAGGCCCCTCCACCGACGTATCCACATAAATGAAAGGAGCCGCCCCCGCGGGCAACAAAACATTGTGCGGAAGAGGCATCCGGGCGTTCCAATCATAAACTGGCCGGTAAGGATGCGCACAAGGGACCTTAGGTTCACCCAAGGGACTGCGCCCTACACCAGAGGCCGATGGCGTAGTTGTAGGGGTAGCACCTAAAATGGCCGCCATGGTCGTGGCGGCAATGGGCGCCATTTTGTCCTCATCTGAGGGGAACTGCGGCACGTGAGGAAGTGAGGCAGGGGTCCCAGTCGATGGATCAGGGGTCTTAATCTTAGCCTTAACATAAGGAACCTCGGCCGAGCCGGTACTATGAGGCCTGGAATGTTTTTGTGACATACCAACCGCCAAATTAGCCTTCGAAGGAAGGACCTCGGCACTGCCGGTAAAAGAAGAACTTTGCTTCTTTGCCCCCCTCAACAGATCTGGTACCACCACAAGAGCGGGAACGGTGTGCTTTCACTGACAAAGCCTGGTCCGGCCTCTTAGAACTGTTGGTAGCTTTAGCCTCTGAACGAGGGACCTCGGACCAAGGCCCGGTAACAGCCTCATCTGCACAGGCCTCGAACATCTGTTCGGTAACAACCAGCCCATACAAGGCCTCGGGGTGCACCCCGGTCTTGTTTTTGAGGGAAGCCGACAGGCCTCAGAGCGAGCTCCGGTACCCCACGAATCAGTAGAAGTGGGCCTACAAACAGCCCCCAAGGAGGGGCCTCCGAGCGTACTCCGGTGTTCACAGGCCCCTTACGGAGACCCTCGGAGAAAACTCCAGTAGAATGATTAGGCCCAACGGGCACCTCAGGGCGAACCCCGGTGACAGAGCGTTCAACGCCCCTCCCGGACCGAGAGGAACCTGGAAAGGTATCCCCCGGCCGGGGTGCTCTGAAAAGTAAAGAACTTACCGGGCGTTTCTTCTTCTCGTCTATGAACGCCTGAAAATGCGAAGGAGGAGTTCGTCGGAACACCTCCTCCCACCGCTCCAACCGACGTTGAAGTGCCCGGACCTAAAGGGAGTCACAGTAAAAACAGGAGTCCCAACGGTGATCTGGACCCAAACACTCTAAACAAAGAGGATGGGGATCCGCCCTTGCGAAGCGACGGTGACACGATGAACAATCTGGAAAGTCTAATTTGAAAGACAGACTAGTAAACGAACGCTAGCGAGAGCCAGAGAGGGGAAAAAAAGGGAAGAAAATCTCTGAGGATACAAGTGCGTCTGGCCCCGATCGAGCGGAGAAAAGGACTGATGGGCGATGCGTGGGGCGGAGCCAAGGTGGGTGGGGTTATGGCCGCGTGTCGGGCTCCGCGCAGGAAAGAGAGGGACACATTTTTGAAAAAAATGTGGATGCTTTTTACAAAGTGCTCCGGTCCCGTCCCTGGAGGAAAGGGGACGGGACGTAGGAGTATGACCTTTACTGGGCAATCCCTACCTTTGCACATTCTCATTTGCATGAGTCCCCACCCCAAAAGCCCCGTTGGTAAAAGGCTGCGCCTGCACACTACCACCATGTTCACGGACACATACAGGAGCAGAGCGTGACGACTGTACATTTAAATATTATTCCCCTTTTCCCTTTGAAGGTGGGCTCTGAAAAGATCTGTTTTTTTGGTTTTTTTGGGCAGATGCCTTCCAGACACCTGTTATTTTTCTTTTTTTGTGATTTTTTTGTTCTTACTTTACTCCTACAACCATTACAGAACCTTCTCCAAAGCAAGCCTCACATTCTAAAATAACATGGCATTTCCCAAAGAAGATAACGCAACACCATCTGTTTCGAAATAAGCCGCATTACTGGGAAGAACATGCACACAAACACAGCACCACACCACGCCCATGTTCACTTATAACCTCACTCCTTATCACTTCAGTCTTGGCCTTTGGCCATGCACCCAAGACTCTGGGTCCTGGCCACAACCACTGCAGTATGTCACACCCATAGCAGCGTACTAATCAATAGCACACCCATAGGAAAAAATAATGTAAGAAGGACATGTACTCAATTTCAATGTTTGCTAACACCACGCGTGTCCTTAAAACAGTTTCAAGGTGCCTGTGCACAGCATGGACAGAAATAGTACCCCTATTAAAACCCTCATTTTCTGTGAGTAATGTGCAAATCTATAGGTATATCTGTAGCTGTGATATGCAGCAATGGTAGTGGCCAGGGCCTAAATTCTTAGTTGAATGTCCAGACATATTTCAATGTATGGGTGAGAAGTGGCTTATAGCTCCAGTGCGTATAACTTTGTTCTTGGGTGCATGGCCTTCGTCCATGCAGCCAAGTCTCTACATACTCTCCACAACCATTTAACCCATAATCTAAACTATAGTTCTATCAATATCTGTACTATGCTGCGGTGGTTGTGGCCAGGGCCTAGAGTCTTGGAAGTATGGCCTACGGCCATGCTCCCAAGACTCTAGGCCCTGCCCACAACCACCGCAGCATACTACACCCATGATTGCTCACACACGCATGCAATGAAAGATTAGAACCATAGCATGCACTCATTTTGCACCCAGACACTAGGCCCTGTCCACACCTACCAGATGCATAAGAAAATATGTGGGTGTGATGTATGAATGAGATCTCCTACACTGCTTGTCGGAAGGGTCAGCACTCTTCCATGTATGGTCTACAGCCTGAAACCATGCACGTAAAACTGTACGTCCTGGCCACAACTACCGCATGTAAAATCCATATTGGCTTACAACTTTAGCGTTGACAAATGTGTTCTCAGGTGCATGGCCTTTGGACATGCACTGAAGACTGCAGATCCTCCCCACAACCACCTGAGTGATGTGTGGTATTAAGGGTGAAGCGATAGTTGTGGTATGCTTCAGTGGTTCTGGCCAGAGGCTAGAGTCCTACCTGTATGCCCATAGATATTACAATATATGGGTGGGCAGTGGCTTATACCTCCAGTGCTTGTAATTTTGTTGTTCTTAGGTGCATGGCCTGCGGCCATGACCCCAAGACTGTAGACACCCCCACAACCATCTAATCGATAATCAATACTACAGGTGTATCCCTGGGCGCGACATGCTGCTGTGGTTGTGGCCAGGGCCTACAGTCTTGGAAGTATGCATCCAAAATTCTAGGCCCTGACCACAACCACTGCAGTATGTCACACCCATGGCGGCGTACTAATCAATAGCGGACCCATTAGAAAAAATAATGTAATAACGACATGTACTCAATTTGAATGTGTGGAGTTTTACCTCAGCTGTCCTCAGAACAGTTTCAAGGTACCTGTGCGCACCACAGACTGAAATAGTATCTCTATTAAAACCCTCATTTACTGTAGGCAGTAACATTCCGAACAAGGTGTTCATAGTGAATACAATATTAACACCTACCGCCTGAACAAATACATTTTTTCACCCATCCCTTACTGTGTGAATCACCCCCAAGCACTATGACAGCAAAATACTTTTTGAAAAAGCATGTTGCCGCTGGTCGCCGCTACGTTGTCGGCGGATCCAAGATGTCGGGCACATCCAAACAATCTGACACAGAACACGTCTCACTGCAGCCAATCGACAGACGTTGCGTGTCTGCGGTCATGATGGCAGCCCTTTAGCCAATCGGTATCTTGTCCACCGAGCAAACAGGGAAGTGTGACCACGGAGCGGACATAGATATCACACATTTTTTTAGACCTACTTTTTGGTAGTTTTAAAGAAAAGTAGTGGACGCATTAGCGCCAAATTTACAAAAGCACGCCTTCTGGACCAAGCCCCTGCCGCAAATTTGGTGAAAATCCGTCCAGCGGTTTGGCCTGTAGCCGTGCGCAAAGATTTCCCCCATTCAGTCTATGGGGAAAAAAAGATGTTTTGGGACCCCCCCTATAACTTTTCTAGCCCTGGACCAAACATCACCAAACTTAGTAAAAATTCAGAGTGGCCCATATACATTTACACCATGGCCGTGTAAAATATATATATATATATATATACATATATATACACACACATATATATATATATATATATTGCTTAGATTCACATGCTATGCATAGGCCGACATCTAGTGGAAGCTGTGGAGTATTACAGTTTTTATTTTCGAACTCGAAAAGGGACATCCACAGGGCGTTTCAGTAAGACTATCCCCTAGTGTGACATCCACTGTACCCATGGTCCTTCGCGCGTCGAGGTCCTTCAGATTGTATTGTTTCCGAAATGAAGAAGCGTATCATGAGTACAGGTGTATTCAAGCACATAAAGATCAGGAAAGCTATGCACCTTCTCTCATGGGAGGAAGGGTGGGCATGTGTGAATCTAAGCAGACACAAGCATCAAAAATACAATCACAGTGAGTAATGTATCCCTTCTGAGGCTTGTGGAATCTGCTTAGATCACATGATATGCATAGATTAGCGAGTAGTGTTAGGAGAAGGGGGTGGGTTGTGAGGAGGAGCAAACAGATGTTTTAGAACCGCTTGTCCCACCTGTGCATCTGCTTTGCAATGGGTGTTAATGCAATAGTATGTAGTGAGCTCCATGTAGCTGCTTTGCAAATGCTGTCTAGGATGAAATTTCCGAAAAAAGCCAAGGTAGCTCCTGTGCTTCTAGTGGAGTGAGCTCTTGGTGTCAAAGGCCGTGTCTTATTTGATAATGAATAGCACAGTTGTAAGCATCGGACTATCCACCTGGAGATGGCATTCTTGGAAATGCGATCTTCTCTGCCTGGTGCTACGGAGACAAACAGCTGGTCTGTTTTCCTTAGCGGTCTGGTCTTTTTTAGGTAGTAAAGGACCGCCTTCCTTACAACTAATGTGTGGAGTTTTACCTCAGCTGAGCTAGTTGGATTCTGAAAGAAAGCCGGTAGCTCAATGGATTGGTTTACGTGGAATTTGGAAATGAATTTAGGAGAGAATCTCAGATGGGTACGTAAAACCAATTTGTCCTTGTGAATGATAAAGGGAGGATCCTGCACTGACAATGCTTGAAATTCACTAACTCTTTTTATGGAAGTAATGGCCACCAAGAAGGCAGTCTTGTAAGTCAGGTGTTTAATACTTGACTTGTGCATAGGATCGAATGGGGGCCCCCATGAGCTTAGCGAGTACAACATGGAGAACCCAGTCTAGCGGTGGGTTAGAAATGACCCCTTCCATGAAATCCTTAATGACTGGAATTTTCCACCAAGGACCTTTATGGAGTTGAATACTAACCCTGAGTCTAACAAGTGGAGCATGTAGTTTAGAATGTGGGATGGAGTACATTCTACAGGGTTTATTTGTTTAGACTGGCACCAGATTACAAATCTTCTCCACTTGCTGAAATAACAGTGTCTAGTGTTTGGTTTACAAGCCTCCTTGAGGATATCCATACACCGTTGTGGCAGATTAAGGTGTCCGAACTCTATGACCTCAGGAGCCAAGCTGCCAGGTTCATCGAATGTGGTTGAGGGTGTACTGGTATTCCTACATGTTGGGTCAATAGAGTCGTCTGAGACAGAAGTTTTTTGGGATCGCACATCACCAGTTTGCGCAGATGTGGATACCATGGCTGTCTTGCCCACATGGGAGCAACTAGGACGAATACCATTTGTTCCCTGTGAATCTTGTTCACTACCTTGCTCATTAAGGGAGTGGGGGGGGGGGGGGAGAGCATAAGCAAATTTACCTGACCAGTTCATCAATAGGGCGCTCCCCCTTGGAGTCTGGTTGGGGGAACTTGAACGCGAAGTCTGGGCATTGCTCGTTTTCTCCTGTAGCGAACTAGTCTAGCGGGGGGGGGGGGGTAACCCCATGGGGAAAAGATTTGGTCTAGTTGCCACTTGTGTTCTTCTGGTAGGGGATCTCTGCTCAGAGAGTATGCTAGGGTGTTGAGTACTCCTAGAATGTTTTGGGATGATAGGAAACTCCCCCGTTTGAGTGCCAACCTCCATATTTTCTGTGCCAGCTGGGACAGATTTGGAGAGTGTGTGTGCCCCCCTTGTTTGTTTATATAGAATATTGCAAGTGGTGCTGTCTGTTAAGATCTGAACCTTCTGGTTCGTCAGCTGCCCTTTGAATGCTTGAAGAGCTTTGAATACTGCTAGTAGTTCCAACAGGTTGATGTGGTTCTGTTCTGTGATGTGAGTCCACAGGCCATGTGATGTGTGGTGAAGGTAATGAGCCCCCCCCACCTGGAGAGTGATGAGTCTGTTGCAATGATCACTTTCGCGTCCGGATCGTGGAAGGGTTTTCCCTTTAACAGATTTTCCCCTTGTCCACCAGCATAGGTTTTGAACTAGTGTTGGCAAAATGACCACTAGATCGTCCCACTGACCGCTTGCCTGAGACCACTGTTTAGCCAACCACTCCTGCATTGGGCGCATGCACAGAGGTGCGTGTGGGACCAGGTATATGCACAATGCCATCATGCCTAGTAAACTCATTGCTTTGCGTACGCTTATCTGACGACCAGCTTAATACTGGGGTATTTGGAGAAGCATGTTTTGAACTCTTTCCATGAATGGAAAGGCTAAGCCCGCTCTTGTAGGAACTATTTTGTTGTGTTTGGTACAAGACTTGACTTTTTCTCGTTTATTGAGAAACCCAATTGGAAGAGAAGGTTTATGGTTCTTTGCCCGTTCTGTCTGCAAAGATGGGGTGATCAGCCAGTCGTCCAGGTAGGGGTACACTGGGATTGCCTCCCTGCGCAGGTGCGCTGCCAACACCATTGTACCTTGGTGACTACCCTTGGAGCCGAAGCCATTCCCAAGGGTATCACCTTAAATTGGTAGTGCTGGTTTGCCATTTTGAAACGCAAGAGATTTGTGCACTGGGAACATTGAAATATGAAAATAGGCATCTTTCATATCCAGTGTTGCCATGTAATCTCCCCGTTTTAGCAGGGGGGATTACCTCTTGTAGCCTTGTCATGCAGAATTTTTGTGGCTTGACATAAGTGTTTACAGGGCGTAAGTCTAACACAGGGCGCATAGTTAGATCTTTTTTTGGCACAAAGAAGTAGGTTGAATAAATACCCTTGTTTACCTCGTTGGATGGCACAATCTCTATGGCGTCCTTGAGAAGCAATGCATTGACTTCAAGAAGGAAGAGTTCTTCCTTTGTTGTCTTCCTTTGGTGCGGGGAATGGTTCGATGGTCTTTCGAGGAGCTCCACACAATAACCTCCCGCTACTGTTGATAGCATCCACTTGTCCGTGGTTATTCCCTCCCATGTGTGGGTGAAGTGTGAGACCCGGCCCCCTACTGGGGAGGTATGGGAGGGGACCTGTAGGGGGCTGTCATTGCTTGGGAGGCATTCCTCCACCTTTAGAAGTGGAGGACCTTGCCCGGCCGCGGGATCTGCGCTGGCCTCTCTGGTAACCCTGCGACGCCTGGTGTTGTTAGTTATTCCAGAATGAATTCTGACCTTGTACGTAAACGGAGCCTCTTTAGGAATTTTGGCCATGAAAGCGGCAAAATTGTTCCTGCCTCTCTGGCCAGGCTATTTATTAGTCAGTTGGCCGAGGGACTTGAGGGTATCGGTATCGCAGCCTTCTTGTCTCCCAGGATTTCTTCAACACAGTCTTTGTCTTGCTGAGTCTCCTGTGTTTGAATACCGAAGTGCTCAGCTGCTTTGATTAATATGCCATTGAAGAGGGGCTGATTATCTACTGGAGAATCCGGCACTGGGTATAGTCTTGTTGAATTGGTGAGACGATGGTATACACCTCTGCCTCTTCATCATTATCATCACCATCAGCATCATATTAGTAGAAGGCTTCTCGGTTGTCCGTGAGAGAGCGGGTGATGGGGTTGGAAGGGGAGCCCATAATGGGCGCTATACGAATATCAAAGACATCAATCTCATCTACAAAGTACTCATGATATTTTACACTAAACTGGTCTGAAAAACAAATCTAACCAAAACATTTTTATGTTCTTGTTAAGTTATATGCAGGTCCCATGTCAGGGCCTTCCATTAGGAAATGTGCCATCATACCTTTGGGGTCCCTTATTACTCAGATCAAGAAAGCATAGTGGCTCTTTAAGGGGTCAATTTAGGTTTCAGCTCCCGGCTGGCTGCTTTTCTTTGTTCTGCTCTGCAGAGGCCAATAAACCAGTCCCGTGACAATATGCAGCTTCTCACCCCTCCCTCCGTTGCTTTATCCAGGATTTTGCAACAGAAGGAAGCAATAAACTGAGGATTATGGTATGCACAGCTGGCTGTATCAATTGAAATGTGTACTACTGGCCAAAGCAGACGTTTTACCCTGCTTTCCGCTCTTTGATGAGGGGCAGTGGATATTGTTATCAATTGAAATGTGTACTAACTGGCCAAAGCAGACGTTTTACCCTGCTTTCTGCTCTTTGATGAGGGGCAGTGAATATTCTTGGAGATTAATAGCGTTAAATGCCTGGCTTTTGTTATGCAAGGTCAACGAAAAAAAACAGGCATTACAATTTGCATTAGAAAACATTTGCCATTATCTGGGCACCACACAACTGCCGCCCCAACCGAAGTCCTGTACCTTTGTAGCAGTGAATCCATTCTTTCCATTCCCTATATTATAAGGATCGTGAGACCAGGTATGTAATCCTGGGTACCACATTGTGTCGAATGAAACTGTATGTATCACAAAAAATGAAATCAGTTTACATTTTTCTACTGCCCACTTGCATTTGAAAATTGTTGAACTACACCAGATTATTGTAAATATTCGGGCAGGTTTTCCTAATATTTTCTGCCACACTC